>NC_069503.1:243812098-244119598 GCF_027579735.1 Bombina bombina | reverse complement strand
ATATATATATATATATATATATATATATATATATATATATATATATATATATATAACAACCTTTATAATATACGTTCATTGTTTATTTTGACCCCTTTTCCTGCATTTCCATTTTAAAAATTGTGAGCATTTCAGTTCCTTTTAGAAATGAAAGCGCAGAACACTGTTATAGTCCACACAGCCATTGCCTGCAGACTCTAGTGATCTATTTATACCTGTCCCTAAATGGCCACAGCAGAGAAAGTAACCTAAATTACAACATGGCAGCTCCCATTGTTTTAAATACTTTAAAACTTTACACTTATTTTGTCACTATTTAAACAACTAATGAAAGTTTAAAAAATACATCTACATATTATTCTCAGACTAATCATTTCTTTAAATGCATCTTTCTATCTAGCATTTATTTAGTGTTTAATATCCATTTAAAGAAGAGGAATATTGTCATATTAACCTATTGAGGCGATCATGAAGGGGACAAAGGTATGGAGTATGTAGGCCAGGTGCTTATTAAGAAATCATCGGGATTTCATCCAAAAGCAGTTTATGCTGTGCTACATGATCCATATTCAGAGCATTATGATATGAGCTTTAAGACACAGGGGCATATTTATCAAGCTCCGAATGGAGCTTGATGCCCCATGTTTCTGGCGATCCTGTAGACTCGCCAGAAACAGCAGTTATGAAGTAGCGGTCACAAAGAAAGCTGCTCCATAACCTGTCCGCCTGCTCAGAGCAGGCGGAGGACACCGCCGGAAATCAACCCGATCGAGTAGGATCGGGTTGATTGACACCCCCCTGCTGGATCTTGTGAGCTGCTGGTGCAATCCTGAATACGGAGAGCGTATTGCAGACCTTGATAAATATGGGGCGCGGTCTCATCAGGAGACTTTCTGGCAGCAGTATAACATTGTAAAAGACACACTTGAGTGGAAGAACTTTAAAGCAAGTCCAATTACCAGGCTGGAGTCTATGTTTGAGAGAATTCTATTTGATCATGAACCCATTCCAGTAGAGGACGTACGTTTCTGGCTGAAAATCCAATGTGAGGTCCTTAGTGGGCCGAAGAAGATACAATGGTGATTATTGGAATGGAGGCTATTTGTTTCAAGTCAAGCTTTTTTCACAGGATAATATAAGAATCTATCTGCCAAACATCCTTTACATTTGCAATGTTAGAGGGAGATGATATTATTGTGGACAGACAAAATATTGCCTTGAGTGTGGTTCCAGAGAAGATTTTTCTTCAGCCTGTGATAGAATCAGAAGCAGTAACTGTAAGGAATTTGGTCATCCAAGAAGTGAATGCATCATTACCATTGTTTGTATTTATGGTATAAGCCTGGTCATTCGTATATTAAGGCTCAGCAGAACCAGAGCCATGAAGAGGAACAGTCCTTTAGTGATATAGCCATACTACAGGTTGAAGGCAACATACTGAAACATCATGACTATGGCAAGACTTTGGAGCAGGTGAATGTTCCACTTCTTTTAGATGGCTTACTAATGCCACATTGTGATTTAGGAAAAAGAAGGAAAAATGTAAGTTCTTCAGATCCTATTCTCCTAGAACCTTAGGAAGAGGATAAAGAATCTGACTGGCAAGTTCAGCAAAGAAAGGGTAAAAGTGTAGTTCCTTAGTAGCAAAGAGTTTCCAAAGGCAAGAGTGCAGATTTGAAGCATGGAAGTGGGAGTCTGGAGCTTAAAAACCGTTTCCAGACCCTTGACAAATCATGGGGTGACTAAGTAGGAGAGGCAGAGGCAACTTCTGTTAGTTTTGGGACTAGCACTTTAGAAGTATTGCCTTTGTTGGAATTGGATAATTCTCAATAATCTCTTTTGGTAACACCGGTGTCTTCACAGGAAGATTCCAGTGGGGTGAATTCCCTATCTACTGGAAATCAAGAGATGGACTGTGATATAGGAATCAACACTGTTTTAACAGTCAAATGTACACAGGCCAGCCAACCCGCTTGTGATGAAGAGATGGTACCTCCTTCAAAAAAAAAAAAAAAAAAAAAAAAGACGTTTATCTGTTATAAGAGGTAAGAAATCTAAACCAAAGAAGAAATCTAGATGACAATTATGTATTTGAAATCTTCAAGCACACAACCACTTCCAGTGTTAGGGGGTGGCAACAATTAAAATTAAATTAAAGTCTGAACGACTAATAAAGAAGCTTTTCTAAATTTTCAAGACTTGCCCAGGGATATACTTTTCCTGCAAGAGACTAGATTGACTAGTATTAAGTATGTTCTTGCTTGTAGAAAAGACTGGCTGTGGGGTCCATACTTTTGATCCTTTAATACTGACACATGTGGGGGGTGGCAGTATTGTTTAAAAGTTATAATGTATCTTGTCATCAGGTTCTAAATATAATACCAGGAAGATGTTTATTGTTGGATGTATGCTTAAGCAATCGCATGAGTACCACCTGATTAATATATATGGTCATAAACTGAAAAAGAAAACTTGAGCAAGTCCTTAGTATAAAACGTAACATTTATTTCACCCTTATGGGTAATTAAAAACACTCCATAAACTCCACCACATAGAAACAGTTCAATACATTAAGTAGAATACAGCTGTGTGACTACGGCTTCTGCTGAAACGCGTATGCTTAACACAGCTGTATTCTACTTAATGTATTGAACTGTTTCTATGTGGTGGAGTTTATGGAGTGTTTTTAATTACCCATAAGGGTGAAATAAATGTTACGTTTTATACTAAGGACTTGCTCAAGTTTTCTTTTTCAGTTTATGTTTATCTTGTCCAGCAATTGAGCCAGTCCACCCTGGCCGGGAGTAGAGCCTTTCAGCTTAGATCTCTTTACAGAAGATTGGATTACAGATCGTTCCCCACAGTTCGCCTTCCAGGATTGGTGGAGTCTGCCCTGCCTACTACACGCCCACGACTTGGCGGTACAGTGAGCGGCTGCTTGAATGCCCGGCTCTTCAGAGGCTTAGGAGACGGATCCACTTTGCAAGGAGCTGAACATTACAGGAAGAGAAACGCAACGGTGAGATTGTTTATTTTCTTCATAGGACCCGGTACGATCCGGTTATGTCCTAGGCGACAAGGGAATCTATACCAGCTCAGTATTTCAGAATTAGCATAACTGCTTGGAGGCAGCACATTGCTCTAACGTCTATGCTTGGGAAGCAAACAGCAGCAAGCGTTGATCAGCTACAGGGTAAGCCCTATGAATTACTGTGATTTTCTTGACTGCATATATTACATGTACAGTTTTACTAGAATTTAGGCTGAAGGCTCCTCCTGAACATTTGTCACACTTAGTCACATTAGCCTAACTTAACGGCTTGTGACTTTTTCCTGTTTCCTTTTTCTTGTACTGTTTAATATATATGGTCAGCAAACAAAGTTTGAAAGAAAGGAACTTTTACAAATGTTCAACCTTTTTTGCATAATTTAAAACATTTTATTTCCTTAATTATTTCTGTAAACAGGCAGGGCTAAAAGATGTGTGTGCCACATAGTATCCTAATAAAGGAGGTCATACCTATTGACTTGTTCAGTGCTGATAAAATGTAGGTGCAGTCCACTGTTTCATTTTGTGATGTCTCCTTAGACCCTTTTGTATTTTCTGATCATGTTATAGTAGGTGTTACTCTTAATCTTAAAAAGTCTATAATTCATGGCTGTGGCTGTTGGTAATTAAATTATAATTAAAGGACCATTCAATGCAGTAGATTGCATAATTAACAAGTGCATAATAAAAAGACAATGATTTTAACACCTAGGGCCCGAATTATCAAGCTCCGAATGGAGCTTGATGCCCCTGTTTCCGCGTGAGCCTTCAAGCTCGCCGGAAACAGCAGTTTGTGAAGCAGCTGTCTTAAGACCACTGCTCCATAACTGGTCCGCTGCCTCTGAGGCTGCGGTCTGCAATCCGCCCGATCCTATACGATCAGGCTGATTGACACCCCCTGCTAGCGGCCGATTGGTCGCAAATCTGCAGGGGGTGGCATTGCACAAGCAGTTCTGGTGAACTGCTTGTGCACTGCCGGCATTCAGCGATGTCTGTCAGACATGATACGCTACAGACATTGATAAATTGGCCCCCTACTCTGAATTTCAAATAAGCAGTACATTTATTTTTCTCACATTTTCCGGCCCCCTGTATCATGTGACAGACATCAGCCAATCACAGACTAGTATACATATACCCTGGGAGCTTGTGCACATGGTCAGTAGGATCTTGTACCCCAGAAAGTGTGCATATAAAAAGTAATTTGGAAAGTGTCTTAAAACTGCATGCTCTTTCTGGATCATAAAGATTTATTATGACTTGAGTATCCCTTTAATAGATAATGACATGATATGGGTAAATTTACTTTCTTTTTTTCAGATGTGCAAGAAAAAAGAATGAATAAGACCCACATTTTTTCTTCCATGATTCAGATAGAGCATGCAATTTTAAATAACTTTACAATGTATTTCTATTATCTAATTTGTTCTCTTTGTATCTTGTGTTGAAAAGTATACCTAGATAGGCTCAGAAGCTGCTAATTGGTAACTTCACATAAATGACATTGCCATTGGCTTTCAGCTAGCTCTATGTAGTGCATTATTGCTTCTTCAATAAAGTATACCAAGAGAATAAAGCAAAGTAAATTGGAAAGTTGCTTAAAATTGGATGATCTGAATCATGGAAGAAAACATTTGGGTTTCATGTCCCTTTAAGTTTATAGCTGAATATTATGGCGTCTTTTTAATAAAATTGACCAAGATTAGTATTGCATTGCCAAATATCTTGAGGCAGTCACTATACCTCGTTTGGAGTCAGATGAGTAGGATTTGCTTACTGCCCCCAAATGCCAGACTGAAGTCATCTTGGCTATGGCTTCTTTAAATAGTAACAAATCCCCAGGTTCTGATGGTTTAACTGCAGAGTTTCTAAAAAAAAAAAAGCTAGTAGTGTGATAAATATTATTCTTACTAATGTTTATAATGAAGTTTTAGAGGGGAGAGTCTTTTGTTCTTCTAGTATAAGTCTCTTTTGATTTTGCTTTTTAAGAAAGGAGAATGTACTGATACTAAGAACTGACATTCCATAGCTCTCCTTAATGATGATTATAACATTTTTATCCATTTTGTGTAAAAGACTTGGGAGGGTATTGGAGAAGATACAGTCATAGCCAAAATTATTGGCACCCCTTCATTTCTGTCAGATAATGCATCACTTTTCCCAGAGAATTGTTGCAATTACAAATATTTAGGCATTCTCATGTTTATTTCTTTTTTTTTATTATTGGTATGACACAAAAAAGTGGAGAAAAAAAATGGACTGGACAAAATCATTGGCACCTTCAATTTAATATTTGGTAGCATACCCCTTGGAAAAAAATAACTGAAATCAATTGCTTCCTGTAACCATCAAATAGTTTCTTACATATTGGAATTTTGGACCACTCTTCTTTCGCCAACTGCTTTAGGTCTCTGCTCAAAACTGCTGTTTTGAGATCTCTCTACAGTTGCTCTATAGGAGATCTGAACTCATTGCTGGCCAGTTCAGTACTCTCAAGCACTTTGTCTTAAACCATTTCTGGGTGCTTTTTGACCTGTGCTTTGGGTCATTGTCCTGCTGTAAGATCCATGACCTCTGACGGAGACCCAACTTTCTGACACTGGGCCTTACATTGCACCACAGAATTATTTGGTAGTCTTCAGATTTTATAATGCCATGCACACAGTCAAGACATCCAGTGCCTGAAGCAGCAAAGCAACCCCAAAACATCAGTGAACCTCCACCATGTTTGACTGTAGGCAGGGCCGCCATCAGGGGGTGACAGGGGTGACTCCTGTCAGGGGCCCAATGGGCTAGGGGGGCCCCATGAGGCAAGAATAAAAAAAAAAAAAAAAAAAAAAAAAATTTACATTTTGGCAGCCACCAGTGGGTACTACTGCAGAGTGCTAATTGAGCATTGGAAATGTTATTACAAGGAGTAAAGTATTAGCATTTGAGTGTGCACTAAACCACTATGCACAGTGTGAGACAGACTGGCACTTTGTTTGTAGAGTGTGTGCCTGCGTCAGGTGGCTGATCACTTTCATTTGCAGAGGAGGTAGGAATTACTTAGCAAATGTTTTTTATTTCTTTGTGCAATTAAAGATTGTAACTTCAGTGTGGTAGTAGTTGTATGGTGGGGCCAGGGGTCCATAAAAACACATTTCTTTAGCAGCAGTGTATTTATGATAATTTGACAATGCTGTAGAAATTCTATATTTAAAACCATGCAGAAATGTTTCCTCCTCAATACACAAATGATATATATTACATTCCAGTTTACTGCCCCTTTATGCAAGGACTTTCCAGATACAAGGAGGCATTTTATCTAAGATTTTTACATCTGCATAACATGTTATACTCTCAGACTAAGATTGCTCAGTGTTGGAAATGAGACAGGTTAACTTAAAACTGTTCAGTTTACAGCTGACTTAATTTTGAAATGCACACCAACAAGCTTAAATCCTGCATTTAACCAGATCTAATGGTATGAGTACCACAGCTTATGGTTCCACCAAGACCATATAGAGTACAGCATTTTCAAAATCCACAAGTATAGCTGACAGATGGAAACATTTGTACAATATATTTGAAGTGGTGCTCTTGGTTGGGGAAAATGGGGAAAATATCAAACAAACATATATCAACCTTTTAAAAGTACTTTTCTTCATCTAGCTATCTACCCAGATCATTAATGTACAATTTTTAATTCACAGAATTATTTTTATTTGCACATTTACAAATATGATTCTTTAAAAAGTGATCTCTTAATTTCTACATTTTTTTTATCATGCATGTCACACACTGTTGATTTAGGGGATGCAAGGTGCATAAATGTTTCCTCCTGTGAGTGTTTCTGTGGGTGTCTGTGTTTATGTCTTTGTGCTTTGGTTTGTGTCTCTATGAGTGTGTATGTATTTTTTTTTTCTGTTGGTATCTCTGTGAGGGTGGGTGTGTATGTCTTTGTGCATTTTCTGTGGATATCTGTGAGGGTGTGTGCATATGTCTTTGAGCTTTTTCTATGGGTGTCTCTGTGAGGGTGGGCATGTGTTTGTCTTTGTGTATTTTCTCAGGATGCCTCTGTGAGGCTGGGTGTGTATGTCTGTGTTTTCTGTGGATGTCTCTGTGAGGGTGTGTGTGTGTGTATGTATGTCTGTATTTTCTGTGGATGTCTCTGTGAGGGTGTGTGTTTTCTGTGGTTGTCTTTGTGAGGGTGTGTGTGTATGTCTGTGTTATCTGTGGATGTCTCTGTGAGGGTGTGTGTGTGTGTGTGTATGTATGTCTGTATTTTCTGTGGATGTCTCTGTGAGGGTGTGTATTTTCTGTGGGTGTCTCTGTGAGGGTGTGTGTGTGTGTATGTATGTGTTTTCTGTGGCTGTCTCTGTGAGGGTGTGTATTTTCTGTGGGTTTCTCTGTGAGGGTGTGTGTATGTCTTTGTGCGTTTACTGTGGATGTCTCAGTGAGGGTGTATGTATGTCTTTCTGTGTTTTCTGTGGGTGTCTCTGTGTGTGTGTATGTCTTTCTGTGTTTTCTGAGGCTGTCTCTGTTGGCGTTTCCTTGGGTGTATGTGCAAGTTTGAGTTTGTGTGTGTGTGTCCATTGTCTGTTCATTTTTAGGACATTTTGACCTTACTACTGATTATTCACATCTTTCTACAGACTTTGAGACTAATGAGGCCTTTCCGGAAGTCACCAATCTACCATTTAACCTTTAAATTATTGTTTAGGCAGTTCAGGGCCCTTCCTTTCAGCCACTGCATGCTGTTGTCATCATTTAGTTGGCATCTTCCTTTACAAAAAGATAATCAGAACTCCATATTTTGTTTTCTAAATCTCTTTTTTTTTTTTTAAACTGTAGTCTACCTCATTACTTGTCAGGTCAATGTAAATAAGTGCTAAGTGTCTGTTTGGGTGTCTGTGTCTGAGTTTCTTTGCGTGTTTGCTAGAGTGTCTATATGTGAATCCTTATGTGTGAGTGTGTCTGTGTGTTTCAGTGTATGTTACTACCTTTACAACATTTCCAAGTTTAAATAGACACTTAAGAATAAAATGCATATACGTTTTAGTCACTTGGTCAAAAATTGCACATGTCAAAGGAGGGGGGGGGGGCCTGATCAATGGTTAAGTATTCTTTTCTTTAAAAGCCTTATTTCTTTTTCTGAAAACAGTAGACTGATGGGCTTTACCAAAAAAGCTGTAATTTTGTTTAGTCTGTCCACAGCAAATTCTCCCATAAGGATTTTGGCTTCCTCAGTTAAGCTTTGGCAAACTCCAATCTGGCTTTTTTATGTTTCTGTGTCAGCAGTGGGGTCCTCTTGGGTCTCCTACCATAGTGTCACTTTTTATTCAGATAGCGACATTTGTACTCTGTGCCTTAAGGTCAGCTTGAATTTGTCTGGAAGTTGATCGAGGTTCTTTATCCACCATTCAAAGAATCCTTTGTTGCAATATTTAATTATTTTTTCTCTTTCGTCCACTTCCAGGGAGATTAGCTAAAGTGCCATGGGCTGTAAACTTCTTGACAATGTTGTGCAGAGTGGACATAGGGACATTAAGATCTCTGGAGATGGACTTTTAAACTTGAGATTGTCCATGCTTTTCCACAATTTTTGTTCTCAAATCCTCAGACAATTCTTTGCTGCGCTTTCTCTTCTCCATGCTCAGTGTGGCACACAGATTTACACAACAGAAAGGTTAAGTTACTTTTTCACCATTTTAACTGGTTGCCAGTGTGAATTCTATATTGTCAGCACCTAATTTATACAGGTGAGTTTAATTACAAGCTACAGGAGCATCACAAACTTGCAATGCAATGTTTTCTTACAAAGAAATGTGCCAATAATTTTTTCCAGTCCATTTAGGAGTTTTATGTGTAATTTGACAGATTTGTCTTTTTTTCTCCACTTTTTTGTGTCATACCAATACAAACAAAATAATTAAACATAAGAATGCCTAAACATTTGTAATTGCAACAATTTTCTGGGCGAAGTGGTGCATTATCTGACGAAATGCAGGGGGGCCAATATTTTTGGCCATGACTGTAATTAAACCCCAACGGCATTGTGCTATTGCCTGTTGGAATACTGCAAATGCTCTTGCTGGTAGTACAGAAAATGGAGATTTACCATTACTAAAATTCAAGGGGAGTTTAAGTGAAGAAATATGTAAAACAAAGTGCTAAACTCACCCTTTCTGTGCCGTTGCACAGCACTAAACTCAGCGGCTCCCGATGCCCACGGCACATCGCTCTTCGACCAATGAGGTGCTGCTTGCACCTCTGAACCAATAGCCACGTGTGCATATAGAACCTGTCAGTTGACACGCATAGCTATTGGTTCAGAGGTGCAAGTGTCACTTCATTAATAGAAGAGCCGCTGAGTTTAGCACTGTGCAACAGCACAGAAAGGGTGAGTTAGCACCCTTTTTATTAACATATACCATCACTTAAACCCCCCTTGATTTTTAGTAATGGAAAATCCTAGTATTTGTTATATACTTGGATTAACCATCAATTTAAAGCAGATGTACCTTAGGGGTGTATTTTGAGTCCATTATTATATATTTCCATATGTTGACCCTTTTTTTGCATTACATTCAAGACAACCCTAATATAGAACATGTGGAGACAACTGGGCGAACTGCTTGTGTAAAGTATATTGCTTATGCTGATGATGTTACTGTATTTGTTTCATCTGAATGTAAATTTATTTTTGAGCATTTTGGAATTTTTGCTAGAACATCAACATCTCTTTTCAACATAAATAAATGTAAAATGCTTTGGATAGGTTCTTTAAAAACCAAATTCCCTCCTGGTGTTACTAAAGAAGAAGACAGCTTAAATAAAAAGTTGTCCTAGACCAACCTGTGCTGCGATTATGGAGCATTTTTTAGTAGATTGTGTTTTTTTGTTTTTGTTTTTTTGTTTTTTTTTTCAAAAGAGCTTTATTGAATACATTTAAACATACAAACCATTAATTCAGTGTATGAGTCAATTAGCAATGGTATGACATAGTATTTTTTTTTTTTTTACTTTAGACGGCCCGTAACTAAAGTCTAAACACAAACATACATCAATTGGTTAGGGTCGCTTTTCTTTGCTTAATTAATTACTCTCTTCACAATGAAAAGTCTCTGATATTGTCCAGGTTTCAGGAGAGAGGGTTTCCTCTGCGTTCATGATTTAGTTTGTCTCTAAACCACATTTAGTACATGTAAACACATAGCTGCAAAATTGACAAGCGAGTCAGTAATGCAGGTTATCTATTAAACACAGATCTCCGCCTTCCAAGTGGTATGCAGTACATTTAAATTTTTTGTACAATTTTAGCCAGCACTAGTTAAAAAAGATGATGGTGATAAATTATATATGGGCAAGGCCAGTTGTTATACCTATAGTCAGTGAATGAATAGGGGCTCCTATGAACTAAGCTTATATGCAAAGGGTGGGCCTTTAGTGTTTGCGGGTGGAGTGAGTCTCCCCCCTTGGTAAATTTAGCGGAGTATTGTTCTGGTTCGACATGACTGGAGTATGTTGCTTCCACATACTTAACATTAACTCATGTGTCTCTACGGTACCTGATCTGAGGTGATGGTATCTCTCTAATTGGATCAGGTTTTCTACCTGTTCCCTCCATTCTGCTACCGTGGGTACTATACTTGTTTTCCAGTGCTTTGGTATAAGCATTTTAGCACAGTTGATTAAAAGTATCAGTAGAGTGTTTGCTATGCTATTAGATAGTTTCGGGATCTCAATAAAGAGAAGAATCAGAGGGTCATTGGGTATCTGACATCCCACTATATCTGACATTTGTTTGAGTATCTCCACCCGATATGTGTCTAATCTATCTCCACCATATATGTGTGGGGTCTCCCACCTCCCCACACCCTCTCCAGCACATGTTACTCGCTGTCTTGTATACTTTGTGAAGTCTGCTTGGGGTGAGGTACCACCTAGTTAAAAATTTGTAGTTTGTCTCCAAGACTCTGGTGGAAATGGATGATTTTTTGGTGATCTGGAATGCTCTGTGCCAGTCCTTGTGACTTATGCTAACTCCCAGTTCTTTCTCCCAAGCTCGAGTGTATGTCGGGAGTTGTGGTTCGTCAGTAATTGAAAGTTGTTTGTATAGAATGGAGATTGCATGTCTGGCTGTATTTTCTAGGAGGCATAGATTTTCAAACGGTGTCATCTTTCTAGTTAATAGCTGTTTGTGTGGGTGTGTTTTGATAAAGTGGCACATTTGCGTATATGAATACCAATTCATGTTTACGTCTGGATGTGTTTCCTTGATGTTTTCCAGTGCCCTAAGTTTGCCGTCCTGAAAGAATGCTGCAATGGTGCAGTGTTTAATGTGACTACCCTTCTCTGTGTGTTTGGTTTTATGGTTCCATGAGAGTGCAGTGTTATTACATATAGGTAGCATTGGTGAACATGTGTTTGAAATAATTGTGGAGGTGGCCAGCAATTTATCCCATGTTACAAAAAATTCCGATAGTATGGGGTATTGATTTATCATTACAGGTCTTAGTTTGTTATGAGTCCATGCTGTTGTTCCAGCATTGCTTACTCCCATAATGTGCCTGTCAATTTGGACCCATTGCTTGTGTGCGCTATTTGTGCACCAATCTAACAATCTGTGCAGGGTTATGGCCATTTTGTATGTGTGAACGTTAGGGACCCCCAGTCCACCCTCCTCCTTCGGTAGTTACATGGTTTGTCTTGCGATTCTCGGTCTGATTCCCTGCCATATGAATTGTTCAATCAATGTTTGTATGCGTGCTAAGTAGTGAGACGGTAAGTGTATTGGTGTTGTCTGGAGCAGGTATAGTATTCGTGGTAGAACATTCATTTTAATTACATTTATTCTGCCCACCCAGGAGATGGATTTGTTCCTCCAACTAGAGAGATCCGCTAGCAGGGTCTCCTCCAGTTTTTTAAAGTTGGCCTGAAATATAGTCTTTGTGTCTGGTGCAAGGTAAATGCCTAAGTATTTAAGTTTCAGATTTTGTTTCTTCAGGGGGCAGTCAGGGATTAATTGGCTTAGTGTCTTGTCATCATATGATATGTTTATCATTTCTGATTTGGTGGTATTGATTAAAAAATTGGAGACCAACCCGAACTCTTGGAACATTTCAATAGCCTTAGGTAGAGCTGAATCCACGTTCGTAAGAGTGAGGAGGACATCGTCCGCATATAGCGCCAACTTGTATTCATTATTGCCTAATTGGACGCCTGTAACTTGCTTATTGTTTCTTAATTTCTGAGCTAATGTTTCTATAGTCAGCGCAAAGAGTACAGGGGAAAGCGGACATCCCTGTCTTGTCCCGTTCTTTATATAAAATTTATCTGATAGGAGGCCGTTTACTTTCACCCTAGCTGTGGGGTGAGCATACAGAGAAAAGACCTGAGCTAAAAATTTGTTGCCGAATTTCATTTTTTGCATGGTTGCTTTTAGGAATTGCCAATTGACCCTATCGAATGCCTTTTCGGCATCTGTGGAGACCAGTACCATCGGGATTTTGTTAGCTTTGGCATAAGATATTATCTGAAGGGTTTTGATCGTATTGTCCCTTGTTTCTCTTCCTGGAACAAACCCCACTTGATCCGGATTAATTAATTTAGGCAAATGTAAATTTATTCTATTAGCAAGTATTTTTGCAAAAATTTTGATGTCCGAGTTCAAAAGTGAAATTGGGCGGAAATGTTCAGGCCTGTCTGGTAATTTTCCTGGCTTCGGTAGAACAGTTATGTGGGCCTCTAACATATTTTCTGTAAACCCAGTTGTTGGTGTGAATGAGTTAAATAAATTCGCCAAAGGCATTGCCAGATGCTCTACATATTTTTTGTAATATTTCATGCCAAAACCGTCTGGTCCCGGGCTCTTACCACTTGGCATATCATGTACTGCTTTTTTAATTTCGTCTAGTGTGATGGGGGAGTCCAAACTGTCTGTGTCTTCTTTCTCCAATATAGGGAGAGCTAAGTCTGACAGGTACTGCTCGATGGATTGTGGTGTAGCAGTCTCTGGTATGTTGTATAGTGTTGTGTAATATTGCTGGAAAACCTCAGCAATATTCTTACTGTCTCTTTGTATGTTACCCTGACGATCAGAGATGTTCTGTACATATGCGTTTAGCTGCCGTCTCCTAAGTGCCCTGGCTAGTGAGGTACCCGCCTTGTCCTGCACGTCAAAATATTTCTGTTTTAGTAAGGCAGATTTGAGTTGGTGTTCTTTTGTGAGCTAGTTTTTAAGGGACTGTCTAGCTTTGGTCAAGTTGCCTAAAATAATCGTGGATTGCGTGTCTTGTTTATGCTGTTTTTCCCAGTAGCCAATTTGTGCCAGTGTGGAATTTAAGTATTGCCTTTTCTCTTTTTTTTCCCTTGCCTTTAAAGCTATGAATTCTCCCCTCAATACACGTTTATGGGCTTCCCATATGGTAGATGGGGTTATTTCTTTTGAGGTGTTCTCTTTAAAGTAGTCTGTCAGTGTTTTCTCTATTGCTGCATTAAACAATGCATGTTCTAACATGTAGTCATCCATCCTCCATATGTATGGTTTCTGTGGTAAGTCTGGCCATTCGATAACACACTGCACAGGTGCGTGGTCTGACCATGTGATCTGTAGGATTTTAGTATCTGTTATCATTGCTAGTCCGATTTGATCTGAGAATATATAATCTATTCTCGTATATGAGGCGTGGGGGTGGGAATAGAATGTGTAGTCTCTAGTATGTGGATTAAGTGTCCTCCATGTGTCATGGAGTCTCAGTTGTTGTATGTAATTTTTAACTGTCTTGATCACTCTTTTGGGTGTACTGGTATTTCCTGCTGACGTGTCCATGGTGGGATCTAGTGGCAAATTAAAATCTCCACCAATGAAAAGGGTTCCCTTTGCATGAACCAATAAAGATTGAAATATAGTTCTAAATGTATGCTGTTGTTCTACATTTGGCAAGTATACATTCGTAAAAGTGACCGGCTTATTATATAAGAGGCCCACTAAGATTAAATACCTTCCCTCCTTGTCTCTTTCTATGTATGTAGCTTGAAAATGCACAGAGTTTTTGAACAAGATACCCACCCACCCCCCCTTTTTTGTGGGGCCTGAGGCTAGATATGTTGTTTTATATTTGTGATTTAATGTTTTGGGTTCTCTGCCCTTTTTATAGTGCGTTTCCTGTATGAACAGGACATCTCCTGTATTTTTATATAGGTCTCTGAAGACCATGGACCTTTTTTCAGGGCTATTCAGGCCCTTCACATTGATTGTTGTGAGAGTAAGCGTGTGGATGCGTGAAGTCATTTTTGAGATTGTACTCTATTACACTGCTTCAATATAAGAAACAAAAATATTTTGCGTCTAAGTGTCCACAACTGTAAAACATAAAACAATAGCCAGAAGGTTATTAAGAACAAAGTAATACAATGCTGATAATAAATGATTACAACTGTATTTACTAGTTACTAACAATTAACTGCTATCTCAGAAATTCCTGGCACTGTTTTCTAACAGTCAGCGATTATAATAACAAAAACAGTTGTCTTAAGGGTAGTATCCCCACCCCCAAATCCGTGATATAGAAAAAAAAAATATTTTTTTTTACAACCTTTAAGCTTTTTGTAACGTGTGAAGAAACTGTCCAGCCATCCCGGGAAAGTAAGTCATGTTTCTGTAGGGTCTTTTTCTTGTGGGTCCGATGAAGCTTGCGGTTGTGAGATCTCCTTCTGAGAATTTTTCACGTTGTCATTGAGGGGTGAGTTGTCCTTTGTACCACGGTGGTCTTCCTCCGGATCTGGGATATTAAGTTGTAAGGCTTCATTGAAGTTGGAAAGATCATCTAGATTCCTGAACACTGCCGTGGTTCCACCTTTGGTTGCTATGACGCTCACAGGGAAACCCCATCTGTATCAACTCGGTCCTTTCTCCTTCTATTGCCTATGTGTGTAGGCGTTTGCGGTAGCCGGGTTCTCGTACTGCCGTTGTCTTCACCCTCTCCCTGTGTGTGCTCAGTCAAACCAGGCTCCGCTATGTCTGCGGTATGATCTCGGACGCAACCGCAGGTAAGTCTTGTAAACCAGCACTGCAGGAGTTTTTCACCTTAGATAGGCTGCTTCTTTACTGTCTCCACTCTTTGTAATTACTTCTCTGGATGGCTAATCTGAATGTTTAAGGTTATTTTTATTTAATTTGGGTGGTGGGGCCTAGGAGCTAACAAGTCACACAGCCATCACACAGCGCGGCCAAGCTCCGCCCCCGTAGATTGTGTTTTTTACTAAAAGAGTATGGAATAAGTTTAGTATTTTATTGGGGATCTCTGGTTTGGGCACTCAGTCATAATATGAGATCATGTAATCCTGACACCATTAGACTTATTAATTTTGTTATCTATTATTTGTGGTCAGCTTGAAATTGAAAGTGTCTTGGTGACATTTCACTGTAATGAGGATATGCAGAATATATTCTAAGAAGTTTTGTTGGTACGACGAGGCCCATTTAAAAAAAACACAAATTTTATTTTGAGAAATGTTTGTTACTATGTAGTTTTCTTTATGTGAAACAGAGAATTCTACTTTACAATACAAGGTCTAAAAAAAAATACAAAAGATTTTGTGTGATTTCTCTCCATGCCGGCGAGGTTTAGAATATCAGGCCCTTAGCGACTGACTCCTTTTGTCTTGTATCTCAGTGAAGACACAAGCATTTATGACGGCTGTCTGCTGCAATGCCCTCAAGAATTATAATGATCAAAATGTTGTAGTGGCATGCCTTGTCTATAGCCCCAGCAAGATAAACCTTAAAGAAAATCAATCTATAATCTTAGGCTTTGAGATATTTTAAAAAATTCCCAGTGATCTTCCTTAATCAGAGAAATATGGTGATCCTTCAATTTGCCTTTTATTATATCAGAGGCAACCACTCACTAATACAAAGTCTCATCTTCTCAAGACATATTTATGTTGTTCCACAAGGCTTCAGATGAAGACCACTGGAATGAAACTTGAGTTTTTCTTTTGCGGTTATCATGAGGCAAAAGCAATTTAGGAATATTACTTATTTTATTGTCTATCAGCTTGAAATTAGTTAGCATTTTGTTACTAACGTGTTGACTTTTTTTTTAGTTTTTCCATCTGTTATACACAGACATATTTATATCTAAATTCCTTTAAATTAAAACAAAGTGTGCAGGAACAGACTTAGCCAATATTACAGCCCAATATAAACAGTAAATTACTTTATTGCTTCCAAGCACACACAAAAAAATAGAGAGCAAAAAGAGAAAAAACAAAAACAATGTGCATAAATAATATACTGATAAAACCAATCACTCAAACACACATTCTTCCACCATCAGGGGAAAAGGTTAAATATAAAACGCTTCTTTATTTTTCATCATTCTGTTTAGTGAATACATTGATTGGGATCTCATGTAAGATCTGATAAAAGGTTTTCATTTCATGATGCATAGTAATTATGAAAACACATCTGATACATAATTTACTCAAGAATTTGTTTCTGTCTGATGAGTACCTACTGCCTCTGTGCTGTATTATAGAAACAATTTCCCATGTTCCAGTAAAAGAAAGAGGAGAGCAATGGGGAAGGGGCATTAAAGGGTAACATTCAAGAGTGTAATCATAAAACAATATAGTGTGTGGTAATCAGTAGGGTTTATATGGATTAGCCATGTCAAACTAATCTAATTAGCTACTAAGAGGAAGTAGTTGAAAACCTAGATAAATGTGAAAGAATGTTATACACTTGGATTTGCAAACCAGAGTATAAGTAAAAAATAGAATCTCTTAAGTAACAGTCTTAGACCCAGTTCCTTTTAAATATTTGTTATAAATTAACCTTGACAAAGGATTAGATAGCAGCATCTCTATTTTTCCAGATCATTCTAAATTCTCTAAGATGATTACGTCAGAGCTGGATAAAATTGCTCAGCAAGAGGATTTGCTAAACATGGAAGAATGGGATGGTAAATGTCCTGTGAGATGTAACACGGATACATGTAAATAAAATGTTACACTGTGGAAGAAAATAATCATGAAAAGGAAACAAGCTAACAAGTAATTGTCAATGCCAGGCAGCAGCTTATAGGGCAGGTCAGATAGTATGTTTAAGAAGTGGCATGCTTGCAGGGAAATAAAGCATACAGTGGGTATTGAAAATAATCATCTCCTTGAAATAATCACATTTTTTAAATAAAGACAGACACAGTTTTTGTTTATCCAGTTGTAATTACTCAGTGCAACTTATAACATCCAAGTGAAAGATATAACACCAACATGTCAGGCAAAAATAAAGACAATTCAAAAACAGAATCACTGAGTTGGAAAACAGATCATCCTCTCCTACTTGTAAACTCAATCAGGAGTAGCTAACCACCTTCTCAACGGCACACACAAAGCCATTTGACCTTCAACTGTGATCAGCTGTGGGCATATTGATTAGTTCAGCATTAAAATAACTTTCCTGGAGCATCTCAGTCCCTGGCAGTGCAACTGAAGCAAACAATAAACTATGGGTGGCAAGGCACTGTCAAAAGATCTCCGGGATAAGGTTGTGAACAGGCAGTAGTCAGGAGATAAAATATCAAATGATTTATCAATGCCTAGAAGCCCAGTGCATGTGACAACAGTATCACCAATTCTCCACAAATGTGGCTTGTATGAGAGGGTTGCAAGAAAAAAGCCATTCCTCGAGAAAGGCCACATGCATTCATGACTTAGCTTTGCCATAACACACATAGGAGATTCTGAGGCCACGTGGAAAAGGTGTTATGGTCAGATGAGACTAAAATGTACTTATTTGGCCTCAACACCAAACGATATGTCTGGAGGAAATCCAATACAGCTCACCATCCAAATAACACCATACCTACAGTAAAGCATGGAGGTGGTAATATCCTGTTATGGGGGTGTTTCTCTGCAGCAGGCACTGGAGCACTTGTCAGGATAGAGGGAATAATGGATGGGGCAAAATACCATCAAAGTCTTGAGGAAAATCTGCTGCCCTCTGCCAGGACATTGTCAATGGGAAGAAGGTTTACTTTCCAACATGACAATGACCCAAAGCACACAGAAAAAATGACCACACAGTTGTTGAAGGAGAAAAAATGTGAATGTCATTGCATGGCCTAGTCAGAGCCCAGACTTAAACTTCATTCTTCATTCAAAGAAGAGTGGGCAATATTGGATGTGCAGAGTTAGTAGATACATATCCCAACAGACTAAAGGCTGTAATTAAAGCAACAGGTGGTTCAACAGAACAAGGGGGTGATCCTTTTTGCAACTCAGTGATTATGTTTTTGAATTGTCTTTATCTTTGCCTGACATATTGGTGTTATATCTTTCACTTGGATGTTATAAGTTGCACTGAGTAATTACAACTGGATAAACAAAAACTGTGTATGTCTTTATTTCAGGCTGCAAAGCAACAAAATGTGATTTTATTACAAGACCAGAGACTCCTATTTTTATGCATTACTCTTTCTTTACTACTCAATGCAGCCTTTTAAAGAACAAGATATATAAGATAACATAATAAGAACATAACATAGACTTATTATAGTGAGAAAAAAACAGCCAATCAGCACAGAGCATAGACTATAAACAGAGCACCCAATTAACATACTTCCTCTTTCTTTTTGCTGCTCACTCAGATAAGTAGTGCAGTCATAATATTATTATTAAACGTTATCATTATTGTCCTTATAGATATTTTACCCCTTTATCGTTTTTCTGTTTTCCTGTTTACCCCATTTGTAACTATAACTTGTCTCTCTTACATGTGTATTTTTCTTCCGGTTTTTTCTTTTCCCCTATCCTTATGTTTTATGCCTCTATTGAGCCTTTAACTTACCACCTACTGACTTTCTGCTTCAAACTCTAATAACTCTGTTTTCGCTCAGTGTTTTATCACCCCTCCTGCATGTTTTCTTTCTCACAGTCCGTTCGCCATTTTGTGGGCCGTCCCTCCCGCCCACTACCGCCGACGTAATAACCTTGTCTCCTGTCAGCTGTACCTCTGCTGTGGTAACTTTGTATCTTTTCCACTCGGTCCTGACATTTCCTGCATTATATTATATAAGCTTTCTCCTCAGCCTCTGTGGCCATCTTCTGGCAGTTATAATTCATTACATTTACAGTGTATATATTTTCTGTACTAAACGTACTAAGGTTAATTAATTGAACCAAATATTTTACCTCAGGAAAAAATATTTTGCCTGCCCTCTCAATAGTCTGTTTTGTCAGGCCCTTTCAATTATATATATTTCTAAGTTTATACATAAAAATTTTTTGCTTACAAGGGAGATTTGATATTCAATTTATTAATTCTTAATATTTTTACTTCACATTGTTTTTTCACAAAACATTATAAACAATGTCTGAAGCTCAATCTAAATCACCTCCCTTGACCTTACATACAGTACAATTGATGATTGACTCCTCTATGAATAATTTATTTAATAAAATGACCTCTTTGATGGGAGAGAAACAAAGAAAAATATCTTTAAAAAGAAAGAACCCATCCATTGCTTATAAGGCAAGTAAAAAACTTATCGAAAAGTCTCGCCAATGTTTAACTGAGACTAATATTCCTCACAGCAAAGGAAGAAAAACCGCTGTTAGTAGAACCCTGCACCCTGAGGGTAACCAAACAGGGGATACTCATGTATGCAAAAAATTAAAATTTAAGTCAAAAACTAATATTGATAATCCATCTTCAGATTCTGAGGAATCAGATGGTGACGAATACACTGATATCAATTCAGACAATTTCAATGATTCGGATAATTCCGATGGCTCCCCGGACGCTAAAAAACCTAAAAAGAAAGCCAGAAAATCTGTTGAATACAGTGAGGATGAAGAGGACTTTTTAGATTGTTTGGGTAACCCTAGGTTTAAACCTGATGACTTACACCATCCCCGGTCCGCCGAGTGGTGTCCCCCCCTGGATTTAGCTAAATTTATTGACCACCAACTACGTAAACCCCTAAAAAAGCAAACCCGCAACAAAATGAAAGCCGAATGTCCTCGTCCCCTGTTACCAAAGAACGCTTCCATCACCCCTGAAGTTGACCCCAAAATTTTAAAATTCATTGGTTCTCCAGGATATAAATTGAAAAAAGGAATTGATAGATCCTGGAAAATTTGCCAAGATAAACTTTTAGATTCAATTGGTCCCCTCACTAAGTTATTCGAATTATCTGAACAAGGCGTAGCCGAAAATTGCCCTTTGGACCCCTATGTGGTCAGAGAATGGGTTCAAAGACTCCTGTGTTTTATTGGGAATACGAATTGTGCAATGTCTGGAGAAAGAAGACGTAATATCTTGAGGAAAATAGACCCGAAAATTTCTGACTTTTCCTCAAGTAATATTGCTTCAGACAACAAAGGTCTTTTATTTGGAGACTCTTACTTAAAGGACTTAAGCCAATACGTAAATACTTTCTCTAACCTAAATAAAGTGAAAACATCCGTTAAGAAAATTTTTTACCCCAACCAGGGTTTCTCCGACAGGGCCGGGAGAGGCAGAGGCCGCTTTCCCGGCCGCCAAACCTTCTTATCCAGGTCTCATTACTATCCCCAACAATCACAATACCAACACCAGTTTCAATCTCAATTCCAAAGAGGTTACTCTGATCCATCCACTTCCTCCTTTTTTCCAACAAGAGGTCGCCCCTGGACTCAGAGAGGTTTTAGGACCAGAGCCAGAGCTAGACAAGCTCCAGGTAAGTTCTTCATTTCCCCCCTACATCCTTTCTTTCCCAGAAAAAATTGGAGGCAGACTCGCCCTGTTTACTCAAAATTGGGCTGCAATTACTTCAGACCCTTGGGTTTTACAAACTGTATCAGGTATCCTCATAGAATTCATATCTCCCCCAATTCAAGTCTGTCTTCCCCATCCAATTCAATTTTCTCAAGAAGACTCTCTTTTGGTCAAAAGAGAAATTTCTTCTCTCTTCTCCAAAAAAGCAATTCTTCCAGTCTCCCATCCTCAAGATTTTTACCTAAGCAATTTGTTCTTGGTAAAAAAGAAAAACAATCAATTCAGACCTGTCATAAACCTAAAAACGTTAAATACCTTTGTAGTTTACCATCATTTCAAAATGGAAGGTATTCACTTATTAAGAGAATGTCTAAGAGGAAACGATTGGTTGGTTCGATTAGATCTCACAGACGCCTATCTAACCGTTCCAATCACCCAAGAACATTGGAAATTCTTGACTTTCCGTTGGGAAGACCAGTTTTGGAATTTCACTTGCCTTCCCTTTGGTCTGTCCTCTGCTCCTTGGATTTTCACCAAGCTACTGAAACCTGTAGTGGCCTGGCTGAGACTCCGAGGAATTCGTCTAATAATTTATTTGGACGATATTTTGATTATGGACCAAGATTTCCGCTCCCTTCAGAATCATCTATTTACCACAATTTCTTTGTTAGAATCATTAGGTTTTATTGTGAACAAACAGAAATCAGTTCTCTTACCCACAAAGTCTTTGATTTTCTTAGGCTTCAAAATCAACTCAATACTCTCTACTCTGAGTCTTCCTTCAGACAAGGTAAAGAATATCAAAAAAGAAATTTCCAAAACTTTATCCAAAGATTTAGTTCCCATCAGAACCATAGCCAGAATAGTAGGGTTACTATCATCCTCTATTCAGGCTATTTTTCCTGCCCCCTTACATTACCGAGAACTTCAGAGACTAAAGATTCTTCATTTGAGAAAAGGTTTTTCTTATTCTCATTTGATTCCTTTGTCCCTAGAAGCCAAAGAAGAATTGTCTTGGTGGCTCTCTCATTTAGAAGCCTGGAATGGGAGAGCCATCTTTGGCAGAACTCCGGATTTCATTATAGAATCCGATGCCAGTCTTTCAGGCTGGGGTGCACGCTGTGGCCCTTCCATCACCGGTGGCAAATGGACACTGGAGGAGAAACGTTTCCACATCAATTGTTTGGAATTATTGGCTGGCTCGTTTGCAGTCAAAAGTTTTGCCAAATTTTCTTCTCCAGTTTCTATTCTCCTTCGCATGGACAATATTTCAACAGTACAATATCTCAATCGTTTAGGAGGCACCAAATCAAGGAATTTGTCCAACATTACCAAGGAATTTATTCACCTTTGTTTAGACAGGAATATTTCTATCAAAGCGGAATATATTCCAGGTCTATCAAATACAGCTGCAGATTGGGGATCTCGTCATCTGACAGATTCGAGCGATTGGAAACTAGACAGGAAAATGTTTTTAATCCTCCAATCTCTCAGAGGTCCCTTTTGCCTGGATCTTTTTGCATCCAGGACCAACTTCCAGATTTACCCATACTTCAGCTGGCACCCAGATCCGGAAGCTGCGGCCATAGATGCTTTTCTGCAACCATGCCCCCCAAAGAAAGCTTATGCCTTCCCTCCTTTCTCCATGATCCCGAGGACAATCTCAACAGTCCGCAGGGATCTCCTATGCCTAACTATAGTGACTCCCCTTTGGCCAACCCAATCTTGGTATCCCTCCCTCTTGGAGATGTCCACCAGTCTTCCAATTCTTCTTCCTCCACTTCCTCACCTATTAGTCAGTCCGGAGGGCGAATTTCACAGTCTAATTCTCCAAGGCTCTCTGTTTCTGATAGCTTGGACAATTTCAGGGGACCCTGGTCTCTCCGAGGCCTTTCGGAGAGAGCTAGATCCCTCATTCAAGACTCTTGGGCTCCAGGTACCCGCAGATGTTATTTTGCCGCATGGTCAAAATGGTCTAGCTGGTGCTTGCAAAGGGATTTGGATCCCTTTTCTGCGGATTTAACCGAAATCATTAATTATCTGTCACACCTCTTTGATTCAGGCCTTGCTTACAGATCAATTAATGTCCATAGATCGGCTATCTCTGCCAGACATAATCTTATCAATAATTCACCTATCGGTAAACACCCTTTAGTCTGTAGAGTTCTTAAAGCCATTAGATTAAAACGTCCTCCTGTTCCCAAACACGAATTTTTCTGGGATGTAGACCTAGTTTTCTCTCTTTTCAAATCCTGGCCAGCTAATAACTTGTTGACTCTAAAACAACTTTCCGCTAAACTCGCTACCCTTCTTTGCCTTATTTCTTTCAGAAGGGTATCGGATGTAAAAGCATTAGATTGGAACTCTAAACGTTTCTCTCCTGAAGGAGTCACCTTCTTCCTTTCTCGCAGAACAAAAACTTTATCTACTTCCATCTTTTATCCTTATCTGTCTTCTGAACCCTTTTTGTGTGTGGTCGAATGCTTAAAGTCATACGAATCTAGAACTCTGATATTTAGGAAACCTACCCATAATCAACTGCTTATTTCTTTTGTTCCCCCCTTTGCTCCTATCACTTCTACCTCTATCGCTAGGTGGGTTAAATGGGTCATGAAAGAAGCCGGTATTAACTTTTCTTTCACAGCTCATTCTGTCAGAGGTTCTGCTGCTTCGAAAGCCTTTTTAAAAGCGGCTCCTCTCCAACAGATTTTAAATGCTGCAGACTGGTCTTCAGATTCCATCTTCAAACAATTTTATTTCAGACCCATTCAACATGCCTCGCTTAATTTATTCTCCTAACTACTTTAAACTTGCATAAAAATAGGAGTCTCTGGTCTTGTAATAAAATTCCGATTATCCTAGTATGTGAAGGTATAATCTAGATTTTATTAAAGACACAGAGACGAGTATTTTCCCTCCTCACATAGATAATGGTGTTTTTTCCCACCCTAATAACCGTCATTATATGTTACTAACTCTTATATTTTTTAACAGTATCCATGTGAATCCAATCCTTTCTCATCCTCTGGATTCTTCCCGTCAATTCAGAAATCTCAACCTTCATTCACTGAATCCTGGACACCTGCGTTATCTTCTATCAAATTCAACATCCCATGGGATTTCGTCCATCATTTCTACAAGAAGTTGGCGTTCATTACCCTCTGTTGTTTTGGACTTTTTGGTTTTCTTATGATGTTCAATATTTTATTCCTTTTGAGCATCAATTAGAAAGAGGAAGTATGTTAATTGGGTGCTCTGTTTATAGTCTATGCTCTGTGCTGATTGGCTGTTTTTTTCTCACTATAATAAGTCTATGTTATGTTCTTATTATGTTATCTTATATATCTTGTTCTTTAAAAGGCTGCATTGAGTAGTAAAGAAAGAGTAATGCATAAAAATACTCGTCTCTGTGTCTTTAATAAAATCTAGATTATACCTTCACATACTAGGATAATCGGAATTATTTCCAAGGGGGGTGATTCTTTTCAATACCCACTGTATCTCTGCCCCTATATAATTTTCCGGTAAGACCTCATTGTATGTAACAGTTTTGAGGGCACATTTTAAAAAGGAAAGATAGAGGATTCAAAGAAGGGCTACAAAATAAATAAGATAAATTGATCATTTAAGCTATGAGGAAGGTCTAGCCAAGTTTAGTTATTTTCATTCTAGAAGAGAGGTGTTTAAAAGGTGATATGATTATTTTCTAAAAACATGTATATTTATGGCCCTAGAGAGGGATGGGGAGAGCACTGTCTATTACAAGAAAGTAGTTTGTGACAAGAGGTCTTATTTTAAAGCTATAGGAAAGGAATTTTAAACTCCACAAACAATGGTTTTCCACTGTGAGAGCAAACACACTGCGCAATTTGTTTTCTGTGGAGGAAGTGACCCAATACAGTGGATAGCTTTAAAAAGGAATTAGACATAGATTATTATTATTATTTTTTTTTGGGGGGGGCACAATCAATAGTTATGATTGCTTGTGTTAAACTGGTTTGCTTTTTAAAATGTATTGCTGTCAGTTCACTTGGCAGGTTTCTCTACTGTAAACACAGGGATAAAAGAAGACTTGTAAAAAAGAAGATGAACACAATGGACTTTTTGGATGGAGCTTGAAGTCCTGTGTTTCTGGCGAGCCTGCAGGCTCGACAGAAACACTAGTTATGAAGCAGCGGTCTAAAGACCGCTGCTCCATAACCTACCTGTCTGCCTGCTCTGAGCAAGCGGACAGACATTGACGCAATTCAACCCGATCGAGTACGATCGGGTTGATTGACACCCTCCTGCTGGCGAATCTGCAGGGCGGCAGCATTGCACCAGCAGCTCACAAGAGCTGCTGCTGCAATGCTGAATAGGGAGAGCATATTGCTCTCCACATTCAGCGAGGTTTGTCGGACCTGATCCGCACTGTCCGACAGACCTTTGTTAAATAGGCCCCTTTGTCTTTTTTCAGTGTCATCTGCTATATTACTCTGTCAGTATACTTGGCAGCATGCTTAATGTTTGCATTCCTGTTCAGAACATACCTGTGGTACACAAGGCTAATGGTTTACATTACAGAAGTACAGCATTCCTGCATTTGACAGACATCTATATTTAACAGCATCTGCTTGGATATATTAGAATAATAACATCTATATATTTGAGGCATTGCACACTAATAAATGCTATAGTCAAGCCGATATTACTTTGCAGCTCTAGTGTATACCGTATAGTGTTTAATCCGCTGCTTCATTAAACCTGTTTCCACCACAAATCAGCCATTTAAAGTGAATGTTAAAAGAAAACAGGAAACATTGGAGCACACGTCAATTCTTAGACTAACACAGAGTTAAAAACTAAAGTTAATGAGCCGTACTGAGTTTTTAGACTCTAGCAAGGAAATGCTGATTTAGGATGTACTTATGCCATTTATTTGTGTTCTTGCTTATGTGCATGGCAAACTGATGGAAACTTGAGTTTGTGATTATTTCACAATCACTGGAAGCTGTTGCACAACGTTGATTTACATTTTTTTTGTTTGTTTACTTATATATATATATATATATATATATATATATCCTTTTTTTCCTTTTTTTACCTACAACAATAATGTCACTATTTACAGCCTGTTATACTAGGTGGAATCAATGAGCTTCCATGGGTTATATGGTATGGCATAGGCATGTGTATTTGGCTGTTTCGTTAGGTAACTAATGCTGAAGACTGAGGCCGCCAGCAGCATTTGGTGATTTTCGGAGCTGGATATCTTCTTGACAAAGTGCAACACACTAAGATTTGTGCAAATCCAGATCTTAGTGAAGTGCTCTTTCATAAGAAAAAATCCAGCTCCAAGAACAGTCGAATGCCGCTGGTGGCTGTCATCTTTGGCATTTTTTCCTAATAACAGCTGAATGCACATGCCTATATGGCATCCCTTTCCAAGCTGACTACTGACAATGCACAGTGTTACTTCTTCTGGTGGCAGCCATCTTGGAAATTATTTTGCCATATTTTAAACCAATGTGCAATTGCAATGCCTGCAATGGCTCTAGAATGCAGGAAGAATGATAAAGTGAACAAAGAACCAAAGTGAATACAGTTCCCACTGGAAATAGCATTGTTTGTACTGGGAAAAATAACTTAAAATCTCTATTCTGGATATTGCTGACACAGATATAAATGACTTCACTATTTATTCCTTACATGTGGGCTCAAATTATTTACTGTTTTACTGACATTATGGGGTCAAATCAATCCTTTGAATACAATATTTACATAAAGGGATGTGTGAATTACTCAGACTAAGGGGTCTAAATCATTGCTGTGTGTGAAGTGAGATCATATGTTGCTCATTGAATTTACATATGCAAAGGTTTTTTTACTGGAACAAATGCTAATAAATAGACATTTAAGGTTTCTTTCTAGAAAAGGTGATCTTAAAATGATGTTTCTCTATTAAAAAAAGATTTGTTTATGTTTGTGAGAATTATCATTGTCAACCAATAAAGCAACTTGACCATCAAATGCAGAATAATTGCATAATCCAAAAATGCACATTAAAAATACAATGCAAATGTACTTACTTTGAAATTCAAAATATCAGAAGATTTTCTGAGAAAATTCAAAGATTGTTTGTAATGTCCTGCCCACTCTATCATGTGGCAGCCATCAGCCAATTACAGACTCATACATATACACTGTGAACTCTTGCGCATGCTCAGTAGGAGCTGGTGCCTCAGAAAATGTGCATATAAAAGATTAAGCACTAACTGATAATGGAAGTAAATTGAAAATTTGTTTTAAAATTGCATGATCTATCTGAATCATGAAAGTTTAAAGGGACACTGAACCCAATTGATTCAGATAGGGCATGCAATTTTAAGCAACTTTCTAATTTACTCCTATTATCATTTTTCTTCGTTCTCTAGCTATCTTTATTTGAAAAAGCTTTTTTTGGTTCAGACCTCTGGACAGCACTTTTTTAATGGTGGATGAATGTATTCACCAATCAGCAAGAACAACCAAGGTTGTTCACCACAAATGGGCCGGCATCTAAACTTACATGCTTGCATTTCAAATAAAGATACCAAGAGGATGAAGAAAAATTGATAATAGAAGTAAATTAGAAGGTTGCTTAAAATTCCATGCTCTATCTGAATCATGAAAGAAAACATTTGGGTTCAGTGTCCCTTAAATTTTGGCTTTAGCGTCCCATTAAGGCTAAGTTGTATATAGCCCTGTATTTCCTGACATTTTGAAAATCAAAATAAATGGGTTTAGAATTGCCGTTTATCATACAAATATTTTAACATCTTTTTTTGTTTGTTCATACACATGAGTTATTATTAGAGTTTATAGTCCCTTTAAATAAATATTATGTGTGCTATTACTACAAAGGAGATTAAATAGCAGTTTTATCTGTCACTTGCAACCAAAAGGGGGAGAGTTTAAATCACCTCTGTGTGTTTTAGCCTACAAATGAGGTTTTTGTATAACCAACATATTTTTTTCACCACTGTGCTAACCTTGTATCTAAGGCTCTCAGTGCTTTATACAAACTTGCACTTAACCCATTTAGTGCGTACTCATGCATAACTCCAGCAGAGTGAGCACAATGTTATCTCTATGGCACACATGAACTAACACTGTCTAGCTGTGAAAAGCTATTAAATGCACTGGATGTTACAAATATATATTTCAGGATTGATATGGGGTTTGAAGATTATGTTAGAGAATAACCCATTAGCCGGTTCCCCTTGTTTCTTTTTTTACAACATAGTGTCCCTGGGGTCTACTGTACTTTAAGTGGGCTCCCTCAAATTGAGAGAAAACATATAAATATATAATAAAAAAATGCTGATGTGACTGATACTTAATATAAACAAAATCAAAACATCTATGTGGTGAACTCCTTCAAAAGTGATAAATATATTCAGTTGTGCTCCTAAAACACCAAAAGGATGGCAGCAGAAAGTGGTAAACAGGATTTATTAGCACACAAATATAGCAGCGACGTTTCGGGAATTACTTCCCTTAATCGCTGCTATGTTTCTGCTGCCATCCTTTTGGAGTTTTTGACATTTTTTAAGGTTATTGTGGTGACCTTGGTGTGGCATGCAGTGGCCTGAAGTGCTGGACTGGGCCTTTGTCTTTCTGGTGCTCCTAAAGCACCCATATTTTTCCCGTGTGAGGATATGGCTGCATACGGAGCATATTCATGTATGCCTGCTTCTCATTTGCTTGCCAGCTATATCTTTATATGGAGTGGCATAGGAGCACACTATAAATTTTACCCCTCTAATTAAAGGGATACAAAACCAAAAATGTTCTTTTATACTACATTTATGACAGTGGCTAGCCTTGTCTGCCAACTAAAATCCAGAGTTGCTCCTGCAAATAAGGATAATGGTGGGGGGAGTTTGGCTATTGAAAAATAGTTACAGGATAAAAGACTTGGCTGATATGTTACTCTATAGCGACACAACCGGAATGTCTTGTGATTACACAGTGTTTATTTTCCCTTTAATTTGAACTTCTGTTGTGCTTTTTATGTATAACTTTAAAAGACAATGTATTTAGGAAAGCAGGTAAGTTTGCATTGTATTTAAAAGGGACAAGAACCCCATATAGTTCCATTCATGATTCAAATAGTGCTTGTGATTTTACACAACTTTCCAATTTACTTCTATCAAATTTGTTTTGTTCTCCTTGTACCTTTGTTGAAAATGATACCTAGGTATGCTCAGGAGATGCTAATTGGAGGCTGCTTCTTCAACAAAGGATACCAAAAGAATCTCTCAAAACCCCACAACACCACCCCCCCCTAGGGAATTATGGGGTTTTGTTTTTTTGGGGTTTGTTTTTACAAAAACAGCTTTTATTATTGGAACCTCTTTTATTGTGGTTTTTCTTTTGAGACAATAATTAGCTCAGACAGTTGTTTGATGTGTTTTTTTTCTAAACAAAACCCCTTAATATTCAAGTTTAATGGCAGTGTTGGCACGTTAAGATAAATAAGTTGCTTTTGTGTTGCATTTTGGGCACTCAGGCTCAAAAAAAGGTTTGCCATTCCTGGGCAAGGCTCTCTCTTCCTTCAAACCTAAGTTGTGTGATTTCTGTTTTCTATAGCCAATATTGCTGTATCGTTTTTTTTCACTATAAACTGTGGTTTTCAAAGGGCAACAATGGCTATTTCAAATAACAACATAAATGTGATGGTTCTATGTGTAAATAATTTTATATATTTCAGCAGGAAAAAAATCATCATTTGGAACATATTAATTCCATACACATCACATTCAAACTGTATTTACAGCCAAATAATAATACAAAAAAATATTGTGAGAAAATCAATTGCTTATAGATAGATATAATATAGTAGGAGAGGATAATATCAGTAACACTGCTATAAAATGAATTCCACATAAATGAATAACACATTGCAACAGATACTGAGTCCATATGCTTAATCTTTACTTAAGTTCCAGATACCATACAATGCATTAAAGGGACAGTCAACACCAGAATTTTTGTTGTTTTAAAAGATAGATAATCCCTTAATTACCAATTCCCCAGTTATGCATAACCAACACAGTTATAATTATACACGTTTTACCTCTGTAATTACCTTGTATCTAAGCCTGAGCAGACTGCCCCCTTATTTCAGTTCTTTTGACAGACATTTTAGCCAATCAGAGCTGACTCCATGGTAAATTCACATGCATGGCCTCAATGTTATCTATATGAAACACGTGAACTAATGCCCTCTAGTGGTGAAAAATGATCAAAATGCATTTAGATTAAAGGCAGCCTTCAAGGGCTTAGAAATTATGAACCTCCTAGGTTTAGCTTTCAACTAAGAATACCAAAAGAACAAAGCAAAATTGGTGATAAAAGTAAATTGGAAAGTTGTTTAAAATTACATGCCCTATTTGAAACATGAAAGTTTTTTTGGGACTTGACTGTAAAAGTATGACCTAAGATAGGGATAGCAATCATATATAAATCCATGGCCTCTATTTTTTTGTTTCTCTTGCAAATGAGGCAGTTGCATATGATCACCTCATACTAGTAATATGGTGATGATTATTATGTTATTTTGTGTGAGGCTTTCTATACTGCTATAGAACAATCAGTAAGAGACAGTACTGGAAATGCTACACTAATCCTAAACACATCAGTTACTGGAGTGGCACATAACTCATATATATTGTGTGCACATGACTGGCAGCTGGTATAAATCCAGTTTTGCATTATTGAGTTTAGTAAGGCCATTGATTTATCTAATTATACCATTTAATTCCAAGTTTAACCTTTAAAGCATTTACATACCTGGTTTTATATCACAGGTGAGCTGCACTCCCAGAGGGGCACCGCCTAGTTCTGACGTAGGAAAGTCTGGCACCTCGCCTATAAACTGTGCTGCCCTGTCATTTAGACGCACTAATCCAGGAGTTTCCCTTTGCCCTTCCCCAGCGGCGCAGCCTTCCCCAGTACAAGGAATTCGACCCCGAGATTTCATACGGATCCGCAGTGGGAGTCGGCACTCTATGCCCTTGCAGTCTCTGCTGCTGTTAGTGCCTGGGTGCGGAACTCCTCCCCATGGATCCGTCATACCATGTGTAACATGTTCCTCCCTCAAGGAACCCGAGGGTTGCTGTTGAGCTCTGCCGTGCTGCGCACTAGTGCTGCTGCTGGCCGTGTGATGGAAGGAGCGTGACAGTCTACTGTGCTTAGCTGGGCACCGCGCACCCACACACGTCTTCTGTTGCTCACTCTCCGCGGTGCTGCTCTGGCAATTCGCTCCCTCCAGACATCGCTCCGCATCCACTAAGGAGCAAAGAAGTAGACAAAGAAAACCACCCATCCATGTGCTTGGCCCTGACAGAAAGATGACCATCTGAAAATAAACAAACAGTACATAAATAAATAATTAAAATAAAATAGTGAAAGGTAATTTGAGTATTTAAAAGGGTTCAAGGTGCCATAAGGTTTAATTCTTCATATATTGGATTCCCTCACATAACTTGCTCAGATTAGACTACCCTGTCACTTTCAGGTCAACAGTAAAGTCAATAAAACAGCATGAATGTTGTGACTAGTGACTAATGACCATGTGGGCAAAAAGTATGCAGAAACTAACAGGACGTTTAAAATACTGATATTGTTTCCTCCTAACTGTATGAGATAAAAGGCAACGAGTTATCAACGATGAGTACACACTTTAAAGAAAATAGTATAATATGAAATGGCAAACTGTAATGTCACAATACACTATAATATCCAACCTATAGATGGCAAGTGGTTAATACAGAATACAAATCTTACTAATATGATACATAGTGCAACAACCTTGTATTTAGATGTTACAAAGTAAAGACTACAATAAATACTTTAGCACATTTTGAAACAATCAAGACACATACATTTTTTTAACTCCTTAGCTGCTGGGGATTGTTGCAGTGCATGCTGTTAGTGTGTTTACCTTTTCATGCATGTGGTTGCAGTTCAGTACAGGTCTGTTTGCCTTTTGTTCCTAACTTCACTCTAACTTCATACAGTGCAAATCATGCAGAGGATTCAGGGGTATTCCTTGGGCAGACGTGGGGAGGATTCAGGGGTAAACCTTGGGCAGGCGTGCAGAGGAATTAGTGGTATACCTTGGGCATATGTGCAGAGGATTCAGGGATATACCTTGTGCAGGCGTGCAGCGGATTCAGGGTATACCTTGTGCAGGCATGCAGAGGATTCAGGGGTATACCTTGTGCAGGCGTGCAGAGGATTCAGGGTATACCTTGTGCAGGCATGCAGAGGATTCAGGGGTATACCTTGTGCAAGCGTGCAGAGGATTCAGGGGTATACCTTGTGCAGGCATGCAGAGGATTCAGGGGTATACCTTGTGCAGGTGTGCAGAGGATTCAGGGGTATACCTTGTGCAGGTGTGCAGAGGATTCAGGGGTATACCTTGTGCAGGCGTGCAGAGGATTCAGGGGTATACCTTGTGCAGGCGTGCAGAGGATTCAGGGGTATACCTTGTGCAGGCGTGCAGAGGATTCAGGGGTATACCTTGGGCAGACGTGCAGAGTCAAGTCACTTGTGCTTGTAAATCCTTTTTAATAAGCTGTCTAGAGCACAGTACGACCATCCAAGTAAATGACCTCCTCAGAAAAGCTGCAAGTCAGGGAATGTAATGTGTAACATTCCTCAGACTTCATTAGCTTCACATTTCTCCAAGACCGCCCCTTAACCCTATACTAACCAGAGTTATGTTTCCCTACTGCAACTCATCTTTAAAAAAAAAAAAGTAGTTTTTATGTTGGAAAGTTCCATTTCATCCTGTTTACCAACGTTTTCTATATAAAAGTAATCTGATCATATAGAGGATTTGCACAGCACTTTTAGATTTTAACAGTAATTGATTGAGTTAAAACCTCAATACTATAGTGTCTATGGGGGATTCCCCAATGTTGTCAGTCTCTAAATAATAAAGAACATAATTCAGCATTGCTCACCAGCTACTCAGCCTCCTACTTCTCCCTAATTGGGGTAGGTAGCTGAAGAATGCTTTTAACTTATTGTATTAGTCAGCCCCATCTAGACTGGCTAATTCTCTTTCGTTAAAATTAGCAGGAACCTTTCTCTGTGATCTTGATTGTTAAGGTACTTAAACGCTATTGGATTTCAAGGCTTTTCTTGCATTCTTGTGGAAATAGATATTTGCTTACCAAAACAAAATATAGCTAATAATAGGTAGGTAGCCATTCCTTTTACATACAAATAAATGAGAAACAAAAATAAAGAACATTCCAACATTCTCAAGACCCTCAGGCAGTCTTAAATAAATGTGACTTTGTTTTTCTGTGTCTGAACTAAATGATCCTACATGGTTTTGTTGCCAGTTTTAAATAAAATATTTATTTAGCAAGCCTGCAGTACTCTAGTTGCTATATCAAATAAAGGCTAAATCTCTGCATGGGGTTTCTTAAACAAGCGCAGTCTTTTTCTATTAAATGTACATTGTAAACTGTAATCTATTTGATATACCCTATTTTAAGTGAAACTGAGAAAACATGGGTACAGTGTCTTTTAAATGGATATTTTGCTTTAAAAATTACACATTTTTAATGCATTTTCTTTTAAAACAAGTTCCTTTTAACACTATGGACCTGGTGATTATTAAAACTTTGCCAGGTCAGCCTGAAAAGCCATGCTGACATTCTGCCAGGGACTGTCCTCGGGGAATTCTATACAAAGGAAAGAAAAGAATGTGTACCTGCAAGTGATGAGGTGTCTCCCATAGGACAAAGGAACTTGTGCAAAGGGAAACTTCCATGGGACAAGGGAAATTAGCAGCTTAAAGGAATACTCTAGTCAATATTAAAGGGACACTGAACGCAATTTTTTTCTTTCGTGATTCAGATAGAGTATGCAATTTTAAGCAACTTTCTAAATTACTCCTATTATCATTTTTTCTTCTCTTGGTCTCTTTATTTGAAAAAGCAAACATGTAAGCTTAGGAGCCAGCCCATTTTTGGTTCAGCACCTGGGTAGCGCTTGCTGATTGGTAGCTACATTAAGACACCAATCAGCAAGCGCTACCCAGGTGATTAATCAAAAATGGGCCGGCTCCGAAGCTTACATTTTTTGCTTTTTAAAATAAAGATACAAAGAGAACGAAGAAAAATTTATAATAGGAGTAAATTAGAAAGTTGCTTAAAATTGCATGCTCTATCTGAACCATGAAAGTTTAACTTTAACTAGACTATCCCTGTAAACATTAAATCCTGCAGCCAATACAAAATAGATCACTCTGTTTTCAGCATATGGTACCTTACAATCGCCTTTATTTTCATATGCAGGTGTTTGTCTATTAGAATAATCAGTGTTTTGGGCATTTTGACACAATGGCCTCTATGTATGAAGCCATCTACTTTCCTACATTCGCTGCCCCAATACGCTCGCCTAAGATCGCCTACCATCGCTGCCGCAGACCTGAATACGTTCGCCAAAGTTATCAAGAAAGCTGTCAAGAAGTCGCGCACCAAGTACGGAGCGATGAGCAGCAGACTGTTGTTAACTGACAGTCATCAATCTCGCTGCTCATCGGCTTCTTCTCAGCTTTCTTGCTATACTGTCAATAAGCACCCACACTAAAATATACTGTTTTACCCCCTAAACCGCCGCTCCCGGAGCCCCCCGTACCTAAATAAACTTATTACCCCCTAAACTGCCGCTCCTGGACCCCACCGCAACTATAATAAATATATTAACCCCTAAAACCGCCGCTCCCGGACCCCGAAGCCACCTAAATTATACCTATTAACCCCTAATCTACCGCCCCCTATGCCGCCACCACTTATATTAAAGTTATTAACCCCTATCCTGCGGATCCCGGACCCCGCCGCAACTAAATAAATTGTTTAACTCCTAAACCGTCGCACCCGGAGCCCACCGCCACCTACATTACATTTATTAACCCCTATCCTGCCCCCCTCTACACCGCCACCTACATTAAACTCATTAACCCCTAAAACACCACTCCTGGACCCCGCCGCAACTAAATTAAATGTTTAACCCCTAAACCGCCGCTCCCGGACCCCGCCGCAACCTATATTAAACTTATTAACCCCTCTCCTGCCCCCTATACCGCCGCCACCTATATTAAACTTATTAAACCCTAAACTTAAGTCTAACACTAACACTAACACCCCCTAACTTTAATATTATTTTAATAAATCTAAGTAAAACTTACTATTATTAACTAAATTATTCCAATCTAAAAATAAATACTTACCTGTAAAATAAACCCTAAGACAGCTACAATATAATTAATAATTATATTGTACCTATTTTAGGTTTTATATTTATTTTACAGGCAACTTTGTATTTATTTTAACTAGGTAGAATAGTTATTAAATAGTTAATAACTATTTAATAGCTACCTAGCTAAAATACTTACAAAATTATTATTATTATTATTATCAGGTATTTGTAGAGCGCCAACAGATTCCGCAGCGCTGTAAACATAGTCGGTGTGCAGGATAGCTTTTGTAAAGGTCAAGTGGGTAGAGGGCCCTGCCGAGAGTTTCACTGTTGTAGTCGGCTCTTATGAAGCGATCTGTAAACAGCTAGGCCCATAGGCTTACAATCTAAGGGGTTCAAGGGGAAAGAAATGGCGTTAGGAAAGGTTAGTGTTGGTTGTATGCATCCCTGAATAGTAGAGTTTATAGGGAGTGCTTGAAGCTGTTAAAACTAGGGGAGAGTCTTATAGAGCGAGGCAGGGAATTCCACAAGATGGGGGCCAGTCTGGAGAAGTCCTGTAAACGTGAATGTGAGGAAGTAACAAGAGAGGAGGAGAGGAGGAGATCCTGAGCTGATCAAAGGGGACGGGAGGGAGAGTATCTAGAGACAAGTTCTGTGATGTAGGGGGGAGCAGTGCAGTTGAGAGCTTTATATGTCAGGGTGAGGATTTTATGTTTAATCCTAGAGGCAAGAGGAAGCCAGTGAAGGGATTGGCAGAGAGGTGCAGCAGATGAAGAGCGACGAGTAAGGAAGATGAGCCTGGCAGAGGCATTCATAATGGATTGTAAAGGAGCTATGCGGCAGCTAGGTAGACCAGAGAGGACGGAATTGCAGTAGTCGAGGCGGGAAAGGATGAGAGAGTGGATTAAAATCTTGGTTGCATCTTGTGTAAGGAAATGTCTAATTTTAGCAATGTTTTTAAGGTGGAAGCGGCAGGCTTTAGCCAAGGACTGGATGTGAGGAGTGAAGGAAAGATCTGAGTCAAGTGTGACCCCAAGACATCGGGCGAGCGGGGTAGGGGTAATGATGGAATTAACAGTTATAGAAATTTTGGGGGTGGAGACATTGGAAGAAGGGGGAAAAAAAGGGGTTCAGTTTTGGAGAGATTTAGCTTAAGGTAGTGAGAGGACATCCAAGATGAGATGTGAGAAAGACAGTTAGTTTTAAATATAAGTTTATAAAGAGCAGCGCCAGGTATTATTCCCCAAAGCTCCCTCACAAGTAATTTTCCCTATAATTACCGTTAAATAATACACAATAACAAAAAATCAATAGTAGTTTGGGAGCGCTAAAAGCTAAATGAGAAAATTCTGGAAACTGATATATATTTTATCAAAAATATATTTATTAAAATAATATAAAACATGTATATAACATTTAGAATAGATTGTGGGACGTCTCCCTTTGTAGTTTAAGAACAAGTAAAATTTACTGCATCAAAAAAACACTTTTGTATATTTCTCTAAAAGATTCCACCTAGGTTTTTCTTTTTCACCTTGAATCAATTATCTTTTAATTTCCACCTTAATTCTGATGCTAAGTAGTCGTAAGAAATTTCTCAGATATTATATCGTTTCCTACTTTTGTATTGTTACTTTGTATCAGATGGAAACAATTTACATTTCATAGTCCAATAGATTGTTATTTCAGTTGTTATCTTTTTGTAGCAATGTCTTTTGGTGTATAGTGTATAAACAGAGTTGTCTGTACTTAGTAAAAAATTTTGATATTTTTTGATGGGGCTTACCGGTTCTTCTGACACGTCTGTGTCTGATGGTATCTCGGTCTCTCTTACCGTTTTTTTCTTTTGTGTCTCTCCTCCCTGTATACTGTAGGTATCTCCGATATCGAGAATAGAAACCTAGACCACGCTCCTGCGTGTATGGGTTTCCTTCTCTGCCGGTTTGTAGCGAGTTTGGCCTCTATATTCAGGATCTCGTTTTTTCCCCCCGGCTGCTTCTTGATACAGGTGTGCACGTCTCGGCGTGTAGAGGTAATCTTGGACTTGTAGTACAAACGGCCGTTTGTTTTTTGAACTTTCTTTTCCTCTACTTCCTTCGATAGGGGATAGGTAAAGTTGTTAGTCCAATTTTTTGAAGGCAGGTAATAGCAGGTAACGTCTACGCGTTTCGCCAGCAGGCTTTGTCAAGACGGATAATGTTTGTTCTGAGCCCGGCAGTTTAAATAGCCCTCTTTTCTTTTTGATTGGTTGGTTGTTCCTTTAATTTGATAGGTGTGATTTTTAAGGTGGATTTAAATAAGGTGGAATCTTTCTGGATCCGTACCTCTTACATCTGATAGTTCTCATGCATCTTTGGATAGGTGTGATTTTTAAGGTGGATTTCTTTAGTATGGATAAGGTGGAATCTTTCCAGGTCTTTATCGTTTATTTCTGATAGTTCTTATGTTTCACTAGATGTCTAATAGTGATAGTTTTTATGTTATAATATATATATATAATATATTTACACTTGGTTGTAATGACATTCTTTATGATGGATTCTTATCACGTTTGACTTTTTATTTAATTAAGAATTATAAAAATAATTTTAAAAATAATTTTTGCAATAAAATTCAACTGACAGAAAAATATAGAGATTTTGGAACTTATAATTTCTTAGTCTTAATGTAAGGTTTAGCCTTTACTTAGGCATAACTAATTGCCTTTTTGCTTTTACAATTATATGATTTATAGCTTTCTGATGTATGTTGAAGGTATAGTGTTTCTCTGGACTTTTATTTCTAAATTGTAAATTTCCCCTTTGTTTATTGTGTATATTTTGGCTGTTTGATTATCTGATTGTACACTATTCTAGATGAGAATCATGTTTTTCTGATAGATTGTGTTATATATATTTTTATTGATTTTTAAGACAGAAGGAAAGGGGACAAATCTAGTTCTGAATTTAATCCTGCTGGATAAAGGGTTTGCATATTATAAATTAGTTCTGCTTCTGTTCTTAGGAGTTTTTCTTCAAAATTACCTCCTCTCCATTCTGGTTTTAGTTTTTTTATGCCCCAGAAGGTGAAGTCTTTTAAATTATTCTTATGTATGTCTCTAAAGTGGGTATATAAATGTGTGTCTAGATTACCTCTGTCTATACATGATAAATGTTCACGTATACGTTCCCTTAGAGTCCTGGTGGTCTCTCCTATGTATTGTAATTGGCATGTGCATTGTATAATGTAAATCACACCCTTATCCTGACATCTTATGGTTTCTTTTATATGATGGACTAGACCATTTGTATTTGACTTAATTTTTTTACATTTGTTGCTAAATTTACAGGATCTACAGCCGAAACATGGGTAAAAGCCAGCTAGTTTATTTCCTAATAGATCTTTTTCTGGTGTGGAATTTGTTTTGATTTGTTTAAACTCACTGGGAGCTAGTATTTTCTTGAAGTTTTTTGCTTTTTTAAAAATGATTTTCGGGTTCTCTGTCATTTTTTCACCTATGAGGGGATCTGTTTGGACTAGGTGCCAGTGTTTTTTGATTATTTTTTGTAAAATATGATGGTCACAATTGTAATCAGTAATTAGTGCAACATTAAATTTATCTTCTTGCTCTTCTTTATTGTCCAAATTGTTCAAGTTTTTATTTTTATATGTAAGTAGAGTGTTTCTGTCTTTTTGATCTACCTGTTCTTTTGCCCTTTTTATTGTTTCTATATTGTACCCTCTGTCCATGAATTTCTTTTCGAGTATCTCGGTTTGTTCTAAATAATCTGAAGTTTTTGTACAATTTCGTTTTATTCGCAGGTATTGTCCTTTAGGGATATTTTCTTTCCATTTATTTAAATGGCAGCTTTTAAAGTGTATTAGGTTATTTGCGTCTACTTTTTTGAAGTGTGTTTTTGTTGTTATTTCTTTTTCAACAATTTCAATATCCAGGTCTAGGAATGTAATTTTTTCTTTACTTATGTTATGTGTGAAGTTTATTCCTATGTCATTATTATTCATGTCTGTGATGAATTTATCTAGCTCCATTGATGACCCTTTCCATACAAAGATGATGTCATCAATGTACCTCTTGTAGAGCACGAGATTTGCACCGAGCTCATGTTTGGGAATGAATTCTTCTTCCCATTTTCCCAAAAATAAATTTGCATAGCTCGGTGCAAATCTCGTGCCCATGGCGGTTCCTTTTGTTTGTAGATAGAATCTTTTGTTAAAGGAAAAATAATTCTGATTCAAAATAAAATCAATACCTTGAAGTATGAAGTCTCTTTGTTTTTGATTTAATGTATTATCCCTAACCATATACATTTCTGCTGCTTTTGTGCCTAGTTGATGTTGTATGCTCGTGTATAGAGAAGAAACATCGCACGTGCCAATCAAATAATTATCTTTCCATTCTAAGTTATTGAGATTTTGTAGTATATCAGTAGTATCTTTAAGGTAGGAGGGTAGAATTTTTACATATTTTTGCAGAAAGTTGTCAATGTATTGTGATAAGTTTGCAGTTATAGACCCTATTCCAGATATTATAGGCCTACCAGGTGGATTGGTGAGATTTTTGTGCAGTTTTGGCAGGTAGTAGAATACAGGTATTTTTGGGTATTTTGGACATAGAAAATCAAATTCCTTTTTATGTATTATATTTTGACTTTGAGCATCTTTCAGTATGTTGGTTAGTTTATTTAAGAATTTTTTTGTTGGATCCATTTTAATTTCTTTGTAAGTGTCTATGTCTCCTAGGAGTCTGTTAGCCTCATTTATATAACTTATTGTATCTAAAAGGACAATACCTCCTCCCTTATCAGCAGCCTTAATTGTCAGTTCTTTGTCTTTTTGTAGGTTCTTTATTATTATATTTTCTTTTCTGGACAGATTTCTTAATTTATGTTTATTTTGTTTTAATTTAGCAATGTCGTTTTGTACTAATTTTTCAAAGAGCTCAAGGTTTCTTCCTTTTTCATTAGTTGGGTAGAATTTTGATTTTAATTTTAAATTTGTGTGTTTTATTTCTGGGGTTGTTGTATCTGTATTCGTGATTGTTCTATTAGAGGTTATTTGTCTTTCTATTGGGTTTTTTACAAAGAATCTTTTTAGTGTTAGCTTTCGTACAAATTGGCTTATGTGAATATGTGTATTGAATTTATTCATTTTAGCCGTAGGGGCAAAACTTAGACCAAGTTGTAGTACTTTTTCTTGTTCTTTTGTTAATATTTTGCTACTTAGATTAAAAATCCCTATAGGTGGGTTTATTTTGTTTTCTTTACATTCTTTTGTGGTTGTTGTTCTCCCTCCTCTTGTTCCTCTCTGCTTCTTTTTCTTAAAGGTGGTGCTTTTAGTGCCAATTGATTTTAAATTGTTTCCATCTGATACAAAGTAACAATACAAAAGTAGGAAACGATATAATATCTGAGAAATTTCTTACGACTACTTAGCATCAGAATTAAGGTGGAAATTAAAAGATAATTGATTCAAGGTGAAAAAGAAAAACCTAGGTGGAATCTTTTAGAGAAATATACAAAAGTGTTTTTTTGATGCAGTAAATTTTACTTGTTCTTAAACTACAAAGGGAGACGTCCCACAATCTATTCTAAATGTTATATACATGTTTTATATTATTTTAATAAATATATTTTTGATAAAATATATATCAGTTTCCAGAATTTTCTCATTTAGCTTTTAGCGCTCCCAAACTACTATTGATTTTTTGTTATTAGAAAGACAGTTAGTGACATGGGTTAGTAAGGAAGGAGGTAGGTCTGGTGCAGAGAGGTAGATTTGGGTGTCATCGGCATACAAATGGTATTGAAACCCATGGGACTTTATTAAGGAACCTAGTGACAACGTGTAGATTGAGAAGAGAAGGGGACCAAGGACAGAGCCTTGAGGTACCCCAACAGAAAGTGGTAACGGGGCAGAAGATGCTCCAGAGAAGGCTACACTAAATGTACGGTTAGTCAGATAGGAAGAGAACCACGAGAGAGCTGTGTCACAGATGCCAAAGGATTGGAGGGTTTGGAACAGAAGAGGGTGGTCAACAGTGTCAAAGGCTGCAGACAGGTCAAGGAGGATAAGCAGAGAAAAGTGGCCTTTGGATTTTGCTGTAAGTAGGTCATTGGTAACCTTGACAATTGCTGTCTCTGTAGAGTGATGGGAACGAAATCCAGATTGTAGTGGGTCAAGAAGAGAGTTTAGTGTAAGGAAATGGGATAGACGTGCGTAAACTAGCTTCGAGGAGCTTTGAGGCAAGAGGGAGTAGGGAAATAGGGCGGTAATTGGAATGGGGAGGTTGGATCAAGGGAAGGTTTTTTGAGGATAGGTATGACCAGTGCATGTTTTAGAGATGAGGGAAATATACCAGTGCTGAGGGAGAGGTTGAAAATGTGTGTGAGTATGGGGGTGAAGGTAGAAGAGAGGGAGGGGAGTAGCTGTGAGGGCTAATGAACAGTGCAGGTGGAGAGGGAGAAGTGAGTAATGTAGTTTGTTATAGAGACAAGAGGTAGCAAAAAGGAATATGAAGATATTGAGCATTATTATGAAAATGGGAACCAGGTAAACACATAAGACACAGTGTTACAGCAGCAGTTGCAAAAGGATACAATGAGATACATAAAACATAGTATTACAAGAGTACTTGCCTTGTGTCTTGCCCCTTGCCAATCCTTGTTCAATTCTTGTATAATTCTTAAAAAATATTGCCTCACTTATAAAATGTTCACTTAATTCTTGTATAATTCTTATAAATTATTGCCTCACTTATAAAATGTTCACTTAATTCTTGTATAATTCTTAAAAATTATTGCCTCACTTATAAAATGTTCACTTAATTCTTGTATAAGTCTTAAAAATTATTGCCTCACTTATAAAATGTTCACTTTGAAAATGTGAACATATGCTATTGTTAAAAAGTACACAGCCCTGTAAGCAATGCACACCCCTGTGCAGTGCACATCCCCAAACTAGTCTGAAATATATACAGGTAGGGCAATCAGCTGAATCCACTAAATGTACTTAATTGCTAATCAAAGACAGTTGGTAAGGCCAATCGGAATGCTAGAGTCTGGTCAGGGTGAGATGAGTTAAGTAAACAGACAATAAAATTTGGAGGGGGTTAAAATTGTGACATAAGAAAACTATAAATTTTAGAGTTATAGCAAGTATTGATAAGGATTGAGCATCACATGGCAATTAACTAGACATTAGAATTGAGACATTGGGAAAAATCATTACAAAAAATGCAGGACTTAATTTTAACAGCCTAAATTAATTTGCTCAATATATATATATACACAGAGAGACTTGGTGTAAAATGGCAGAAAAGCAGGAAATAGCAAGATTTCAATGCAGGGCCTTAATTCACGTACCAAAAAGAGAGACTTGGTGTAAAATGACAGAAAAGTAGGGAATAGCAAGATTTCAATGCAGGGCCTTAATTCACGTACCAAAAAGAGAGACTTGGTGTAAAATGGCAGAAAAGCAGAGAATAGCAAGATTTCAATGCAGGGCCTTAATTCACGTACCAAAAAGAGAGACTTGGTGCAAAATGACAGAAAAGCAGGGAATAGCAAGATTTCAATGCAGGGCCTTAATTCACGTACCAAAAAGAGAGACTTGGTGTAAAATGACAGAAAAGCAGGGAATAGCAAGACTTAAATGCAGGGCCTTAATTCACGTACACTGTTAGAAATAATGTGCAAAAATTGTACCTTTAGGGGTACATCAGCTTGTCACTGGGGCAGTACCCACAAAGGTACATGAGCTGTACCCTTTAACATGGGTACATATTGGTACCCTTGTAGTTTGTACCTAATTTGTACCTAAGTGTGCAAATATTGTACCTTTAGGGGTACATCAGCTTGTCACTGGGGCAGTACCCTTAAAGGTACAAAAACTGTACCCTTTAACATGGGTACATATTGGTACCCTTGTAGTTTGTACCTAAATGTGCAAATAGTGTACCTTTAAGGGTACATCAGCTTGTCACTGGGGCAGTACCCTCAAAGGTACACAAACTGTACCCTTTAACATGGGTACATATTGATACCCTTGCAGTTTGTACCTTTCAAAGGCAAATATGTATCTTTGGTGACAACATTGAACCTCAGTGCTATGGTACCATAATGTACCCTTAAAAATGGTGCACATTTGGACTTTTAAGGGTACTGCCCCAGTGACAAGCCCTTTGTACCTCATGATGGCAAATTTGTACTCAATACAGCATAGTTGCCAACATTCCCATTTATGGTTTGCTTAGCTCTGCCCACTCAGATCGACCCCTAAAACAAGCATGTTAAATACTTATAGTATAATTTAGCCACACTTATTGCTTAAACTGATAGGATAGTTTTATAATGATTCAGAAAGAATATGTAATTTTTCAATTTATTTCTGCTAATAAATTTAGTTTGTTCTCCTGGGTACCTTTGTTGAAAGGAATATGTCCATATCCTCAGCCACAGCAATGCACTACCTGTGATTAGTGGCTATGCACATTTGCCTTTTGTGATTGCTCGCCAGATGTGTTCAGCTAGCTCCCAGCAGTGCATTGTTGCACAGAATATGACTTTAGCTATGTGTTTGCATGGTGTAAACACAGTCTTATGCAAGCAACAGTGCAATAATAAATGTGCTAAGACATTATAATATATTCTTTATACACTGTTACAGCCCTTTAAAGCAGGTTAAAGGGACAGGCTAGTCAAAATTAAACTTTTATGATTCAGATAGGGCATTCAATCTTAAACAACTTTTTAATTTACTATTAATATAAAATTTTCTTTGTTCTCTTGTTATTCTTTTTTTAAAGTTAAACCTAGGTAGGGTCATATGCTAATTTCTAAGCCTTTAAAGGGTGCCTTTTATCTCAGTGCATTTGACTGTTTTTCACAGCTACACAGTGCTAGTTCATGTATGTCATATTGCTAACATTGTGCTCACTCTCGTGGACTTATTTATGAGTAAGCACTGGGTAAAAATCAAGTCTGTCAAAAGAACTGAAATAAGGGGGCAGTCTGCAGAGATTTAGATACACGTTAATCACAGGGATAAAAAGTATATTAATATAAATATGTTGGCTGTGCAAAACTGGGGAATAGGTAATAAGGGCTTATTTATATTTTTAAACAATAAACATTCTGATGTAGACTGCCCCTTTAAATAATCAAGCTTATCATCTCCCTTACTTTCAAGCAAATAACTGGCATAGGAAGAATAATTGTACAGCAAGTACAAAAATAAGCATGCAAGGGTTAAATTAATAAACCTTCAGCATCTGTATAGCAGGGCATCACAATTCACACTAGTGTATACAGATGTTAATTTGATAGATATAACTACAGTATATTTAACCTATAACTAATGTGTTGGGGCTGCTGGAATGGAAACCAATATATGTAGATATACTAAGGATTTGTTTTACTTTCACTAAAACACTATTTTATGAGGTAAATGGTACATTTAGATGTTTGCTGCAGCAGTGATTGCTGGCAGTGGGTTAATAGACACAGAAATGCCCCAGTAAATGTGGATTTTTTGGATGTCTGTGAATTTCAGTCCCAACAAGCGAAGAGCCTAAATTCCTTAATCCCTGGTAAAAAAAGCCTCAGTATATAAAAAGTATATAAAATTGTGCAACACTACTGAAATGCCTTGCTTCCTCCCATAATGTATTTTACCCACTCTGGTATTATATACAACATCTCATGGCTTCCCCTTACATGACAAGTGACTGCACACTGCTACTGGTATTATATATCTCATAGTTCCCCCTTATCTGACACCTGACTACACACTACTACTCTATTATATATCTCATGTTCCCCCATACCTAACACCTGTCTACACACTGCTACAATTCATTACAGCAGAAGATCCTAGATACGTTTCCAGAAAAAAACTTAAGCAATGAGTAATAGAGTAAAATTGAAAGCCACATCAACGTCTTCGGTTTCAGTAATGTACTGCACACAATATTACTAAACTTAACCTAGGCTGAGCTGAACTGAACATGGGACAGACTTAATAGACAGGGAGCCAAAAAAAAAAAAACATCACTGTCCTGGGGCAGTTAACAACTATGATAAGGCATATAAAAAACAAAATGCCGAAATGATGTTCCATCATTTAATAAATAACCTTTAAAAAATGTACATTTTCACATTTTTGTGTGCATTTTTCACAGGATGACTGATTTATGCATTGCATCACAACGTATTAATATATCAGGATGCATATACATTTATTGAGCAATTTCACTTTTTCAAAAACTGTACTACACATTTAAATTTTAACTGTAACTTTTTATGCCCTTAAAACATGAAGGATCACATATATTAAGCATTTTAAAAAAACAAAACAGTACATTTAATTAAAGGCATAGGAAACCCAATTGTTTTCTTTCATGATTCAGATAGTGCATGCAATTTTATACAGCATTCTAATTTACTTCTATTATCAAATTTTCTTCATTCTTTTGGTATCGTTTGTTGAAAAGCATGGCCGTATGCTTAGAAGCTGGACTATTTCTAGTGCACTATATGTTGCAGTTTTGCAAGAATGGTATCCATATGCAAGAGCACTAGATGGCAGCGCTATTTCCTGTCATTTAGTACTTTAGATGCCTACTTAGGTATCTCCTGAACACAGAATATCATGGGAATAAAGCAAATTTGATAATAGAAGTAAATTGGAAACTTCTTTAAAATGGTGTCCTCTGAATCACAGAAGAAAATTTTTGGGGTTCATATCCCTTTAACTGTATCTTTGTATTCCCCTTAAAATCATTTTAAACATTTAAGAATAACATATTTAAAAAAGCAATTTAACTTTTTCTAAAAACAATACTACACATTTCATTTTAACTTTGCATTTTAAACATTCTTGAGAATAACAAACAATTTATCATCGACAGAGTATGTGTCAAGGGCCTGAAAGTCCATCTCTTGCCCTGGTTTAATTATACTCCATTCAGGATCAACTTTGACTGAGTATGCATGGAAGTGTGAATCATAAGATATTGGGATTAAAAGTTTACCTCAAAGAAGCCATATGGTATTGATATTTAAAATATATTTAATTTGGAAGAATAAAGGAATTTCCTCTGCATGGACATAATCAACTATGAATACATCTTTTAAAGCATATTTTACACTGTTAATAGTCACTTCTGAAACACGCTGGATGTCTTTGCATGAATCTTCATTTACATGTACACTAGTAAGAGTTGTTTGTAGATCTAATGGGAGCGATGAAAACAGAGTCTCTAAACTCCTACCTTGTACCATCTCAAATTCATCAAGAATATTAGGTGGGGAAAACTCCCAGCATTGCCTCATTTGGTGCCTCTCACTTAAAGTTTTAGCAATATTAATAAAGTTTCTGCAGCTACTTGCAACAGTCTTAAAATATTGATGTTTTGCTTCAAAACGCATGCACCAAAGTGAACGCAGAGGTCCATACATTAACATCAGTCTTGAATAGTGAATCAAATAATGATACTTCGGTGTGACAACATCCCCAAAAACATCTGGAAGTTGTGTCAAGAACTCGCAAACAAGTACATCTAACATTGCTAGGTTCTCCTTTTTCACCCTTGGGGCAATGACAATGTCAACAATTTCACGACATAACAGGAAAACATTCCAATATTTGCTATTGGGTGGTACTCGGTGTGCCATTAAAAATGTCAAAATCCTAAACAGAAACCACTTTTGGGAAGCTGATCCAATAATTCCACCAATAATTCCATTGTGCAAATTTCTCTCTGACAACTGTACTGGTGTATTTCTCTTGTCATTTTGACCAATTGAAAGTTGCTTAAGTTCTAATGTGTTTATCTTTGTGAGCCCAGGTCAGAACTAGCTTCATTGTAAGCGGAATAACCCCCTCTAATAAATCATGCATTATATCAGGAGGAAATGCCTTTGTCACATCAAAATACTTCAGCTCATTAAATGGTGAGAGACTATTTACACCATACATTCTTTTATCCTCAGCATTATCAATACATGTCAGATGGTACTGATGAACCTCTGGGGTTCTTAAAACAAAATCGTCCTCTCTGAATTTTTTTTTAATTTCTGTGTGTGTTGCCATGCAATAACGGCAAACTCTAGCAGAGTTTGAATGACAAACCAAATGACAAAAACCACATATCATATGCGCTGAAAGATTATCTACTGAAAATGTTGCTAGTGCAGCATGAATAGTCTGCTCAATCCCACCTACAGTTACTGTGAACCCTTCACTTTCAAGTTTTTTAAGATCGTCTAACATGGGCTTTAAGATGGTTACCAAACCACAGAGTTTTACAAATGTTTGACGTACTAACAAAGCCAGATGGATGTGCTTCAGTTTTGATCGATGTTTGAGGTTGCCTACCATATAATAGAAAGCACAAAGCTTGTGTTTGTTTCTCTTTGAACCTAAGGGGTTGACAACTTCAAATTCGTCTTCATAGAAATGAAGATGCAGGGCATGAGGATTAACATTAAAGAAGGGATTTTCCTTGAAATATATACCATCTGAGTAGTCACTTAAATAATCTGCATCTCTGTCTAGATAATTGTTAGCCTGAATTTCATCAAATATGTCTTCATGTGAACAATAGTTAGTTAAAACCTCAGTGATGGGTACATAAGAATATGTACCTATTTTGTGTCCACTTTGTGACCTCAAAATGTGATGTACCGGTTCTACCAACTTAAGCTGAGATTTACAATGTTCTTTCAACATATGTGGGGAGCTAACAACTTTGGAAGCTTCTTCAAAAAAATGACTTGACTGCACTATTTCTTTTCATTCTGGACATTCCAAAGTGTTGAACCCATTTTTTTTGAAGATGATAAGTAATAAAAGAGTCGTAATTCTCTTTAAAATAACAAAATAAAAAATTTATGTCATTCACCATTTCCTGCTGGACAGTCTGTGGAATCTGATTTTTTTCTTTACATTTAAGTATGAAACTAAAGAAATTTTCTTTAAAATTTGTTAAAAACTCATTCCTACTAGGTGGATGCATTTCCTCGGTCCTAGGCTGTAGATCACCACTATTCTCCAGATCATTGTGATAGTCCATGTTCTCCAAATTATAGTCCATGTATTCAGCATCATCCTTATCATCATGAGGTTGCACAAGCTTCCTATGTTTGCGATAGACATTACACCTGAAAGACTCATATACTGTAAAAGATGATTTGCAGTCATTCAATCCACAAGTGATGTGGAAATTGGGTTCATGGTTGTGAACCAGACCAACATGTTGTATTAGTTTCATTAAGGTGAAGGTTGCTCTTCTACACCTTGGACATCTATATGGTCGTGGCATATTCAGCACAGGATATTAATTATTCGGGTAACAGTTATTGGAAGGGGCTTTTCACCCACCTCAGTAATCTTTGCTATAGCACGCTGCAGGAAGGACAGTGTATTTTTCATGTAGGGTGGGTAAGCCAAGTTGAAAACAAAGTAGGTGCTGAATGCTGCAATTATCCCTTCTTCAACTCCTATTCCTCTGCACACCTCAAGACCATCTACTTTGACAAGGACGTGAACTCTCCTAGAGAAAGCCATTTTCCAATCAGTTTCTACCAACTGTATGGTTGGGTATGGAGTATCAGCATTACACTGTGAAGAATACAAAACATCAGCATTAAAAGAATGCAACATTTATCAGACCTGCATAACCAGACCTCTTTTAATTGTAGTATCACAGAATGACAATGTAATAAGGCACAACAAAGATGTACCCCCTTTCCAGGGGGCTGTTTAATAACGTATTGCATACCTCTCCCAGTGTGATGAAGTTCTCAACTTTCTCTTTAAAGATGTAGGGCAATAGAATCAGTGCTGCACGGAAGTCAGAATCTGTTGTACAAAACGTAATTAATCTTTAATCATTTCTTTGACATTAATATATAGGGGTCTATCTATCAAGCTCCGAATGGAGCTTGACACCCCGTGTTTCTAGCGAGCCTGCAGGCTCGCCAGAAACAGCAGTTATGAAGCAGCGGTCTAAAGACCGCTGCTCCATAACCCTGTCCGCCTGCTCTGAGCAGGCAGACAGACATCACCAGAATTCAACCCGATCAAGTACGATCAGGTTGATTGACACCTCCCTGCTGGTGGCCGATTGGCTGCGAATCTGCAGGGGGTGGCGTTATTGCTCTCTGCATTCAGCGATGTCTGTCGAACCTGATCCGCACTGTCGGATCAGGTCCGACAGACATTTGATAAATAGGCCTCATTGACTCTATTTTAATATTTATTGATGTTCTTTGACAATGTTAGACACATTTAATTTATTTTCACAAAAATAATTAATTGGAAATATGAATAAATTTTGAATAAAGTTTATGGAAAGGTTTATAAATTAGACACATGTATTGCCAATGCAAAAAAATTAAAAAATAAAAATGACTTTGATGCGATTGCGAATGAAAGAGCAAACCAAACACAAAATTAAGATATGATTGACCAACTGTTCATGCTGTTGCTGATAAATGGTTTAAGTTAAATTTTTTAATAGATATGAAAAATATGCCAAACCTTACAACACTATTAAAGGTATGTGCAAAACATCCAATTTTCATAATTGACTATTTGGATGATAGTTTGACTACTCAATGTGTCAGGTCCATCAGTTCTCGATCAGAGGTTCTCAAGATTATATGGATGCTAAGCTCAGCCCTTCAATATTGAAATCAACTATATTTTAAATTCATATTCCTTAGAAAAGCTCAGATACAGATTTGCACCAAACCGTTATGTTATATGTCAATACCTGGAAGATCTTCTGCAAGCATCTCTTCTCATGCTTCTTTGTAGATTTTGGCCAAGGGAATATTTCTTTGAACAAGCTCAAGCACCTTTGGCACAATACTGGTAAAGCCCTCCTTAAACGCTGGCCTAAGTTGACAGTTGATGAATGGATTCGGTCAACTTCATCACACAGCTGAAAATGGTTGCAGAAAGAAAAAAGTCAATTATCACACTCATTTTATGTTAAAGGTATCAAACCAGTCTAAAATCAAATAAATTAACAATATTTTATGTTGTTACTTTCATTGCCATTTTACTCTGATTCTACCTCTGTGCAATCTGTGTTTGCAATATTAATTGCACATTTATTTGTACATCTGAAGGCTTAGAAAATTACACTATCTTTAAAATAGAGTTCTAACTGTAAAACATAGCTGCAATAAGTGATTGTGGGCCCAAGCACTATGTGCCATGGCCACCTGGTGGCTCAAAGAAATCAATGCATGGTGGGCACATGCATTATAAGGGACAGTTCTACTTGATTTTGGGGGTTATAAAGTATATTAATATAACAGTGTTGGTTAAGCAAAACTGGGAAATGGGTAATAAACTGACCCACAATACCCACAATAGCCACATGCACCAAGTTTATGTGCTGCGTAAAAGGGGTGCTGCATAGTCTGCCCCTGCCATGCCTATTCGCTACATAGGCCTAATAGTCTTCAACTCTGACATGTATTCAAAATTTTTAAGCTTGTTAATTCCCTTGAAATATAATCCTTAGAATAACAATTGGGCCTTTCACAGTTTCAGCTCTCGGTCCCTATTTATTACTTTAGCCTACTGTTCCAAGTGCCCTATATGCTTACACTGACATCTAGCATTTGTTTTAAGCTGAGAACTGCAATAAAATTATCTGTGATATCACTTACCCCTGAGGGTGTTTTTAAGAAAGGGTTTTTCTTAAGTATGTCCTCCACGGTCATTCCATCTCTTTTCTCCCTTCTCCGCCATGCAAAAGTTCGCTGCATTCGGTCTTTGACAACCAAGGTGTCTGGTCTCATCTTGTTATACTGAATATGCAAGACATTCACATGACTCTCAATAGAAGATGCATCCTCACCAATGACCGCGATCTCCTGTTGTAGTCAAATTAAATAACGCAAAATTAAAAATTGGTTCGACCTCAAATGCACAAATGCACAAACACATTTTTTCTAACAGCAAATAGCAAATTTCATTCAAACCAAGAATGATAAATATAATAAAAAAATAATAATAATAATTCTAATTCTTTGAGAATAGGGAAGTCCATACCACAACTGTAACGACAATGACACAGAGGAATTATATCATTGGGATCACTTTCAGAGCTATTTGTATTTTCAATGGATGAATAATAAAAACTTCGACAACCATTCATAATTAAAGAGCTTGAGCATTTAAAGCGGCAGCCCACATATCTGCAGTACCCACTTAGAATAAACAGAATGTTATTGTCCCTTGGTGTGAAAACTAATATACTTATCATTATAGTTATTACAGTTGTTCTTGGTGTGAATGGGCCTTTATATTTCAGATATTTCATAAACAAATATTATTGGACACTTGGCTTTTAAATGTGTATAACCATTGAAATCTGTCCTGGAGGTCCCCCCTCATCACCACACATTTTGTATGACTCCCTAATTTAACACACCTGATTCAACTCATCAGCTCATTAGTACTGACTGGTCAACCAATATATCACCTAGGCCAATATATATTTACTTATATTAAGCATTTTTAATTATCCTCATTGGAAGATACTGTACATTTGGCCAAAAAGTCTTGGAAGAGAACACCAATTTTTACATTATTTTGACACTGTTGTGTACCCCAGCACCTGAGCACAGAAACACAGGAGAGCCCATTCTTCATCTTCATTAGTTTGCAGTCTTTGTTTAACAATTCTATCTAATAATAGAAAGCCAATCATCATAATACTTTTTTATATACCATCAGCATTCAGCAAATATGCATTTATATAATTTACTAGTTAATTAATTTAGCATTTGATAGTTATAAATGTGGTATTTACTATCTTTAACCCCTTAAGGACTTGAAATGTTAGAGAAAAACTTGCACAAAAGACCAGAGAATTTTTAGCATTTTGGCTATCACTCCATTTAAACAGAAATAGAGCCTTTTTTAAATTCATCAATTAAAATGATATTATTTTTTTAGTAGACAACCCAAGGTATTGATCTAGGTCAATTTAGGTATATTTCATGCCACTGTTTCAGCTCAAATGTGATTATTGTCATGAGATGCAGGACATATGCAGGACACAGCAATGATGGTACAACTCTATTTTATTACAGAGCATAGCAATACACATCTGGTCAGGTTGATTGTACTAACTAACTGCGACACAGACTACCGGACCTAAGCCCCGCCCCCAAACTAGTGATATCACATCCTGCTCTCATCACATATATCAAAGTTAAATTCTTCCCCTTCTTGGAAAGTAAAAGCATTGAACACTGGCTCCACATCTTTCCCCATAGAGTATAAAAGAGAATTAACTTGTACTTCACCACTCTCCTTGTTCAGTTTGGAAGCAATCCTGAAGCGCTGAAACCGCTGACGCCATGTGGGCCAAGCTGCAGGCTGAGAGAAGTCAAAAGGCTCAGGTGGTGTAAACTTTGACATTGCAATCGATCAGGAACAGAAGCGCAGTCCAGAACTTCTGACACCATGTCATGAGATGCAGGACATATGCAGGACACAGCAATGATGGTACAACTCTATTTTATTACAGAGCATAGCAATACACATCTGGTCAGGTTGATTGTACTAACTAACTGCGACACAGACTACCGGACATAAGCCCCGCCCCCAAACTAGTGACATCACATCCTGCTCTCATCACAATCATATTTACTTTTTCACAAACTTTGGGCTTCTCACTGAAGTTATTTACATACCACATGGGCAGTCATAGCACAAATGCCCCCTCACATGTTTTTTATGTAGCGTAGAAGATCCCTTCTTGCTTCCCTCCATCCCAAACCTTTTCTGCAGTATAGAAGACCCACCTCCTCCTTCTCTCTCCCACACCTCTGGTGATGGGCGCACACCTGCTTCCTCCTTCCCTCCCACACTACTAACTGCACCACAGCAGTAGATAAAGAGAGTGACACAGAGTGTCACTGTCTGTATCAGTGATCTGTTTTCATATAGTAACGGGAGCATGATCAGCACTCTCTTACCCTACACCTTCTGCCTCTGGCTGTGGTCTTAGCTGTTAGAGCTGAAAGCAGGGACCGCAGCATGAGCCAGAAGGTTGGATGTAGATACTACATCAACAAAGTAAGCTGGGCATAGTATCCTTTGATGTAGTAGCTATGTCCAATTGGCAAAAGTGGTTAAATTAAATAGTGTGATATCATATATATATATTGGCCACCCTTCTCTGAAAGATATCGGCATCGGCCATAAAAAAAACCTATATTAGTCAACCCCTAACTGCAAGACCTAAATTGGGTGTGTCCAAAAAGGTAGACATCCAAAATGTGCAGTGGTTCAGGAGCTTCATAACAGGTTTGAGAACCACTGTGTTAAGCTATACACTTACCCCTTACATAGATCTCTGACAGGATTCTTAAGTTTCTTCCGATAGTCTCACCCTCTTGTGCCCAAACTTCTCCTTGCTCTTTCTTACCTCTTCATCAAGAACCAGAGGTGCACGCTCTGCTTTGAATTTTCGCTTGAGGGATTGGTGCGAAGTATGCTAACAGAGAGGGTAAAAACAGATCAGATCAAAAGGTCAACCTCATTTTTTTTTAAATGTATATATACAGAATCCACCAATTTCTCTTCATTAGAACTTCTGAAATGTCTGATATCTGAGAACATATCATCCATGGTCAATGATCTTATGTAACTCCTATTTATACTGGTAAATTCCTTTCACATAACATACCCAAACCTTGTAACTTACATAACCATTCCCTTCCAGATCCTTAAGGAAAGGATATTTCACAATAAGTGCTTTAACAACTTGTACATATTCTGCATTGGTGGGATACCTGAAAGATTGAATTAAAACCACATTTGGCTCTAAGAAACTCCTAAGATGAAAAACAAAATACTTAGTTTACATTAATTATTTATAAAGCACCATCAATACTTTAACTGTATATAGATTAAGCAATGGTAAACAAATTACAAATTATGGAACATAATGACTTACAATGTGTGTTCTATCATAGCTTCATGGAGAACTCTAATGATTCTGTGTCTATCTTTGGAGAATTTCTGACATGTTTCTTTTTTATCGAGTCTGGTCTGAAGATCTCTGGGAAATGGTGGAATGACAAAACCAGCAGGCAGTCTCCCACTTGTTGCATTTCTTCAGTGAGGATGGGGTATAAAAAGGGATAGTTCACACAAAAATGAAAATTTTAATATCATTTACTCACCCTCATGCCATTCCAAATCCATAAGACTTTTGTTCATTTTCATAACACAAAGAGATGATATTAATATTCTCTTATCATTTTTGATCATCCATTGCAAGTCTATGTAATCAATGTTTTCAAGCTTCAAAAAGTACATACATACATTGTAAAAGTAATCCATATGAATATTCCTATCCATATGAATAACAGATTTTAATTTAGGCCCTTATTAAGCTGATTTTACTGATGACCCAGCTAAGATTTTAACCAAAAGTAAGCTAAAGTTGGCTAATATTTAAAATGTTCAATATTTATTGCTCCAATTATAATTAAATAATTTTTATCAAATTATGCAATTCATTTTTGCTTTGGATAACAGAAAATTTAATAACATTACAAAGTGTTACACTACCCCTACCCAGCTACTTTATAATGACACCCGGATGGCAACATTTTTTGTGGAGAACACTGCACATATGAACATTGATCAATGCACATACACAAAGCACATTAAATATGGTAAAGGAAGCTCAAACGTGTTTGCTTGGTGTGCAAGAACAAACCTCATAGGTTTTAGCACGTCAAGCAAGCACATTTGAGCTTCCATGCACCATATTTAATGTGATCTATGTATGTACATTGATCAATGTTTATGGTTGAATAAAATCCTAACTTAAAATCTGTTCATTATATAAAGCAATTGTGTCTCTTAAGAAGACTTGGATTAATTCATATGGATTACTTTTATGATGTCTTTGGGCCCCATGCATGCACGCTGGCCCGTATGCATCATCACACACTCCGATGAGTGTGTAATGCCCACCCCTTCACTTGCACGAACAATCATGCAAGAGAAAGGACTGTCAATTGGTGAGTACTCTTCGGCTTTGCTTTTTACATTACAGGAAACAGGCTCACATGTGCAAACCTGCCCCGCAAAGGGCTCTGGAGCAGCATATGCTGCTTCGTACATGGAGCCTTTTATGTACTTTTTGAAGCTTGAAAATGTTGATTGCCTTGACTTGCAATGGATGGACAAAAAATTATGAGAGAATATTAAAAATATCTTAATTTGTGTTCTGAATATGAACACGTGTCTTATAGGTTTGGAATGACCTGAGGGTTAGTAAATGATGACAGAATTTTTATTTTTGGGTGAACTTACCCTTTAAGAACTTGCATTACTAGTAACAATTTTCTACTGTGATATATTCATATGATTACCAATTTACCTATTAAGATTAGACATAAGCATAAAACATATTACTTAGGGCTCCATGTACTAAGCCGTCAATTCATCCGTCATTTTAGACGCGGATAAACTCGCCGTTACTCGCCGCGGGCGAAATGGTGTCCGCTGTCACTATGTACTAATAATCCCCCAATAAATAGACAAGTCTAGCCCGCCGCGAGCAGTGGCGGATTATTGATAAATTTGACGCCTCGCTCCCGGCGACTAAGCTGATGTACTTAACTTTCAGTTGAATTGTCTGGCCAATTATTAACACGTGACATGCAAGGTGTCACGAACATCATAGTAGTCGCGGGAATAGAATTTTGCTCCTATAAAAGTTCAACTTATCTAAACAACTTTATTATTGTTCAAAATTTTTTGAAGAGTGATAACAGAGCGTTATTTTTGTAATATTTATTTACAATTTGGATATGGCTTCATCTGGATCTGATAATATATAAATATTAATATAAAAATAATTATAAAGATTGACAACTATACAATACAAATTTAAAATATAGATTACTCTTTAATTACAGTCGACAAATTTGGCGCAATTTATGTACATGGAAATGAGAGACAAATTAGACGCCAGTTATGCTGTACAATGCTGATATTACTGCCTTTTATATATGTCTAGACTGGCGTCTAGATTGACTTTCCTATTGTTTTGTACCTTGCCCGCCACCTAAAAGGTGGCGAGGCAAAAATAACGAGGTGGGAGCGGAAATTGTAGCGAGCGGACAAATAGATTTTTTAGTACATTCGTTTTTGGCGAGTTGGTGGTCAAATGTGTCTAATTACAGTGAAAAATGGAGAGGTAGCGAGGTTTGGCGGATAAGTACGCTCGCAATTTTAAAGATGCGAGTTTGAACATAGTTGACGACTTTGTACATATCAGTTTGCGAGTTTTGACGCGAGATTTGTTGCGGGTAGCTCGCTGACTGCTTAGTACATGGAGCTCTTAATGTTATACTTACATTTCTGTAGTTGAAAGATGCTGATAGCATTCTGGTGGCACTGGTTCTAGAGTTATCGTGACCACCTCCTTCATCTCTCGTATTAATTTGTTGAATTTGGCCTGTTTTTTAAATGAACCTTCAAATAAGTATGATATCATGTTCTCAGTGAGGCCACACTCTATTGTTTCTCCATCCACCTCATTCTCTGAAAGGAAGGATAGATCAGCGTGAATTTGAGGATAGATCTCAGCAACACTAAAATGAATGACGTTTAATTTTTATTTTCAATGGAAAATCATTAGTATCATTAATATAAACTTCGACTTTCAATGGGCTAATTTAGAAAAACACATTTAAAATAACTTTGTAGTCAGTACACATATGGTTAGACTCAAAATTATTTAAATTAGTATGTCAGAGTCTAGAAACTTCACAATTTGCCTTTTGTATAATGCCCAGGAAGCATTTAAATATATACCAATAAGATTCCTATTAATTTATTCAAACAGATGATATTTTCAAATAAATTAATTCAATTTCATAAATAAGGGCCACCTTACACAAAATGTACTTGTTATTAATTGTTTTTCTAAGTAAGCATGCAATGGACGGATGTCTTTGACCATTACACCGTCTCACTGCTTTTTCATCATCGCCACCTGTTTTTAAGACTGCGTGCCAATTTATACTCCAACATTTCTGGTATCATAAATATAATAATAATAACAATTAATCTAAATAACAAAACAATATTTCTTTCCAGTGGCCTGTAGAGTCCACAAATGTATTTACTGTTTGGAATTCAACATCTGGCCACCCGGAGGAAGCAAAGACACCCCAGCCAAATCTTAAGTATCCCTCCCACTTCCCATACTCCCCAAGTCATTCTTTGCCTCTCTAAATTGGAGTTTGGCGAAGATGGTGATCTAAAGAAAAATTGAAAAGAAGTCCTTTAATGGGTAGTTTCCCTTCAAGATAGGACTTGGAAGAAAATGCTTGGTCTCTGGAAACAGGCAGAATAACCTAGCACTGGAATAGGGGACTGCCCAGGCTTTTATAGCCCATAGAGACAAGGAACACCCCATAACCATAATGATGCTAGGAGTCACCCCCTAGGAGACCAATCAGAAGTCCCCACACCACTCTGATGGCAGGGACATGACATGTGCGCACTGTGCCTCGACACCTGCAAATCGAATTTTCGCGGTGCCAATGTGAGCGTGAGCACCCACGAATGCCCGCCGTGCCAGCAATGTGTGAAGGCCGGGAGGACACTTGCTACCGGATTTGAGGAAGCCCTGGAAAGGAGATGTGTCCTGATCCCATGACACTGTCAGACCTGGAAGTGTTGTGTCTGCCCCACAGCAGAGGCTCCAAAGCTAAGTGTCTTTTCCTTCAAAGGGTTGGATGACATAAAGGCACTATGAGGGGTTTAAATCTCCTATTTACATCCCTAAGGAGCCTGGGTACATATATATTCTTCATTCTAGTGGGATTATATTTTTTCTGGGAAGTTTTTTGCAGGGCACTGTTCTAACAGTTGCTGAATGATCCGTTTAAGGATTGTATCAGCAAATGGGACTGAGGCTATCTGGGCTTTTTTAAATGAAAAGGGCGTTTGGTGTGCACAATCTATAATGGTAGTGTTTTTTACTTATGTAAGTAAGGAGGTAGCCTGCAGCGCGGTAGTCGGCACTGGACTAAAACTAGACAGAAGGAGGTTGGTAAGTTCCCCAGTCACTGCTGGGGCTTAAAGAGGTGCCATTTAGAGAATATTTATTTTAATTTCACATATAGTTTTTTGAGAATAAATTCTGTCATTTTATTTAATTGCTTTCCTGTGTTTGAGCGTTTACTTTTTTCTGTAGGGATCTGTTTACCCATTATGGAGGATAACATGGATTTGGGCAATGATTCTCCCTCTTTACTTTTGGGTGACAAGTATTTGTATTGTGAAGAGGCCCCTGTGATACCCCCTGCACAGTTATGTTCCTCATGTTAAGTTGTCATGTCACAGTCAAAATCCAAACAATCTAAATCTTGTCTGCTGTTTCTTATTTAACCCCTCAGAGCCCTCTACCTCTCAGAACTATGCTGCCCCTGACATGTCTCAACTTTCCCCTCAGTCCCCGTCACAAGTAGTTGTAATGGCAGTTCCCTGCATCTCAGCTCAATCTCTTCATGGGTGAATTTTTTTACCAGAAGACTTTGAAGCACAACTTCAATCAGCTGTTTCTGCTGCGCTTAGTGCCTTACCAGCTTCAGGTAAGAGGAAGAGAAAGAACATGTTATCTCTGACACAGGAATCTCTTCTATTGAGACTCCATTCGTCAGTCTATCACAAAACCCGGAGGATGAACATACCTCTTTAGCCTATGAAGGTGAGATATCTGACTCTGCTGTGGGCAGACCAGTGGTGCCTTCAGTTTAGGTCTGCCCACCTTATGTCCCTCCCTGTTCATTCTGTGTCCTCTCCAGCTTGGGTACTGGATTTCCAAAAGTAATGAATGAATTTGTGGACTTTCCATGCCATTGGAAAAAAAATAAAAATGTGTGCTTACCTGATAAATGATTTTCTTTCCTGGCTCGGAGAGTCCACAAACCCACCCTATTATTTTTTTACGGCGGCATTTTTCCTATCCTTCTGATACCTCTATACCCCTAGTGTTTCTCCTACTTTTCCTTATTTCCTCGGCTGAATGACTGGGAGAGTATGAGAAGTGAGAGTGATACTTAAGGTTTGGTTGGGGTGTCTTTGCCTCCTCCTGGTGGCCAGGTCTCACATTCCCAACAGTAATGAATGAATTTGTGGACTTTCCATGCCTGGAAAGAAAATAATTTATCAGGTAAGCAGAAATGTTGTTGTTGTTTTATTTCAGGCAAAAAATATTTAGCTAATCAAGAGTTTTGGTGGGAAAGCACAACTAAAAGTTGGGCAGATACACAAAAATATCAAATGATTTTAACAGCACCTAAAATTAAACATACCTCTGAATTTCTGTACTTCATCTTCAGTGACTTGTATCCCAGTTTCTTTTAACTTTAGGAGAAGATCCTCTGTCGTCAGTGTCTGAACTGTTGAGGCCATCATGTTGCATAACTGTCACCCGTGCACACCCCAAATTCTGTAAGTTAGTGCGCATAGAGTATGTCTACTACAATTCCATTGGACAAATTTGAAGAAAGTAGTTGTGGAATTAATAAACAGAGGGCCCTACTGGAAGATTTTTTTCTGGGCCCCCTAATTAAAATAAAAATAAATAATAATGATACATATTCAAATCTACTGATATTAAACTATATTCCTTACCTTATACTAGACAGTAACATCCCCCAAAAAATGGTGACATATTATGTAAACAGCTACAAACTGATCTGTAAACAGTGTAAAACTAAATTTTGTGGTGTGCTGCTTATTTGAACAAGATGGTCTTGTTTATGTGCTAAGCAAATTAACGTCAATATTGTAAACTAAACACTTTCTACATACCACACAGATGAGAGGGTAAAAGTAGACCCAGGCTTCATTAAACATCCCCAATTGGAAGTGGGTAAAAGTCAGATCCTACCAGATCCATGTCTAGTTTAGACAAACGGACACACACAAATGTACGTGTTTCCCACACAAACAAATCCAGACACTTCTGGATCTAGCAATATTTTACACAAAAAAATCTGTATCCTTTCAGAATCAGCTCTTTTTTTGTTTTACAAAAAAATAGCCAGATCCTACCGGATCAATGTCTTATTTAAATAGACAAATACAATTAAGTGTCTTCCAAACAAACACATCCAGACAATGCTTGATCTAACAATATTTCACACAAAATCATTAGGATCCTACCATAACCAATTCTGTTAAATCAAAAACAGCCTTATCCATGTCTTTTTTAGAAAGACATACACAAATCCAAGTGTTTTCCACACAAATACATCCAGACACTGCTAAATGCAATGCAATTTTAAAGGGACAGGAAACCCCAACATTTTTTTCATGATTTGGATAGAACATATTAAACAACTTTCAAATGTACTTTTATTATAAAATTTGCTTAATTCTCTTGTTATCATTTGCTAAAGAAACAGCATTTCACTACTGCCAGCTAGCTGAACATATCTAGTTAGCCAATCACAAGAGACAAATGTGTGCAGGCACCAATCAATGAGTAGCTCCCACTACTGAAGGATATGTTAGTATTCATTTTCAACAATGGATACAACAAAGAACATTTGAAAATAGAAGTGATTTTAAAAGTGTTTTAAAATGACATGCTTTATCTGAACCGTGCAAGTTTAATTTTGACTTTCCTATTCCCTTAAACAAAAAACATATTGATCCTTCCAGAGCCAACATTATTACAGAAAAATAGCCAAATCCTATTGGATCCATGTCTAATTTAGACAGACGCATACATTTAAAGGTTTTCCACACAACACATCCAAACACTTCTGGATCCAACACTATTTTACACAACAATATCTGGATCCTTTTACATAAAAACAACTTGATCCTGCAAGAACCATCTCTAATTTAGAAGGACAGTCTTTTCCACACATCCAGACACTGCTAGATCCAATGCTATTTTACACACTTTTTTCTAGTGGGTAAAAAAGGGTTCTGGCAGGATCTAGATGTTTTTCTATAAAACAGCATTGGATGTAGTAGTGTCTGTTTGTGTTTGTGTGAAAAATACTTACATTTGTATGTATCTGTCTAAATTATACATGGATTTTACAGGATTCAGCTGTTTTTCTGTAAAATAAGAGTTGGTTCTATAAAGTTCAGAAGTGTCTGATTGTGTTTGTGTGGAAAGCACTTAAATGTATGTGTATCAGTCTAAGTTATATTTAATATAGATCTGCCAGGATCCGTCTGCTTTGCATTGGATCTAGCAGTGTCTGGATGTATACTGCAGACAACACAAAAAAAAAGAAATGCCACATGGCCCAATATTGTATGGAACAGAATTTTGATAGGTGTTAATGATTACACTCACATATGGTCAGACACCCCTAGTGGTGTGGATGAGGCAGTCTGGGATCAGTGTCAGTCACCCAGAAGACTGGACTATAGAATGTACCCGGATCTCTGCAGAGAATTATATAGAAAAACACAAAGGATCCTATATGGACTAGTATTGTTGAGACAAGCAGTGGAAGGTAGAGAGAGATAAATATACACTCACATTTAGTGGAGCACCTCCCTTAGTGCTACAGAGGCAAGCTGGGGTCAATACAGTCACCCAGTAGACTTTTCCTTCAGGGGTCAGGAACTTCCAGTTGTCCAATCTCAGGTAGATGGTGTTTAGAACAAAAACACAGACTATGGCAGCAAGTGGTAAGTTTAAATAAAACTTACTTTATTAAAATAAGTATAAAACAATTGCAACGTGTTTCTCAGCCCACTAGTGGCTGTTTCATCAGGATGCCTGAAGAAACAGCCACCGGTGGGCTGAGAAACGTGTTGCAATTGTTTTATACTTACAGGTATACCCCGCTCATACAGCGGGTTAGGGACCGGAGCCCCGCTGTAAAGTGAAAACCGCCTTAAAGTGAAACAAGGCAGTTTTAGCTTTCTTTTCAGTGTTTAAAATCTTGAAAACATGTTTGAACTAACATATATTAGGGGTGCAATAGTGCTACGTTTAGTTTAACACTAGCACAGCAAGTATTCAATAAATACTGTACCTGTAAAATAGTGACAATTACTGTAGTAAAATTTGCCAGACTATAGCACTGAGACAAAGATTGCACTGCAATGCTGTTAACAGAGTGAACTAAGCATAACAAAATAGTGCCATTCACTTTTCTCGCAATCTCACGATGATTACAGCACTGTTTCAAAATCCTTGGAGGTTGAACTTCAGCTCCACAAAGCGCTGTATTAGCGAATCGCTGTAAAGTGAAGCGCTGTAAAGTGAGGTATACCTGTATTTACAATTGCAATTGCAGAGGTATTTAACACTGCTGGTGATACAAGGGCGCCCCTATACAATCTACTAATCTAGTGTCTAGATGTGTTTGTGTGGAAAACCTTTTAAATGTATGTGTATCTGTCTAAATTAGACATGGATCCATCAGAATGTCTATTAAAAAAAAGAGTTGGTTCTGTTAGGATCTGGTAAAACATAGCATTGGATCCAGCAGTATCTAGATGTGTTTTTTTTTCATAGAAAAAAATAAATTTATGTGTATAATCTGTCTAAATTAAGTATGGATCCAGATGTTTTTCTGTAAATAATAGTTTTTTTCTTGAACGACCTAAATGTTTTTTATGTCAAAAGATCCAGATGTTTTTGTGTAAAATAGTGTTGGATCCAGAAGTGTCTGGATGTGTTTGTGAAGACAACACAGATGTATGGGTAACCATCTAAACATGGATCCATTAGAATCAGGCTGTTTTCTGTATTAAAAAAAAAAAGAATTGGTTCTGCAAAGACAAAGATGTTAGTGTGAAATAATGTTGGATCAAGAAGTGTCTGGATGTGTTTATATTTTTTTTTTTATGTGTATCTTTCTAAATTAGACATGGATACGGTAGGGTATGACTGTTTTTCTATAAATAATAGTTGCTTCTGGAAGGACCCAGCTGTCTAAATTAGTCATGGGTCCAACGGAATCGGGCTGTTTTTCAATAAAAAAGAGTTGGTCCTGAAAGGACCAAGATGTTTTTGTGTAAAATATTGTTGTATCCAGTGTCTGTATGTGTTTGTGTGGAAAACACTTAAATTTGTGTGTATCTGTCTACATAAGACATGGAACCGGTAGGATCCAGCTATTTTTCTGTAAAAAAAGAGTTTTGTTCTGGAAGGACCCACATGTTTTCGTGTAAAATATTGTTGGATCCAGAAGTATCTGGATGTGTTTGTGTGGAAAACATTTAAATATGTATATATCTGTCTAAATTAGACATGGGTCCGGCAGGATCCTGATGTTTTTCAATAAAAAGAGTTGGTCCCGAAAGGACCAAGATGTTTTTGTATAGAATATTGTTGGATCCAGAAGTGTCTGGATATGTTTGTGTGGAAAACACTTAAATTTGTGTGTATCTGTCTAAATTAGACATGGGTTCTGTCAGAATCTGGCTTTTACCCACTTGTTTATGTGCAAATGAGATGATCAATTTACTTTACTTTTAATCACAGGATAGGCATGAAGAAATTATAATAAAGAATACAAAATTATCTTCAATTCTATACAACGTCTGCCTTAGTGAGCAGCCACAGTGTAAAATAAAAGATAAATAAATAAAACATTACTTATCTCTTGTGCTGTGTTTCCTGACACTGTGTACAGAAAAATGGGTGCAGTGCGAGATAACCAGACTGCTTGATGACAGTTGGAGGATGCAGCGGTGAGTGAGCACAAAACACCTGTTAGAGCACTGAGGCAGGAACACGACCAATCCATGAAATCATGGTTGTCTTGGTACACTTTTTAACTGGTGAGGTAAATTTTGAAACTCTGCTTCTTCACAGTCAATGCTCGCTGACTTGATCTTTTCTGTGCTGTTCAAACTATAATCTTATTTTATAAATTTATCATAACATGTGAGAACTGTACAAACAAACATGTGAAAAAAAGGAATAGTTCATTAAAATGTTAATAAATAAGGTTGCAAACAATACTGTGTGTGTTTTTTTCCCTCTAAACTCTATAGTGGAAAAAAGGGGTTACTTTCAAATAAATTAGGGCATTTTGGTATAAAATATATCTACTTAAATAAATGCACACTCATTCATGCCAGGTGATCACTATTAACCACAGTGATCACCTGGTATTAAACCTCATATAGGGGCCTTATGTTAAAGAGGGGCTTCTGGGTTTTAAAACAAGTGGGCATGGGGGTCACTAGGCTTTTTTATGGCCTGTTTTACTGTAATATAAAATGATTTACATTGTTATTTTATTTATTTTTTTAATTGTTTTATTTATAATCCAAGTCACTGTCCAAAAACAATATCAACCATTTTGAAAACATGGCATAATCAAAAGATACAATAAATTTGACAACATAGTACTATGTTCATTTATACATGTAGTTAAATTTAGGCTAATCATCACATTAATGAACACAAACATTTTATTTTCCTACAATGCTTGGAGTTTTTGATTTTCAGTATAACCCCCCCCCCCCTTGTTCCCCCCCCCCCCCCATGCGAAGAGAAAACATAACAACAACAAAAAAAACCAAAAAAAACAAACAAAAAAAAAAACAAACAAAAACAAACAAAAAAAAAATTACCATCACTTTCTTCCTCCTGAAGCTTTACCAGTTCCCTAATAGAACAATTTCTGTATTTCTAAAGGGGAAGATTATATAATCTATTTCTGCAGCCGGAAAGATTTTTAAGAAGGCAGCCCATTTATCAAAGAACCTTTTAATGTCTTGTTCATTATTTATATCCGCGTTTCTCTGGTCTAAAATGCATTGTTTTTTCATGCAGTTTTTAATTTCAGTAATGCTTGGCATTGCATGACTTTTCCACTTCTTACAGATTAAATACCTGGTAGCAAGAATAGCGGAGATTATTATTTTTTCATCAGTTTGCTTACCAGGCTCTTCCTTAAGGCAGAGTATTATCTGATATATTGTCAAAGAGACATAGCCTATCTTAAGCACCTTTTTTAGCCAGTATTCGAGCCTAGCCCAGAGATTTTTAATCTTTGGACAATACCAAAACATATGTATTAAATCAGCTGCCTGATACGAACATTTAGGACATTTATTAAACCCTACATTCACACATTTGAAACCTCTCTCGGGGGTAAAATATGCCCCATGAAGGAGCTTAACATGTGCCTCCCTCCAAGTTGCAGAGAGCGTTACTTGTGCAATTTTTTTAATTGACAATTGAATAGTTTTAGACTCAATATTACTCTGAGGGATTGCTGTATTCCAGTAGAGGGCAATCTTTGCCAGTACCGGTTCTCCTTTATTTGTACCCAGAAGGTGATAACATGGTGCAATTGACATATGACCATTTCTTGTTAGAGCAAGCCAATCATCGAGTTTACCTAGTCCCCATTCCCAACCAGCTTTCTTAACTAGGTCCTGTGCAAAATGCCTTAATTGCAAATACGCAAAGAAGTCTTTATTGGGCAAATCAAAATCTCTTTTTAATTCCTGGAATGTTTTGATATATTTTCTCTCTTTATCAATTATTTGGTATACCTTGGTTAACCCCCGATTATGCCATTTCCTAAAGACTTCGGAATGCAATCCTGATTGAAAAATAGGGTTACCTATTATAGGCAAAAGACAGGTAGCACTATTATTAATTGAAAGAAAGGTTACTATCTTGTGCCAAGCTTTAAGTGGGTTAAGAATTGTTTTAAATCGTTTAATTTCTGAGGGGATTTCTTTAGGTACTAAGTGTATTAATGCAGATAGAGAATATGGGTAGCAGACACTGGTCTCGAGATAATTATTCAAGACATAGTTATTAGATGAGATCCAGTCTGTTACGACACGAGCCAGAAAGGAGAGGTTATATAGCCTTATGTCTGGTAAGGCAAGACCACCATCCTTTCTTGGTATTGAAAGTTTCATAAGAGATATCTTTGACCTCTTATTCTGCCATAAGAACTGTATAAGTGAAGTATTGATTGAACGTATATCCTTACCTAATAGAATTATTGGTGTATTTTGAAGTATATATAAAAGTTTTGGAAGAAGAGCCATTTTAAAAAGGGCAATCCTTCCAGAAAGTGATATTGGGAGATTTTGCCATAACAAAAGCTTTTCTTTGATCATTTTTACTACTGGGGGTATATTCAATGTATAGAGATCTACGGACCTTGTCGGAATATGAATCCCTAGATATTTAAAAGAATCTTTTACTTGGCGAAAAGGAGTTTCTAATATTGAAGTTTTATTTTTCCTGAGCCACACTATCTCTGATTTTTTCATATTTACTTTGTATCCAGAGAATGTACCAAATTGTTCCAAGATCTGAAAAAGTTTTGGTAAGTTCAGTTTGGTGTTAGCCAAATAAAGCAGCAGATCATCAGCATACAGACCGATTTTTATTTCGCAGTTACGAATTTTTATACCATCCAAATGATGGCGTATTTTAATTGCCAGAGGTTCAATGGAAATATTAAATAAGAGCGGGGAAAGAGGACAGCCCTGCCTTGTTCCTCTACCTAACAAGATAGAGGGGGAAATGTTGTTATTCACTATCAATCTTGTAGATGGGTGTTTATATAGATTTTCGATAAATTCAAGAAAATTACCTCTGATGCCAAATTGTCTTAACGATGTTTTGATATGTTCGTAAAATATTGAATCAAAGGCTTTTTCAGCATCTAAGGAAATAATAGCAAGGTCAGGTATGTCCTCCCCCCCGCTAGTTAAATTAGATAGTACCTCAAAATATTCTGTCACCAATAGGGCTTCCCTAATTTTTGAGGCTGAGTTGCGGTTATTTAGAAAACCTGCTTGATCAGTATGTATAATTTCTGAGAGGGGTCTTTGAAGTCTAGATGCTAGAATTGCAGTAAGAATTTTGTAATCTGAATTTAACAGTGCAATTGGTCTGTAGGATTCCTTGTATTCAGGGTTTTTTTCCGCCTTTTAATATCAAAGTTGTGTAAGAATTGGTAAATGAAGAGGGGATCATTTTACCACTAATAAAGAAGCTGTTAAAGAGCGTGCAAAGATGTGGGGTGGCTTCACCAATCAGGATCTTATAGAATTCACTAGGCAAGCCATCTGGACCTGCTGCTTTATTTGAGGCAAGCTTGGATATTACTTTCTCTATTTCTTCTATGGAAATAGGGACATTGAGGCTATCAGCCATTTCTGATGTGACAGTAGGATACGTGATATCTCTCCAAAAGTCATCAGATGTATGCGTATCACTTGTTTTAAATGAATATAATTCCTGGTAATATTCATTAAATGCAGCTAGTATGTCTTCGGCTTTAGAAAGCTGAAGACCTTTATTATACAATTTGTCTATGATTGGTTGTTTTTTCTCATTTTTTATTAATTTGGCCAGCATCTTACCTGATTTATTACCATATTTATATAGCTTAGCCTGCATTTTTAATTCCTTTTGAGTTTCTTGCAGTAAAACAAAAGTATCCCTTTCATTTTTTGCTTTAACGTATTTTGCCCAATTTAAGGGGGTTTTGTCAAGCAGATAATGATTATAAGTGTTAGTTAAACATTGGCATGATTCTCTTTCTCTAGATCGAATTTTCTTATGCAGGGCTGAGCTATATGAAATTATTTCGCCTCTCATTACTGCTTTTGCAGTGTCCCAAAATACTTCAGGGCGGTTTAAATAGTCTTTATTAAAATGTACAAATTCCTTATATCTATTTATAAGCCAGTTCTTGAATTTTACCTCAGTCGTCAGATAGTAGGGAAAAAAGAAACGTGTTGCAGCAGAATACAAATGTGAAAGCTGAAACTCAAGTACAATCGGTGCATGATCTGAAAGAAATATTGGTCCTATATCTGTTTTTACCCCTCTCATCACCATACGTTCATCAATTAGAAAAATGTCGATTCTGGAGAGCGTCTTATGCGCCTTGGAAAGACAGGTAAAATTTTGAGTAGAAGGATTTTGCTGTCTCCAGATATCCCGCAGTGCTAAGTTCTGCATTATTTTTTTAAACATCTTACCCTCTAGATTATCTTTTTTTTGTTTTAACTGCTTGACATTATGTCTTAGCCTATCGATCGGGCATTGTGGTGCCATATTGTAATCTCCTCCCATAATTAAAGAGCCTTCCGTGAAGGATAATAATTTGGTCTGCAAAGTGTTCCAAAATTTTGGATCAAATACATTAGGGCCGTATGTATTACATAATGTATACATCTTCTGGGCAATCTTTATTTTCAGTAGTACATATCTCCCCCCGATGTCAGCCTCAAAATGTGTGACTTCGGTATCAATTTTCTTTCCTATTAGAATTGCTACCCCCCTTTTCCTCTTAACACTAGGTGCAAAATAGATTTCTTTTACCCATGTTGATTTAAGTTTTAAAGATTCTTCAGCTGATAAATGGGTTTCTTGAATAAAACCTATGTCAGTCTGGATCTTTCGCAGGTGATTAAGGATTGCTTTTCTCTTTATAGGGGTAGATATACCACCTACATTCCAAGATACTATTTTACAATTTTTATTCAGCATATTCATTTATACATTAAGAAGGGAGAAAGAGAAGAGAGAAAGAGAAAAAAATAAAAAAAAAAAATAAAATAAATAAATAAATAAAAAAATAAAAAAAAAAAAATAATAATAATAATAAAATAAAATAAAATAATAATTTAAAATTAGACACCTAAATTTTCTCCGCACAGGTGGGGGTTGGGTCCTAGGACTCACGTCTAGAAGAGACACGGTCTTTCCCATAAGCAAAAACCTATAGCTTACACTCAGTCTAATAATCAGATATTCAATATTGCTGTTATTAAGCTTAGGAACCCAGTGTGTTATAGAAGCTCTCAGCCAGTTGAGCTTCTTCAAAGAAGTGTGTGACTTCCCCAACTTTAACCTTTAATTTGTAGGGGTACATTATGGTTGCCTGGTACCCTTTTTGTATCAATTTGGAACAAATAGGAGCAAGCTCCCTTCTCCTTGCTGCAGTGTCAGCGGAGAAATCTTGAAACATAAGGATTGTAGCGTCTCCAGCCTTAACAGGCTGTTGTTTGCGATAATGCTGGAATAAGGTAAGTTTGTCTTGAAAATTTAATATTCTAGCGATAACAGGCCTAGGCCTAGTTCTATCTTTATTGCCTGAGCGAGGTAGACCAAGTCTGTGCGCTCTCTCCACTGGGATGGGATATAGGGTAGATGGCATCTTTAAAATTGTAGGCAAGGTTTCTGATATAAAATTAACAAGATTGTCATATTGTTGTTCTTCCGGAAGGCCTATAATTCTTATATTATTTCTTCTAGAACGATTTTCTAGATCTTCTAATCTGTTTTGAATTTTCTGTACGTTATTATTTATACCTTCTAGATTAGAACTATGCGTTATTGTTAGATCTTCCAGGTCCGAAACTCTTTGTTCGGCTTCCTGCAGCCTATTGGAGAATTGACGAACCTCTTGTGTCAGAGAAAGAAAATCTTGTTTGATTTCAGCTCTAAGAGCCTCAAATTTAGGAGAGAGCGCATCAGATATACTAGCGACTAAGCTGTGAATATTGGTTATTTCTTGTACAACTGGTACATTTAACATAGTTGGTTGCGCTTCTGTGGGAGGCTCCTGATTACCCTTCAATTTTCTGTCTCTCTGTCTTGCTGCCATGGCTGGAGAAATATTCCGGGGTGAGGTGTGAAGGAATTTATCCATGTGCCAGAAAAGAAAAGAGAATTAAAAAAAATTGAAGTGAGGCAATTTATCTAAGTGAAGATCAATACAGGGAGTGAACTTAATTTTAGAGTTAAGTTTGAGAAGATGAAGCGTTCTCAAATAGACAAGTGAGGATAGGGATGTGCACTATTGTGACCAAGTGAGGGAAAAGAAAAGGGGAGAGAGGAAAAAAAAAAAAAAAAAAAAAAAAAAAAGGAAAGAAAGGAAAAATAATAAACTGTGAATTAAATCGTGTTATTTAGATCCAGCCAGGGATGCAGAGATCAGGGACGTTATTAATGTTAGGCAATTTTATGCCAATTTGTTAATTGTCTTACTGTTGCTAATCTTCAAAAGACACAATAAAGGAAATATCTCTGAAAGCAGCAGCAGCAATTTCTTAATTAGATTTATATCCAAGAAAATATTATTCCAGCAATTATATACAGTATATTTTATAGGTAAGCAAACATATTCACAGTGACCTAGTTATATCCTGGTTCAGTCAGTTTCATTTGTATTTTATTTTCAGAGAAGTTAAAATATCTCTTCTTTAAAGAAAATTTATAAGGTAGTTTTAACTAATGATCTTTATATTTCTATATAAACTTTCTCCCTGTCCAATAGTAAGGGATAGTATTTTATTTTCAGGGAACGTAGGAGATTTATTCTTAGGAAAGAGTTATTAGATAATATAACTGAGGATCTTTTATCTCTATATAGCCCTTCCCTCCAAGCAGTAATAATGGGTAATATATCCTGAAAAAGGTTATAGTAAATTTCTCTGGTATTGAATTATTAATTCCTTATTCACACTCAATAACCTTTGATTTTTTTTTTTCCTCCCCTTCTCCTCTCCCTTCTCTCTCCCCTGAGAATGTTTCACTTTTTAGAGGAGAAAGTACAATGTCTTTTTACATACTATGCACATTTTACACATTCTTAAGCATTAACATTTTTGCCTAGATTTGCTCAATACATTGATATGACAAAAATTGTAGCGACAAGTAATATAGTTAAATAAAATTAAATGTGCCAAACAAATCATATGCAGAAAAAAGAATCATTTAAGGAGCCAATGAAAAAAAAAAAAAAAAAAAAAAAAAAAAGTTCCTTTATATAGTTAATAAAGTTCAGCCAGTTCTTGTATGTATGCAGCTCGTCACCTTACCTGGGTCATTCTATGCATCAGCGTTCAACTAATAGCCAGGTAGGTGGGCAGAAAGAGCCTTCAATATGAGAAAATGCCAAAATTGCTGATACCTATTAGAGGGGTTAATTATACAGCCATCTTCCATAGCATTTTTACCAGGATCCATACAGTGTTCCCCAGGACATGCAGCTCTGGTTGGTATCCCCAAAAAAAAGGTGAAGAGAGAAAAACATGCTCCCAGATTGAGCACCTCCTAATTTAGCGCTTACCCACAACGTCTCGAGGAACCAGAGCAGAGATATGCAGAGGCGCTGCACAGGGAGATCTCAGCGGCAACTGCCAGGCTAGCTACACACAGCCCCGACCTCCCACGCAGCACCGGTGGGGGAGGGGGGATTCTCCAGCAAGCTTTCAGTCCGGCACCGAGCAGAGCCGCTTCGAGTACTTATCGCTCCCTGCTTGAAGATGCGGCTCCGCCACCACACTTCAGCTCAGTCTCACGGATGATTTCTGTCTCCCTCGCAACTTCGGTGGGGGAGAGGAAGGTATGTGGGGGGGTCCGCCGCGCTGCTGTGGGTACTCAGGGCAGGAGTCAGGAAAAAAAACATCAGGTCCTTTGTTAGTGCAGCAGTGTTGATATATGTAAATAGCCTTATCCTCCCATGCAGCACCGGTGGGGGAGGAAAGGGTATGGAGAGAATCTGCTGTTATCCTGCAGGTAATTAGGGCCAGGTTCAAGGCAGTTTATCAGTATAGCAGAGAGAGTGTATAAAGATAGCCTCAACCTCCCATGCAGCACCGGTGGGGGAGGGAGGCACTCTGTTCCTCTTTGAAGTTATATCACAAGTTCTAATATATATAAAAAGAGGAAGCCCAAGGTATAGGCTTTTTGCAAGCTGACTAATAATGTCAGCACAGTGGGATGTCTGTCCACTGTCTGGTTCCAGGAGCGTTGATACAGGCTATCCAAGAAGCTACCCAGGTCCCTGGGTTTGGCACGAGAAACTCCACCAGCAGCTGTAGGACTGGAAGGTAATCACACACAGGTGTGTGCAGTTAGCTCCTCCTCCGGAAACCTTGTTATTTTATTTTTATTGCACTTTATACCCCAACCACCATTTGAAAGAGCAGGCAATTACCTTTCAAATAGTGGGTCTTGGGAGTCTCTAGGACTTAAATGGACATAATAACCATAAGCTAAATCACTTGAAAGTGATGCAGCATAACTGTTAAAAGCTGACAAAAAAATAAGATCATTTACCTCACAATTTCTTCATCTCACCAGAGTAAGTGCTCTGGAAACAGTTATACTTCAGCTGCTGTCTAGCAGCGTGTTGGAAAATAGAAAAAACAATAGACAATCAGCATCAGCAGTGCTGAGCTAATGTTTTGCATTTGCTGTGATCTTATGAGATTTCACTGACATTTCATGACATTTTATAGAACTTACTTAAATTGGAAATAATACTCATATGCTAAATTACTTACAATTAATGCAGCATAGCTGTAAAAAGATGACAAGAAAATATCACAGCATCTGAGCCTCTCTATGTAAAAAAGCAAGATATTTTACCTCATAATTTCATCAGCTCACCAGAATAAGTGCTGTGCAAGTTGAACCCCCCCCCCAAAAAAAAACAATATCCAATCAACATCAGCATTACTGAGCTAATGCTTTGCATTTGCTGTGATCTTATGACATTTCATGACATTTTATAGAACATACTTAAATTGGACATAATACTCATATGCTAAATCACTTGAAACTGATACATTATAACTGTAAAAAGCTGACAGGAAAATATCACCTGAGCATCTCTATGTAAAAAAGGAAGACATTTTACCTCACAATCTCCTCAGCTCAGCAGAGTAAGTTCTGTGTAAAAAGTTATACTTCAGCTGCAAGTTGAAAAAAACAAACAAAAAACAATAGCCAATCAGCATCAGCAGTGCTGAGCTAAGGCTTTGCCTTTGCTATGATCTTATGAGATTTCATAGAACTTACTTAAACTGAATAAGAAAATAACATGACTCTGCCTGCACATGCCATATGCACACTCCCTAGCTTGTCCTGTGACAAGCATCCTGACTTATCTAGTAAGATAAGTATATAAGTATTTGTCTAGCTTTAAATAATAACAAAAATAAAAATCTTTTACAGTAGCTAAACTGAAGTTTGATTATTTTATTTTTAAAGCTGGCTCTTAAACAGCTCTTGTTTATTTTATATAGTTAAAAATGATATTTGTGAGTTCATTGAATAATTGAGATCACTGTGGATAACTCTTTGTAGCCTAAGTATAAAATAACTACCATCTTGGAAAATATTAATGCTCAGGTGCACAAATTGCATGCACTTGCAGGGTTTGGCAGCCTTGAACTACTCATCTCCCGCCAACCTTTTGGTCACACAAGTGATTGTACCTTTGTTTGGGGATTAAATGGTACAGACATGGACCCTTTGACAATTGGAAACAAATTTGTACCTTATTTACCCCTAAATGGTACATATTAGTTCCTTAAGGTGTAATTATGATCCATTGAGGGTACAACCACAGCAGTTGTACCCTAAGTGTTCACAAACGGACCCCAACCGTACCCTTTTTTCTGACAGTGTACCAAAAAGAGAGACTTGGTGTAAAATGACAGAAAAGCAGGGAATAGCAAGATTTCAATGCAGGGCCTTAATTCACGTACCAAAAAGAGAGACTTGGTGTAAAATGGCAGAAAAGCAGAGAATAGCAAGATTTCAATGCAGGGCCTTAATTCATGTACCAAAAAGAGAGACTTGGTGTAAAATGGCAGAAAAGCAGGGAATAACAAGATTTCAATGCAGGGCCTTAATTCACGTACCAAAAAGAGAGACTTGGTGTAAAATGGCAGAAAAGCAGGGAATAGCAAGATTTCAATGCAGGGCCTTAATTCACGTACCAAAAAGAGAGACTTGGTGTAAAATGGCAGAAAAGCAGGGAATAGCAAGATTTCAATGCAGGGCCTTAATTCACGTACCAAAAAGAGAGACTTGGTGTAAAATGGCAGAAAAGCAGAGAATAGCAAGATTTCAATGCAGGGCCTTAATTCATGTACCAAAAAGAGAGACTTGGTGTAAAATGGCAGAAAAGCAGGGAATAGCAAGATTTCAATGCAGGGCCTTAATTCACGTACCAAAAAGATTACCTGTAAAATAAATCCTAACCTAAGTCACAATTAAACCTAACACTACACTATAATTAAATTAATTAAATAAATTAACTACAATTACCTAAAATTAAATTCAATTAAATAAACTAAACTATAGTACAAAACCCCCCCACTAAATTACAGAAAATAAAAAAAGAATTACAAGAAGTTTAAACTAATTACACCTAATCTAAGCCTCCTAATAAAATAATAAAGCCCCCCAATATAAAAAAAATGCCCTACCTTATTCAAAATTACAAAGTAATCAGCTCTTTTACCAGCCCTTAAAAGGGCTTTTTGCGGGGCATTGCCCCAAAGTAATCAGCTCTTTTACCTGTAAAAAAAAATACAACCCCCCCAACATTAAAACCTACCACCCACATACCCCTACTCTAACCTACCCAATCTAAAGACTTAGGTTTAGGGGTTAATAAGTTTAATATAGGGGCGGCGGTATAGGGGGGGCAGGATAGGGGTTAATAAATTTAATATAGGTGGCGGCGGTATAGGGGGCGGCAGATTCGGGGTTAATAGGTATTATGTAGGTGGCAGCGGGGTCCGGGAGTGGCGGTTTAGGGGTTAATATATTTATTATAGTTGTAGCGGGGAGCGGCGGTTTAGGGGTTAGTAAGTTTATTTAGTTGTGGCGGGGTCCGGGAGCCGCGGTTTAGGGGTTAATAAGTATAATGTATGCAGCGGCGATGTAGGGGGGGCAGATTAGGGGTGTTTAGACTCGGGTTACATGTTAGGGTGTTAGGTGCAGACACTTCCAATAGGAATCAATGGGATATCGGCAGCAGCGAACATGAGCTCTCGTTGCTGTCAGACTCCCATTGATTCCTCCAGGGCGGCGGATTAAAAACCAGGTATGCTGGCCCAGAATAGTGGCGAGCGTACCTGGTAGTAGTTTGATAACTACCAAAAGTAGTCAGATTGTGCCGAACTTGCGTTCGGAACATCTGTAGTGACGTAACCATCGATCTGTGTCAGACTGAGTCCGGCGGATCGTAGGTTACGTCACTAAATTCTACTTTTGCCAGGCTGTAGGGCTTGATAACTAAGGTGAATCAGCCTCGCCACAAATACGCTGCGGAACAGGGAGAACTACAGGGGTAAAATGTTTATAGACAGCGCCAGACATAGAGGAGAAACTTAAATTGATAGTAAATTCTAGTGGTTCATAAAACACTAGGATTTACCATCACTTAAAATAAATGTGACCTTCAGTCATCAATTTGGGCTATTATGGCTATTGGCTAAGAGGTGGAAATGTCACCTCATTGAAAACTGAGCTGTGGCTGTGCCATGAGAGGTCCAAGGTGCTTAGGTTAGTTCTGAAGCCGTGGCTAAATAAAGGTAATTCTTCATCAGCTTTTTAAACGGATGAATGAAGGTCACCTTTATTTTTGGCGATTATACAATGTGTATAGCACCTTGCTTGAATGTGATGCACGAGGAACAGGGGAGACTGCTATCCCCTCAATCATAAATATGCAGAATCCTCAGCACTGTTGTAATCACTGTATTTAAATCTTGCACAGGTACAGCACATAAAAACAAACAATGTGAGTTCCGGTGGGCGGGCACTGAGAGAGGACGCAGATTTGAAGAGCTCTGCTTCACTGACTCCTGGACAGGCAAAAATCTCCTACAAATTGCCCGCAAAGCCACCATCCTTGATAGGGGGACTCCAAACCCTGTCCGGACACCATTTGGCAAGGAGTTTATCCACCAACTCCACCACCGGCAAGCAAGTTAAAGGAGAAGAAGAGGGGAGACAGGGAGATCGCACAGTCTGTCGCAGCTGTGACCTGAGAGCTGGCCAAATATCTTCGGTCATAGAGACACCCGGAGCAGGACACATAGTAACATAGTAACATAGTAGATAAGGTTGAAAAAAGACTGAAGTCCATCGAGTTCAACCTATACAAATCTAAAATACTTACAAAAAGCTCCAGTTAAGCTTAAATAACCCCATTAAAATGTGACCCATTTAATACTAGCAATCATATCCATGAATTTTGTTTATATACAGAAATTTATCCAGACTATTTTTAAATTTATCTATGGTATTGGCATTCACTACCTCCTTTGGTAATGAGTTCCACAATTTTATTGCTCTTACAGTGAAAAAACGTTTCCGTTGCAGGAGATTAAATCTCCTTTCCTCCAACCTTAAATTATGACCTCTTGTCAGAACCAATTTTCTTGGAATAAAAAGAGCTTCTGCCATCTCTGTATATGGGCCTTGAATATATTTATATAAAGTAATCATGTCACCTCTCAAGCGCCTTTTTTCTAAAGAGAACAGACCCAGTTTGGCTAGCCTCTCCTCATAGGTTAATTTCTCCAATCCCCTTATTAGCTTTGTGGCCCTTCTCTGAACTTTTTCTAGTTCTGCAATATCTTTTTTAGCAATCGGTCCCCAGAACTGCACTCCAAACTCAAGGTGAGGTCTTACCAGGGCTTTATATAATGACAGAATGACACCAGCAGTAACTGTCAGGAGCTGATCCTTGCGGCTGTTAATGCACGCCATATCCGGTCAGGTCAGTTACAGTTAAAAAAAAAAAAACGGCCGCCATCTTGCCCCATAAGTTACTGCGCCTAAAGCCAGGAGACACAAACCTCTCTCCCCATGAATAACATACTTCACATAGTGACTTGGTGGTGCAAAGTTGGAACATAAATACGTTGGTGCATAAGTGTTGCGATATACACAAATTCCCCACAGCAGGGCCTTGTGGATTCCAGGCCATATTAAGTACATGTGGCTCCCTTTTACAGCAGCAACGGCTCCATAACACATTTAAAGGGCCAGTCAAAGAGCTACAGAGTTAGGGTCGGATTCCTACATTTTATTGTTTCAGATCAGTGCCACAGAACTTTCACTGAAAGGGGCTCTGACTGACTATACCTCTGAAACACCAGGTGGGGCCTGCAGTCTGTAAGACCTTCTAAGAACTGCATCTATCTCAGCCCACCTAGGGGGTCAAGGAGGGGGAAGGGAACTGGACTTTTATATAAACACCACCACCACTACCAAGTACACCCCTTTTATTCTGAACACACGCATAGGGGTTTTATATCCCAAATATGCTGGGCACACTACTTACATATTACTAAGTGAGGATCTCTAGAGACCGCATAACTGGGACTTCCTGCATGACCAACGCAGATAAATTGGCTTTACTGTTGCTACTTCACTAGACTATATGGACAGATATTTGAAGCCTCCAAAAATGTCGAGCAGAAACAAATCCCAGCAGGAAAAAAAAACAAGCAGCCCCCAGACCCATCCCAATCTGCTTCACCCACAAAATCCGCACCCGTCCATGAAGATAGTGGACCACACACAGGGGAAAAACAACTTAATTCTCTGCTATTATCCAAACTTGATAACCTGCAAAAAGGAATGGATACTTTAACGACTGAGGTCAAGCAGTTTAACTCCAGGCTGGCGGGTGCAGAGCAGCGAATATCTGACCTGGAAGATGGCCATCACTCCTCCTCCAACCAACTTAAAGTATTAATCCAACAAAATGAATATCTGCACCAAAAATTTGACGACTTGGAAAACCGCTCCTGCAGGAGCAATATCCAGTTCGTAGGACTGTCTGAGTCAGTCCGGCCATCAGAGCTACTCTACTTTGCTGAACATTCCCTCCCTAGCTTGTTGGATATCCCTGCTGAATATCTGCCACTGAAGGTGTAGAGAGCACACCAAATTGGAGGGGAAAGACCAGCGGCAACAGGAAAAGGAGCACTATAATACACAGCTGACTAAAACTTATGTTTGCTATTGTCAATACCCTACCTCACATAACAGGGCTTCCTACTTTGCAGCGAGGAAAGAGAGAGACACCCTTTTACTACAGAACACAATATGTAGAGATAATAGAAATCAGGGATATTTCCTGAGACATGGTAATAGATCTGGAAGATACTTGGCCTCACCGGTCAAGATTAAGCAGGCAAATAGAGGGGTCCCGGTTATTATGAGTCAAGGTCGCCTAACAAATGATAAGTCTGCTATTGTGTCAGAATTTGCATATTATTATACCAAATTATATCAATCACAGCCACCCCATGAAAATGCACAAAAGAGGTTTTAGGATAAACTTACCCTCCCCAAACTGACAGCTGACCAAATTGACAATTTAAATGCCCCAATATCCCAGGAGGAAGTTACCCAAACAATTAAATCCCTTGCTCTTAGGAAAACACCTGGCCCTGATGGGCTCCCAACTGAATTCTATAGGCTTTTGTCAGATCAAGTTTCCCCAGTACTGACTACTCTATTTGATCATTACTTTACGGATCAAAGTACCCCCTCCACCACTTTTTCTGCAGCAAACATTACAGTTATACACAAAGTAGGTAAAGACCCTACTCTCCCAGAATCGTATAGGCCCATATACCTTCTAAACGTTGATTATAAGTTACTGACCAAACTTCTGGCAAACCGATTGAAACTCTTACTCCCACATATCTTACACCCAGATCAGATGGGCTTCACGGCTAACTGATCTTTGGTAACAAACATCCGGAAAGTTCTCCATGCAGTATCACACCACTGGCTGGCTAGGCAGGATGGAACGCTTCAAGCTCTCCCGGAGGCCTTCCTGCTGTCCTTGGATGCAGAGAAGGCCTTCGATAGATTAAAGTGGACATATCTTTTTCACTCTATGGAAAATTTCGGTATATTTGGCCACTTTACCACCTTCCTTAAAAATGTCTACTCTAGCCCTGTGGCGTACCTACTGATTAATAACCTTTATTCCCCCCAGTCCCCCTCCAGAGGGACACGCCAGGGCTGTCCCCTCTTTCCACTCCTCTTTAGCTTGGCACTGGAACCACTGACGACCCACCTAAGAAGCATTTTTCCTGGCATTCAGCTAAATTCTCACAAACTCCAAATAGCCCTTTATGCGGACGATATGCTGCTTTTCATATCAGACCCTCAGATATATGTCCCAACTATTTTAGATACAATCAGTTTGTTTGGACAATTCTCAGGTTACAAAATCAATATCTCAAAATCTGAAATCTTGTGGCGGCACCGTAAAACTGAAGGGCTATACCCTTTTCGCCCTGTAAACTCTTACTTAACCTACCTAGGCATTCATATCTCAGCTAATCCACAGCACTGGTATCCCCAAAACCTATCTCCCCTGATTCAACAAATCAAAGCAGACCTGAATACTTGGCAAAATGTGCAGCTTTCTCTAATGGGTAGAGTTCACATCATTAAAATGATGATCCTCCCCAAGCTATTATACCCTTTACAAATGCTCCCCCTCTTGCTCCAACGGAAGGACATAGCTTTTTTAAACGCCGTAATTCAAACCTTCCTTTGGAAGGGAGGTAAACCTTGCAAAGCTGTATCTCCCCTATTCGAGGGGGGGACTAGGCTTACCGAACCTTCTCTACTATAACTGCGCCTCCCTAGCAAAGCTTGCATTAGATTGGAAACTAAATGCACAGCACTTTTCCAGGGCTCACTTGGAGGAGGCCTCACTACCTCAGGTGTCTCCCGATGCCGTGTGTAGGAAATTTCTGACCCCATACACTAATAGTGACTTGAACAAACGATCAATGAGAGGAGCACTCTGCAATTGCCATATATAAAATATAACTTTTATTATGCTTAGCAGCTTCAATTAAAAACTTAGTACATTAACAACATCTTGACAGATAGAACAGCATTATCTCGCTTACGCGTTTTGGCAATGGCCGTAATTATAGCATGAGAAAGTTTAGCACATTACACACATTTAAAAGACCCATTGTAATCTTATAGGTTAATTAAAACCTGCTTGCTGACTATCCATTGGATATTGTGTTTAAATGATAGACAAACCCTTTCCAGTCTTACTGATCAGGTGTGGAAAGTTAACCCTAGAGTTACTTTGTAAAAGTGTAGCGAACTTAATTATTCTACTCGTGCATGTAATTGTTGCTACAAAACTTTCACTCATTCACAGTGCATAAATGTTCAATATATCGTAACCTTGTATATTTTCTGAAGATATTTAATTTCTTCATTATATAATCATTGCATGTTCAAATTGAATTGCTTGAACAATGCTTATAAATTACTGTCAGAAGTAACTTTATATCTTTGCACGATAGTGTTAAAAATAAAAAGGTTTTACAATTAAAGGGACACTGAACCCAAAATTTTTCATTCGTGATTCAGATAGAGCATGCAATTTTTAGCAACTTTCTAATTTACTCCTATTATCAAATTTACTTAATTCTTTTGGTATCTTTATTTGAAATGCAAGAATTTAAGTTTAGATGTCGGCCCATTTTTGGTGAACAACCTGGGTTGTTCTTGCTGATTGGTGGATAAATTCATCCACCAATAAAAAAATGCTGTCCATGGTCTGAACCAAAAAAAGCTTAGATGCGCTTTTTCAAATAAAGCTAGCAAGAGAACAAAGAAAAATTGATAATAAGAGTAAATTATAAAGTTGCTTAAAATTGCATGCTCTATCTGAATCACGAATGAAAAAAATTGGGTTCAGTGTCCCTTTAAGTTAGATACTTTTCTTACACTGCACTAACATGACACATATCTTATGCTATTTAGAAAATCAATAACACCTTATATGTACTGAATTTAATAATATCCTAAAAAAGGAGTGACTTTTTCACTACACATGCCAAACTTTATATCAATATACAATAATGTATTGTTTAAACTAAATATATTTACAATAAGAACAACAGATATATACAGGAATCATTCCATCTCCCAATACAAATGATTTTGTTACACATTGTGCTAAATTTGGCATAGTTGATTTGTTTGTTATCAATCACCAATAACTCATATTGAAGAAAGATAACAAAACCACAGATAATTAATACATTTAGCTTTATAAGGGCACTGTTTGCACATGGACAATGTTCATATAAACCTTGCTATCAATGAATGTAATGTCACTATACAGATTTTTCTATTGCTATTTTGTATATGTAAGGTTATCACCAATGGGGTAATGCTTGTCTCTTGACCTTTTAATTAGATAGTGATCATGTATGTTGTGAGACTTTGATCACTTCTAGCCTATATTTTCCTTTTGTAAAAACCCTGGAATAAAAGAAATATCCTTGTCACATCAATATCTACTTCCAGTGATTTGATGCCCTATATTAGAGCCACTATATACGTTTATTTTTGCCAAAAATGAATTAAATAATACTCTGAGTTTAAACCTAGGGGTGTTCTGGTTTTTAGTTGGTGAATCCAAATTACCTCTCTAACGGCTAGATTTAGAGTTGGGCGGTAGCCGTCAAAACCAGCGTTAGAGGCTCCTAACGCTGGTTTTTACCGCCCGCTGGTATTTGGAGTCAGTCAGGAAAGGGTCTAACGCTCACTTTGCAGCCGCGACTTTTCCATACCGCAGATCCCCCTACGCCATTTGCGTATCCTATCTTTTCAATGGGATCTTTCTAACGCCGGTATTTAGAGTCTTGGCTGAAGTGAGCGTTAGAAATCTAAAAGTCAGTAGTTAAGAGCTTTCTGGGCTAACGCCGGTTTATAAAGCTCTTAATTACTGTGCTCTAAAGTACACTAACACCCATAAACTACCTATGTACCCCTAAACCGAGGTCCCCCCACATCGCCGCCACTCTAATTAAATTTTTTAACCCCTAATCTGCCGTCCGCACGCCGCCGCAAGCTACGTTATACTTACGTACCCCTAATCTGCTGCCCCTAACAACGCCGACCCCTATATTATATTAATTAACCCCTAATCTGCCCCCCTCAACGTCGCCTCCACCTGCCTACACTTATTAACCCCTAATCTGCCTACCGGACCGCGCCGCTATTATAATAAAGTTATTAACCCCTAATCCGCCTCACTCCCGCCTCAATAACCCTATAATAAATAGTATTAACCCCTAATCTGCCCTCCCTAACATCGCCGACACCTAACTTCAAGCATTAACCCCTAATCTGCCGACCGGAGCTCACCGCTACTCTAATACATTTTTTAACCCCTAAAGCTAATTCTAACGCTAACCCTAACACCCCCCTAACTTAAATATAATTTAAATCTAACTAAATAAATTAACTATTATTAAATAAATTATTCCTATTTAAAGCTAAATACTTACCTGTAAAATAAATCCTAATATAGCTGCAATATAAATTATAATTATATTGTAGCTATTTTAGGATTTATATTTATTTTACAGGTAACTTGTAATTATTTTAACCAGGTACAATAGCTATTAAATAGTTAATAACTATTTAATAGTTACCTAGTTAAAATAATTACAAAATTACCTGTAAAATAAATCCTAACCTAAGTTACAATTAAACCTAACACTACACTATCAATAAATAAATTAAACTACCTACAATTACCTACAATTAAACCTAACACTACACTATCAATAAATTAATTAAATACAATACCTACAAATAACTACAATTAAATAAACTAACTAAAGTACAAAAAATAAAAAAGAACTAAGTTACAAAAAATAAAAAAATATTTACAAACATTAGAAAAATATTACAACAATTTTAAACTAATTACACCTACTCTAAGCCCCCTAATAAAATAAAAAAGACCCCCAAAATAAAAAAAATGCCCTACCCTATTCTAAATTAAAAAAGTTCAAAGCTCTTTTACCTTACCAGCCCTGAAAAGGGCCATTTGCGGGGCATGCCCCAAATAATTCAGCTCTTTACCTGTAAAAAAAAACATACAATACCCCCCAACATTTACAACCCACCACCCACATACCCCTAATCTAACCCAAACCCCCCTTAAATAAACCTAACACTAAGCCCCTGAATATCTTCCTACCTTATCTTCACCATGCCAGGTTCACTGATCCGTCCTCCGAAGTCTGGATCCAAGCCTCCGAAGTCTTCATCCAAGCCCAAGCAGGGGCTGGCGATCCATAATCCGGCTGAAGTCTTCTATCAAGCGTCGGCTGAAGAGGTCCAGAAGAGGCTCCAAAGTATTCATCCTATCTGGGAAGAAGAGGAGATCCGGACCGGCAACCATCTTGATCCAAGCGGCATCTTCTATCTTCATCCGATGATGAACAGCTCCATCTTGAAGACCTTCAGCGCGGATCAATCTTCTTCTTCCGACGTCCAACTGAAGAATGAAGGTTCTTTTAAGGGACGTCATCCAAGATGGCGTCCCTCGAATTCCGATTGGCTGATAGGATTCTATCAGCCAATCGGAATTAAGGTAGGAAAATTCTGATTGGCTGATTCAAGTTCAATCCGATTGGCTGATCCAATCAGCCAATCAGATTGAGATCGCATTCTATTGGCTGTTCCGATCAGCCAATAGAATGCAAGCTCAATCTGATTGGCTGATCCAATCAGCCAATCGGATTGAACTTAAATCTGATTGGCTGATTCCATCAGCCTATCAGAATTTTCCTACCTTAATTCCGATTGGCTGATAGAATCCTATCAGCCAATCGGAATTCGAGGGACGCCATCTTGGATGACGTCCCTTAAAAGAACCTTCATTCTTCAGTTGGACGTCGGAAGAAGAAGATGGATCCGCGCTGAAGGTCTTCAAGATGGAGCCGTTCGTCATTGGATGAAGATAGAAAATGCCGCTTGGAGCAAGATGGTTGCCGGTCCGGATCTCCTCTTCTTCCCGGATAGGATGAAGACTTTGGAGCCTCTTCTGGACCTCTTCAGCCGACGCTTGATAGAAGACTTCAGCCGGATTATGGATCGCCAGCCCCTGCTTGGGCTTGGATGAAGACTTCCGAGGCTTGGATCAAGACTTCGGAGGACGGATCGGTGAACCTGGCATGGTGAAGATAAGGTAGGAAGATCTTCAGGGGCTTAGTGTTAGGTTTATTTAAGGGGGGTTTGGGTTAGATTAGGGGTATGTGGGTGGTGGGTTGTAATGTTGGGGGGGGTATTGTATGTTTTTTTTTACAGGCAAAAGAGCTGAATTATTTGGGGCATGCCCCGCAAATGGCCCTGGTAAGGTAAAAGAGCTTTGAACTTTATTTTGGGGGGCTTTGTTATTTTATTAGGGGGCTTAGAGTAGGTGTAATTAGTTTAAAATTGTTGTAATATTTTTCTGTTTGTAAATATTTTTTTATTTTTTGTAACTTAGTTCTTTTTTATTTTTTGTACTTTAGTTAGTTTATTTAATTGTAGTTATTTGTAGGTATTGTATTTCATTAATTTATTGATAGTGTAGTGTTAGGTTTAATTGTATTTAATTGTAGGTATTTTATTTAATTAATTTATTGCTAGTGAAGTGTTAGGTTTAATTGTAACTTAGGTTAGGATTTATTTTACAGGTAATTTTGTAATTATTTTAACTATTTTAGCTATTAAATAGTTATTAACTATTTAATAGCTATTGTACCTGGTTAAAATAATTACAAAGTTGCCTGTAAAATAAATATTAATCCTAAAATAGCTACAATATAATTATAATTTATATTGTAGCTATATTAGGGTTTATTTTACAGGTAAGTATTTAGCTTTAAATAGGAATAATTTATATAATAAGAGTTAATTTATTTCGTTAGATTTAAATTATATTTAACTTAGGGGGGTGTTAGTGTTAGGGTTAGACTTAGCTTTAGGGGTTAATCCATTTATTAGAGTAGCGGCGAGATCCGTTCGGCAGATTAGGGGTTAATTATTGTAGGTAGCTGGCGGCAACGTTGTGGGGGGCAGATTAGGGGTTAATAAATATAATATAGGTGTCAGCGATGTTAGGGGCAGCTGATTAGGGGTACATAGGTATAATGTAGGTTGTGGCGGTGTACGGTGCGGCAGATTAGGGGTTAATAATAATATGCAGGGGTCAGCGATAGCGGTGGCGGCAGATTAGGGGTTAATAAGTGTAAGGTTAGGGGTGTTTAGACTCGGGGTACATGTTAGAGTGTTAGGTGCAGACGTAGGAAGTGTTTCCCCATAGAAAACAATGGGGCTGCGTTAGGAGCTGAACGCTGCTTTTTTGCAGGTGTTAGGTTTTTTTTCAGCTCAAACAGACCCATTGTTTTCTATGGGGGAATCGTGCACGAGCACGTTTTTGAAGCTGGCCGCGTCCGTAAGCAACGCTGGTATTTAGAGTTGCAGTGGCGGTAAATATGCTATACGCTCCCTTTTTTGGAGCCTAACGCAGCCATTCTGTGAACTCTAAATACCAGCGGTATTTAAAAGGTGCAGGGGAAAAAAAGCACGCGTAGCTAACGCACCCCTTTGGCCGCAGAAATCTAAATCTAGCCGTAAGAGCTAGGTTAATTTCTCTATTTTTGTTATCTCTTCTTGATTATTCTATTATTGTCCACTTCAAGGAAGACGGATCTTTACAATGTACTGTTTTGAAATGTTGGACTAATGGTGTTGTTAAAGTGCCATTTTTAATGTTTGAGACATGTTCTCTTATCCGTTCTCGGGTGTCTCTTGTCGTGAGCCCTACATATTGAAGGTCACATGTGGTGCATGTTAATAGATATACAGCATTGCTTACTCTACAGTTTAGGCACATTTTCTGACCAAATATTTCACCTGTAACTGAACACCTGAATTGATCTTCTGGTTGTAGAAACTCACATGCTTTGCAAGTGTGGTTGCTGCAATGAAAAGTTCCTTTAAATGTGAGCCATGAACTATTTCTACTTTTTATCTCTTTTAACCGTGTTGGTGCTATTTTATTTCCTATGGAGATACCCTTTTTGAAGGAAAACCTGCAACCTTGTCTGACTATCTTGAACAATTTATCATCAGCTTGTAATAGGGGTAAATGTTTCTGTATGATGTTACATATTTGGTGAAATTGATTGCTGTACTGAGTGACAAATGTAACTCTAAATCTGTTGTGACCCATTTCTTGTCTTTAGGTTTGTCTTTTAGCAAATCACTCCTTTTGATTTTTGATACCGTATTCTTAATATATTCTATTAACCTGTTGGAGTAACCTCTATCTTTAAGTTTTATTGTCAAGATTTCAGCATGTTTCTCATATAGAAGATCTGTGCTACAGTTCCTCTTCAATCGAGTGAATTGCCCTTTGGCTACTGAGCCAAACACTCTCTTGGGATGGTTACTTTTTGCATGTAACAATGTATTGCCAGCAATTGGTTTAGTATAAACCTCTGTCTCTAACTCTATGTATCCTTCAAATGTACCTATCATTTTTACATCTAAATAATGGACTTAATTTTTTCAAAAATCAAAAGTAAATTTTATCCCTACATCATTGTTATTCAACAAGGTTACAAATTCTTTAGCACTATCAATATCGCCCGCCCAAATGCAAATGAGATCATCTATAAAAACAGTTTTGTTACTAATGGTTGTAAGATTCCATCTAACCATTGTGAGAGGTGCTCATTTAATGAACCAATCCCACTCACAATGGGCCTACCTGACATATTCTCAATGCCATTATGTATTTTGGGAAGTAAGTTAAAATGGGGTATAGCCGGATGCTCCACTAAAAGAAAATCTTTAGTGTTTTGATCAAAATAACCCTGTTCAAAGCCATCATCAATTAAATGTATTAACTCTTTCTTAAACCTACTTGTGGGATCAGAAACAAGTTTTTCATACTGATTGATATCATTCAATTGCCTATGAGCCTCTTGTATAAAGTGTGCTCTATCAAGGACAACAACAGAGCCCCCCTTGTCTGCATTTCTTATGACTATATTATGATTTTCACTCAGTTTTTTTAACTGCCATTGTCATCTCTTTATTAAGATTAGTACTTTTATTATTGACTGTGTACGCCAGAGTATTGAGATCTTGCTCCACTCGTTGTTGAAATTTTTCCAACAAAGTCCCCCTACTCTGAATGGGATAGAACTGTGAGGAGTTTCTTAATTTTGGTACCAATGCAATTGGTGGTATCTCATCTACAGGGTAACCCCCTTCTGCTTGTAACCCTTCTAATACAGCAAGGTCACATGCTTCTCCAAAAGTTAAGAATTCACTGTTTATGTCTGAACCAACCTCACCATTACTAAGTCTGTTTTGTGTTCTGTTATCATTAATATTTGTTGTACCAAAAGTATCCCCTTCAAAGTGTTTTTTAAGTGTGATGTTTCTTATTAATTTATTTACATCAAGGAGGGTATGAAATTGATTGAAATTTTCAGATGGAACTAAATCTAGGCCCAATTCTAACACTTTTCTCTCACTCTTAGTTAGAATATGCGTAGAAAGATTGACAATAGTATTTAGTTGTATTTGGTCTGGCCCCTGCCCCTCCTGGTTGGGTATCTGTCTTGTCTGATGTGTCTTGTGCCTCTTGCCCCCCCCCTTCTGGTCTTACGGGGGGGTTTGAAAAAACCTGTGAAATCTCTTTGTATTCTGAATCCTTCAAAATATCTTGAACTGCAACGTTCATATTAGTCCCTGTACTATAGTTAGTGTGATTCCTGTTTGTCTCACTTTGATTTACATACCCTGATGGGAGTGCAGTATCTTTAGGCCTTACTACTCTTTTTTCTTTAATGTGAGTGGGTGTAATGACTGTTGTAATAAAATCTTCTTCACCTGAGGAGGGAACACCATTAGTCCAACATTTCAAAACAGTACATTGTAAAGATCCTTCTTCCTTGAAGTGGACAATAATAGAAAAATCAAGAAGAGATAACAAAAATAGAGAAATGAACCTAGCTCTTAGAGAGGTATTTTGGATTCACAAACTAAAAACCAGAACACCCCTAGGTTTAAACTCAGAGTATGATTTAATTAATTTTTGGCAAAAATAAACTTATATAGTGGCTCTAATATAGAGCATCAAATCACTGGAAGTAGATATTGATGTGACAAGGATGTTTCTTTTATTCCAGGTTTTTTACACAAGGAAAATATAGACTAGAAGTGATCAAAGTCTCACAACATACATGATCACTATCTAATTAAAAGATCAAGAGAAAAGCATTACCTCATTGGTGATAACCTTACATATACAAAATAGCAATAGACAAATCTGTATAGTGACATTACATTCATTGATAGCAAAGTTTATATGAACATTGTCCATGTGCAAACAGTGCCCTTATAAAGCAAAATGTATTAATTCTCTGTGGTTTGTTATCTATCCTCAATATGAGTTATTGGTGATTGATAACAAACAAATCGACTATGCCAAATTTAGCACAATGTGTAACAAAATCATTTGTATTGGGAGATGGAATGATTCCTGTATATATCTGTTGTTCTTATTGTAAACATATTTAGTTTAAACAATGCATTATTGAATACTGATATAAAGTTTGGCATGTGTAGTGAAAAAGTCACTCCTTTTTTAGGATATTATTAAATTCAGTACATATAAGGTGTTATTGGTTTTCTAAATAGCATAAGATATGTGTCATGTTAGTGCAGTGTAAGAAAAGTATCTAACTTAATTGTAAAACCTTTTTATTTTTAACACTATCGTGCAAAGATATAAAGTTACTTCTGACAGTAATTTTAAGCATTGTTCAAGCAATTCAATTTAAACATGCAATGATTATATAATGAGGAAATTAAATATTATCATCAGAAAATATACAAGGTTACGATATATTGAACATTTATGCACTGTGAGTGAGTGAAAGTTTTGTAGCAACAATTACATGCACGAGTAGAATAATTAAGTTCGCTACACTTTTACAAAGTAACTCTAGGGTTAACTTCCCACACCTGATCAGTAAGACTGGAAAGGGTTTGTCTATAATTTAAACACAATATCCAATGGATAGTCAGCAAGCTGGTTTTAATTAACCTATCAGATTACAATGGGTCTTTTAAAATGTGTGTAATGTGCTAAACTTTCTCATGCTATGATTACGGCCACTGCCGAAACGCGTAAGCGAGATAATGCTGTTCTATCTGTCAAGATGTTGTTAATGTACTAAGTTTTTAATTGAAGCTGCTAAGCATAATAAAAGTTATATTTTATATATGGCAATTGCCGAGTGCTCCTCTCATTGATCGTTTGTTCAAGTCACTATTCAAGTTGGGGAGTAAGAGTGAGCACAGGTGCCATAGGAGTTAAAGTCAGACTCTGGATGGAGACGGGTTATCCCGGAGCACAACATTACAAGCCAGAAGGCAGAGCGAGGAGGAAGAGCTGCTACCTGTCCTAACAGTCATTGCAGTGATCGAGGAGGGAGCAAAACTGGAAAAGTTTTCAACATACAAGGAATATACTGACCGGCAAAACAAGAGGCTCCTGTGGACCGACACTCAGACGGGACAGAGTTTCCAGCAATCACGCCGCACAGAGCGGGTAAGACCCTCGACGCACACACTGTGTGCACACACAGGCCTCTAGTTATAAAGGTCTGTCGGACCTGATCCGACAGTGCGGATCAGGTCCGACAGACCTCGCTGAATACGGCGACCAATTTGCTCGCCGTATTCAGCATTGCACCAGCAGCTCACAAGAGCTGCTGGTGCAACGCTGCCCCCTGCAGACTCGCGGCCAATGGGCCGCCAGCAGGGGGGTGTCAATCAACCCGATCGTACTCGATCGGGTTGAATTGCGGCGATGTGTGTCCGCCTGCTCAGAGCAGGCGGACAGGTTATGGAGCAGCGGTCTTTGTGACCGCTGCTTCATAACTGCTGTTTCTGGCGAGCCTGCAGGCTCGTCAGAAACATGGGGCATAAAGCTCCATTCGGAGCTTGATACATATGCCCCATAGACTGTTAGCTGTGCTCTGCTTTCTTATCATATAATTTATTATTGACTGCTTGTACTGGCACTCTAATGTCTGTAGCCTTGTACTATTGAAAGTGGCGGACTTACACTCGGGACCAGGTTTGGTCTAACAGAGTTGTGCTTTATTAATTGGATTATCTTACATCACAGGTGAATCTGAGTAATATGATACAGAGTTAACCTTTGGTGCTAAGACTTTTTTGTTTGTGTCCAATTCCCATACACTAATAGATTTGCTTATTTTCAAATCCGACACTATATAAATCACATTCTACAGAATTGTGGGACGTTCTGGGTTACCTCGCCTTTGGCTCGCACTATTGCACAATTTCAAACACATAATTTTGCCATATCCTAAATCTATTATGAGCTGATACAAGTTAAAGCCCCTACTATGCTATCACACCTCTTCAACATCTGGAATAAGAGATTGTCCGCTGTATCCTCTGCCAAAATTATACTGGATAGCCTCACCCTCACTTGGTCTGCGACTTTAGCAGCTGACCTTAGGGAGTCACAGGCACGGGTTATTTATCAAGATTATCTTACCCCCAGGAGACTGAGTAAGTGGAGAAAAGATTTTTCTAACGTATGTGGTAAATGCTCCTACCCAGACCCTGATTTTTGGCACTACGTCTGGTACTGCCCTAAGATTCGTAGATACTGGAACCAGGTCTCCTTCTGGCTCTCCAAAATCACAACCACCTCCATCACACTTACGCCTATACAGGTATTATTCCTAGACCAGTTACCAATTCCAAGACAGGACAGAAAGCTTCTCATTAACGCTCTACTCTAAGCCAGGAAATGCATCTTTCTCAAATGGTTTCATAGAGAGGCACCCTCCATTATGCTTCTTAAGCAAATGATCTTGAAATCCTTGTTGCGGGAACAATGTGATACTCTATTTGATGTTAATGTACGAGTAGCCCGTTTTATTGTGAAATGGAGACTTTTTTAAAAATCTTTAGATCTCCCAACCCAGAGGCAAATACTTTACCCCTTTAAAAATACCATTTATATGTTAGAAGCCAACCTACGAGGTGACTGGAACATCTGGTCAAATGTCTTGGAACGTTGTGGAGAGGTGGGAGATGTGTGAATCATCTATCATAAGTTTAATGATGTCTTTTATCTAATTCATTAACTATCCTTATAGTTGGAAGTGTAAAATACAGCAATATATAGCAAGATTTGTTTAAGTTTTTTGATTCTTTTCTTATTTTTAAAGCCCCACCCCCTAGAGCCCACAAGCAGCCATAGGGTGCTTTAGTTCTCAAATATTTAAAAATTGTTATGAAAATTGAAAAATTATACAAAACTTTTCAATAGGCAATGTGACAAGTGTTTTTACCCCAAGTGAGGGGTGAAATCTTTCGAACGCTTAACCAACTAGTGACTATGATTAATGTTTTCCTTTTTTTTTTTATTTTAACTGCATGACCACTTAAGTGGACTGTAATGAACCATTATGTTGGTAATTATATTTGTTTGCCTATTGACAATAAAAAATAAAAAAAACAAAAAAAAACAAATAAACAATGTTTCAGGATATCCCCCCTTAATCATGCATGATAGTGATGGTAAATCCTATGCCCATGGAAGGCCAATGATCAGCCCATCAGCAGAAGCAGGAAAACTCACTTTACAATAAGGAAAATAATATTAATTTCTTATTATAAATACAAACTTCACCGCATTTTATTAAATGCACAGTGAAGATTAAAGGGACATGAAACCCCAATTTTTTCTTTCATTAATTAGAAAGAGTGTGCAATTTTAAACAACATTCTAATTTACTTCTATTATCTAATTTGTTTAATTCTCTTGATATTCTTTGCTGAAAAGCATATCTAGATAGGCTCAGTAGCTGCTGATTGGTGCGTGCACATAGATGCCTCGTGTGATTGGCTCACCCATATGCATTGCTATCTCTTCAACAAAGGATATCTAAAAAATAAAACAAATTAGATAATAGAAGTAAATTTGAATGTTGTTTAAAATTGTATTCTCTAACTGAATCATGAAAGAAAAATGTTGGGTTTAGTGTCCCTTTAAATATGATTTCTACTTAGCCTCTTATCTTAAAGCAACACAGAACCCAAAATGTTTCCTTCACAATTTAGATCGAGCATACAATTTTTTTTTTATATTATTTTATTTTGTCCAAAAATGAGTACAGCATCCATAATAATAAAAAACAACATATTATTACAGACCACCAGTATAAGGTGATAAACCAAGAGACAGTAAAAGAAAAAAGTAATGTATATTACATATCATATAACTAAATGGCTGAACTAACCAGTCTGTCTTAGTACCTCAATGTTGGAATTTTTCCTGGATTTTTCCCCCCTTCCTTCTCTTCCCATTCCACCCCGTTAAAGTAAAAAACAAAAAAAACAAAAAAGGGGGGGGGGGGCAAATGAAAATTCTCGAATTACACTAACCTACCTCGGATCACCACATACCTAGTAATACTAACTCTGAGTTCTTAAATGGATATATAAGATAGTCGATTTCTCTTTCGGGGAAGATCTTAATGAAAGGCGCCCATTTATGAAAAAATTTCTTTACGTCCCGTTCATTGTCTATATTAGTATTTCTCTGTTCTAAGATACATTGTTTCTTTAGGTGGTTCCTAATTTCTGGGATAGTTGTTGTCGCCCTCATTTTCCATTTCTTACATAACAGATATCTGGTAGCTAAAATAGATAAGTTGACTAATATTTCATTAGGCTGACGTTCCTCTCCAGGCCTCAGACAGAATATAATCTTAAACAAGGAGAGGGCTACCAGCTCAATTTTAAGTACATTCTTAAGCCAATATTCTAGCTTACTCCACATATTTCTCAGCCTAGGGCAAGACCAGAACATGTGTATTAGATCTGCAGCTAAATAAGAACATCTAGGACATTTATCAAAATCAAGGTTTTGGACTCTGAGGCCTCTCTCCGGGGTAAAATATGCCCTGTGCAGAAGTTTCAGGTGGGCATCTCGCCAATTAGAGGAGAGAGTTGTTTTTGATACTTTATTCAAAGAAAGTTGTATAGTTTTAGATTCTATATTATTATGTGGAATTATATTATTCCAGATTAAGGCTAGATTCTCCCCTAGCGGGGCCGCCTTACTGAGGCTCAACAAATAGTAGCATGGAGAAATGGACATAGTAGAGTCTCTAGTTATTGTAAGCCAGGATTCTATTTTGCCTAAGGACCAGCTCCAACCAACCTTGTGTGCTAGTTCTATGATGTAATGTCTTATCTGTAAATAGGCAAAAACATCTTTATTTACCAAGTTGTATTCATCTCTCAGTTGTGCAAAAGTTTTGACACATTTCTTATCTTGATCAATTAGGTAGATAACTCTGTCCAATCCATTGTTATGCCATCTATTAAAAACAGTTGAGTCTAGACCCGGTTGGAAATTCGGGTTTCTAATTAAGGGAAGATATTTTGATGCCTTAGTGCTTATTGAGAGAAGTTTAGTTAATCTAAACCAAGCTTTGAGTGGGTTCAAAATAATTTTAAGTTCCTTAATACTTAATGGGAGATCTTTAGGTTCCAGGTGTGCCAAGGCCTGTAGTGAGTATGGTTCACATATATTAGACTCCAATTCATTGTTTAAAACATAATTCTTGCTGGAAAACCAATCTGCTACTATGCGGACTAGAAAACAGAGGTTATAAAATCTTAGATTTGGGAGTGCAAGGCCTCCCATCTCTCTAGATGCTGTTAGTTTAGAAAAGGCTATCTTAGCTCTTTTCCCCTGCCAAATAAATTGTCCAATTGATGAGTTTAGTGACCGTATATCTTTCTCGAACAAAATTAATGGGACATTCTGCAAAATGTAAAGCAGTTTTGGAAGAAGAACCATCTTAAATAAAGCGATACGACCAGAAATTAACAGAGGTAAGCATTGCCAAGTTTTCAGCCTTTCTTTAATGTATGCTAGCATTGGGGTTATGTTCACCTTATAAAGATCTTTTAAATTCATTGGGATCTTAATTCCTAAGTATTTCATAGATTCCGTTATCCCTTTAAAAGGTATGTCTGTAATGCTGGTCTTGTTTTTCCTAAGCCAAATTAATTCTGATTTTGTAGGGTTTACTTTGTATCCTGAAAATGTCCCAAAATGGTCAGTGATATGCATAAGTTTAGGGATGTTTTTTGCTGTGTTAGAAAGGTATATAATAGATCGTCTGCATAAAATCCAATTTTTATTTCATGATTTTGAATTTTTATACCTTCCAGCGAGCGCCTAATCTTAATTGCTAGTGGTTCTATGGCTAAGTTGAATAGGAGCGGGGAGAGAGGACAGCCCTGACGAGTGCCCCTCTTCAGAGCAATTGAGGAAGAGGTATCATTGTTAATAATCAGCCTTGTAAACGAATGATTGTATAGATTCTCTACAAACTTAGGAAAATTACCCTCCATCCCAAACTTTGTTAGAGAGAAAATTAGATGTTTATGGATTACTAAGTCAAAGGCTTTTTCCGCATCGATTGATACAATAGCCATGTCAGGGGGATCCACCCGCGCCCCTTGTGGAGATGTTCTTTGTATATATTCCATTGTAACTAGTAATTCTCTAATTTTTGCTGAAGAATTACGGTTATTAATAAAACCGGCTTGGTCCGGATGGATTACTGTAGTTAAAATAACTTGGAGTCTTTTTGCTAAAATAGAAGAAAGAATTTTATAGTCTGAGTTTAACAATGCAATAGGTCTATACGACTCTTTGCATGTGGGGTCCTTCCCTTCTTTCAAGATCAAGGTAGTAAATGAAGACGCAAAAGAAGACGAAACCTGTTTATGTTTAATAAAGACATCATGTAAAGATTGCCCAAATAAGGCGCTATCTCTGATAATAAAATTTTGTAGAACTCATTGGGCAATCCATCCGGGCCAGCTGCCTTGCTTAAAGGAAGTTTGGTAATTATTGTTCCAATTTCTTCTAGTGAAATAGGTGCATTGAGTCCAGCAATCTCCTCAGGAGTGGCCATGGGAAAGTTAATTTTACTGCAGAATTCTGTCGCTTTATTTATATCAAATTCTTTACTAGTGTAAAGTTGTTGAAAATACTGATGGAATACCCTGGATATTTCTTCTGGTTTAGTTAGAAGCTTCCCATTGTGTTGAATTCCATCAATATTAAGTTTTTTATTCTCATTCTTAATTAATCTATTTAGCATTTTACCTGACTTATTGCCAAATTTATGCAATTTGGCTTGCATCTTAAGCTCGGTATTTGTTTCCTGCATTAAATAAAAAGTATCTCTCGCAGCCTTGGCTCTTACATATCTTGCCCAGTTTAAAGGCGTTCCTTCCAGTAGGTATAGATTATAGGAATTAATCAGTGAATTACAGACTTCCTTCTCTCTTGCCTTCCTTCTTTTATTTTGGATAGCCGAGTATGCCAAAATTTCTCCTCTGAGGACTGCTTTAGCAGTTTCCCAGAAGATATCAGAACGTTCAACATAATTATTATTAAATTGAGCATAATCCTTAAATTTATTCTTAAGACATTCTTTGAACTTAAAATCATTGTAAAGGTAATAGGGAAAAAAGAATCGCTGATTCTTTGGTCTGTGATGGGTAAAATTGAATTCAAGAGAAATGGGCCCATGGTCCGACAAAAAAAATAGGCATTATCTCAGACTTAACCATTGTAGAACTTAAATGCTCTCTGATTAAAAACAGGTCAATCCTAGATAATGTTTTGTGTGCTTTAGATAGGCAAGTGAAGTCTTGAGTATCGGGGGTTCTGATACCTCCAAATATCACGCAAGGAGAGGACCTGTTTAATATTATTAATTATTTTGAAATCAAGATTGTCTTTTTTCTGTTTCAGACATTTAGTGTTTTTTCTAAGTCTGTCAATGGGACATTTGGGGGCCATATTAAATTCCCCCCCCCCAAAAATTAAATGTCCTTCAGTCCTTAGAAGGAGCTTTACTTGTAACGCGTCCCAAAATTCAGGATCAATTTTGTTTGGGCCATAAACGTTGCAGATTGTATATTTTGCCTGACCTATTCTCACCTTGACCAAGACATACCTCCCCCCGGGATCAGCCTCAGAGTCCAGAATCTCCATCTGGAGTTTTTTGCCTATGAGTATTGCTACTCCTCTCTTCTTCCCTACGCTCGGTGCTATAAGAACTTCTCTTACCCAGGATGATTTTAATTTAAGTGATTCCTCTAGATTTAGATGTGTTTCCTGTAATAAACCAATATCCGTCTGAGCTTTTCGTAAGTGTGACAAAATTGCTTTACGTTTAATAGGAGAAGAGATTCCCCCTACATTCCATGATATGATATAATTTAAAATTTTCCAACTTTTGTGTCATTTTTTTCTAATGTGTAGAGAGGAAAAATATAAAAATTAGGAGACACAAGGATAGGTAAAATGAAGAAGAAAAATAAAAAATAAAAAAAAATATTAAAAAACCTGTTTTCAAAATTAATGCCATAAAAAGACAGCATAGAACCACATACATAGGGCCGTTAGTCATAGTTTGTCACCTATAATTATCTAGCAAGGGACTTATAGAGATTTTCCGCTATTTGAGCATCCTCAGTAATATGTGTTATTCCGTTTAATACCACTTTCAATTTTGAGGAGTAGATCAGAATCGCCCTATACCCTTGTTGTATACATTTTGAACAAATCGGGGCTAATTCCCATCTTTTTAAAGCAGTGTCTGCCGAATAGTCTTGGAAAATCATGATTTTATTACCCTCTATCATAATCGGTTGATTCTTTCGTGAGTACTGTAACATTAAGTCTTTATCTTTGTAATTAAGTAACCTAGCTATTACCGGGCGATTTCTGCTGCTATTGTTACCCTCTAACCGAGGGGGACCTATCCTGTGAGCTCGCTCCACTATAATCGGGGGATACGAAGAGGGAATTTTTAGAGCTTTAGTAAGAGTATCGGATATGAAGATATCAAGATTTTCAAATTGTTTACTTTCAGGAAGGCCAATTATTCTAAGATTATTCCGTCATGAACGGTTTTCAAGGTCCTCTAATCTATCCATGATTTTTTGTAGCTTTTTGTCTGAATTCTCAATCTTAGAGCTATGAGTAACTGTTTGATCTTCCAGATCCGATACTCTCTGCTCCACTTCTTGGAGTCTATTTGAAAATTGCCGCACCTCTTGGGTTAAAGAGGAAATATCATGCTTGATTTCAGTTTTGAGGATTTCAAATTTAGGGGCAAGTGCCTCTGCAATATTGGTCACTAATGTCTGCATATTAAAGTTTTCTGGCATTATTGCTAAATTTACAAGACTTGTTTGTTCAACAACTGGTTCTGATGGATTCTTAAGTTTCCTGTCTCTATGCCTTCCTGTCATGTTTGGGGAGGGATGTTTTGGGGAGTTGGAAAGATATTTATCCATGTACCGCGTGATTGTGAGTTATAAAGCATGCCCAGGAAAAAAAAAAAAAAAAAAAAGGGGGGGGGGTAGTGAGTGTGTAATATGTGGTGGAACAGTTAGAATTGGGGGAAAGTGAGAGTGTGCCAGTGAAGGAAGGTGAAGGCCTAGTGTGAGGGGGCTGCAAGAGCCCAGGGGTTGAAATTAAAGAGAAAAATTTAGGATTGGGGTGAATTATAGTGAAGGGGATTAAATTTGTGTGAGGAAGTGAGATTATTGGGAGTAGTGATAAAGTGAATTTATTACGGCAACAGGGAAATATTCCTCCCAGCTCCTCTAAGTCCAGCCTGGACTTCTTCCAATTTTGACTGAGGTTGCCTAAATGTCAAATTTTTATATATCCAGACCACCTAGTTATTAAGAAAGAAGGGAAAGTAGCCAGAACTTTGAGATACTATCTTTCTTTCTCTAAGGAATAAATATTATTATGCTTAAGAAATTTTGACAAAAAAAAAAGACATTTTTGATTTGAGGAATCTTTCAGCGTGATTGTTTCTGCTCAGACCAGGCTTAGTATAACTCCTCTATTCCAATATATTTTTTTAACCACTTTCCCATCTGGTTTTATACTAAGAAGAGATGAAACATTTAGCCTAATATATATTAGTGAAAAAATTGTTTACGAATGTAACCCTTAGAAGGCTAATTTAGGGAAAAGAAAAACACCTGCAAAGACAAAGAGTTATATAGCTCAAATAACAGCAAAAAGTAGTAGCTCTTTTTCCTTTGCCTCTTTAAAACAGACGGAACTAGCGTTTCATGTGGCTATGTAATTGTTACAGAAGCAAGGAGAAATTTTAACAAGGCAATGTCCCTTTTTTACCTTCTCTCTCACTTCCCTTATCCCCTCGCATTCATCCTTTAACCCTGCTAGACAATATTATACTTATAAAAACATAAATAATGATAATTGTCCCAGAGTGCAAGCTAGCAATTTGAATACATACAATTCCTGTTAAACGTTACATTTTTTAACCACAAAAAAAAAAAAAAAAAAAACACAACAAAAAAAAACCCCCAAAAAAACCAAAGGGCTTTCTTTTTTTTTTCTTATCTCTAAGTAGCCTAGGAAAAAAACTTTGCTTAATTAGTCTAACTAGGAAACATTGTACTCTAGATGAATATCAAAATCTTGTATATGACCTCAGACAGTTCAAAGTACTAAATGTAGCTTTTTGTGTAAGCAAGTCCCCGGGTCATAACAGTGTAACTTTTAAACACAGATGGTTACTATTGTTTCTCCTTCTGTGTAATTCCCCTTAGTTATATAGTCCTTTTATGATTTTATTACTTCAGTGAGCCCTGGCTCAGGGTTGCTCAGTCCAGACTAAAAGATAGTTTGAAGCCTTAGTTTCGTAGGTTTTATTACCTCCTACTCCCCTTTCTTATATTTATGTTGTGATATACCTATATCATAGGGGAGTAGGGTTTTAAGCCTGTTCCCTCCTGTGCGCCCCAGAGTTCTTTTAGCCACCTGAAGAGATACAGTTTTTCTAAGAAGAACTCACCTCCTCCTCCTCTATCCGAATGCCCTGTGAAGAGGCAAGAAGACGCCAAGTAAGTCTCCCCTCGGTCCCAGTGGTATCAAGCAATTTCGTAGGGACTTCAGTTCCCCTCACCCCCTCCCGCGCAGCACCGGTGGGAGAGGGGGAAGAGGGAATAGCGCCAACCAACTTTGCAGGGCAAAACGTGGCCCCAGGAGCGTTCCTCCTATCTGCCGCCGGACCCAGCGCCTCCTCCCACGCAGCACCGGTGGGGGAGGAGGCAGCACGCTCACAGCACGACTCTGTCAGATAGCGCAGCGGAGTTCAAGGGTTTTCTCAGAAGAAGCCGCCAACGTCACCTCTCTCGGGACTCTAGGATGCACGAACCGGGTTCAGATCAGTAGGGGCAACAGGTGAGGAGGGGTAGGGAGATTTGAAGCAGACACAGGGCCGTACAGGGAATCCACAATAGGTTTTAAGGCAAACTCTCGTTTCTTCATGTGTAGCCCTCGCAAGGAAGGGGAATGGCCCTTGCTATAGGGCAGCAGCGACAATAAAGCCAAGTGCTGCAGTGCCCAAGCCAAATCAACGATCCTTCTCAGTTAATTCTGTCTGTCAGGTCAGTGGGTTGGAGTTCCACTGACTGGGTCCCAGAGATGGTAGTACTGTCCAGGTAGCAACCCCAATCAAGGGGAGGCGCGAAAATCCCACCGCCAAGTCTTGTAGGACTGGAGCAGAGAGCACAGCAGCATAGGCTTGCTCCTCCTCCACCGGAACCGCACTCCGATAGAGCAGCAGTTTTAAGATACTTTCTATTTTTCTCGAGCATACAATTTTAAACAACTTTGCAATGTACTATTATCAAATTTTCTTTGTTTTCTTGTTATCCTTTGTTAAAAAACAGGAAGGTAAGTTCGGGAGTATGCACGTGTCTGCAGCACTATTTGGCAGCAGTTTTGAAACAATGTTATACATTAGCAAGAGCACTAGATGTCAGCACTATTTCCTGTAATGTAGTTTCCCATGCTACCTATCTAGATATCTCTTCAACAAAGAATAACATGAGAACAAAACAAATCTGATAATAGATGTCAATTGGAAACTTTTTAAAAATTGTATTCTCTATTTGAATCATGAATGAAAAAATGTGGGTTTCATATCCATTTAAATATTTTCTTTCCTGCACAATTTCAACATAAATATACATTTTCCATAAAATACAATTTGTGCAGAACAATTTCATTATGATTTTTAAAGCAATTAAACAATACCATTTTTTACTGCATATTTTATTTCAATATTTAATTTGTTTTATATGAGTTTTAAATGACCATTATTATAATGTATTCATCGCCTTTAACCCTTTTACCAAATCCAATGTATTTATATGTTGTGCGTTACTTTGCCTATCGTATTGCACAACGTATATATACGTCTGAGCTTTAGGAAGCTCCATCAGTCTTGGCTGTTAAAGGGACATAATACTCATATGCTAAATCACTTGAAACTGATGCAGTATAACTGTAAAAAGCTGACAGGAAAATATCACCCGAGAATCTCTATGTAAAAAAGGAAGATATTTTACCTCACAATCTCCTCAGCTCAGCAGAGTAAGTTCTGTATAAAAAGTTATACTCAGCTGCTGCCCAGCTGCAGGTAAAAAAAAAAAAGGAAGAAATGAACAGCAGCCAATCAGCATCAACAGTGCTGAGGTCATGAACTCTTTTACTGTGATCTCATGAGATTTCACTTAAAGGGACATTAAACCCACATTTTTTCTTTCATGATTCAGGTAGAGAATATCATTTTAAACAACTTTCTAATTTACTTATATAATATAATTTGCTCCATTCTCTTGATATTCTTTCCTGAAAAGCATATCTAGATATGCTCAGTAGCTTCTGATTGATGGCTGCACGTATTTGCCTCATGTGATTGGCTCACCGATCCGATGTGCATTGCTATTTCTTTAACAAAAGATATCTAAAGAATGAAGCAAATTAGATAATAGAAGTAAATTGGGATATTGTTTAAAATTGTATTCTCTGTCTGACTCATGAAAGAAAAATTGTGGGTTTAATGTCCCTTTAACTCTCATGAGATTTCATAGTAAACTTCCTTAAACTGAATAGGGAAATAACACTAGTGTGCATGATGCTCACTCCCTTGCCGGTCCCGGGACAGACATACTGATTTGCTGCTTAAAGTCCTTTACAATGGGATGTGGCTACTGAGGAACTTTTGAGGAAAAATATCTTTCTTTCTTCTGTTAAGTGTGATCAGTCCACGGGTCATCATTACTTCTGGGATATTACTCCTCCCCAACAGGAAGTGCAAGAGGATTCACCCAGCAGAGCTGCATATAGCTCCTCCCCTCTACGTCACTCCCAGTCATTCTCTTGCACCCAACGACTAGATAGGATGTGTGAGAGGACTATGGTGATTATACTTAGTTTTTATCTTCAATCAAGAGTTTGTTATTTTTAAATAGCACCGGAGTGTGTTATTATCTCTCTGGCAGAGTTTGAAGAAGAATCTACCAGAGTTTTTGTTATGATTTTAGCCGGAGTAGTTAAGATCATATTGCTGTTTCTCGGCCATCTGAGGAGAGGTAAACTTCAGATCAGGGGACAGCGGGCAGATGAATCTGCATAGAGGTATGTAGCAGCTTTTATTTTCTGACAATGGAATTGATGAGAAAATCCTGCCATACCGATGTAATGTCATGTATGTATACTTTACACTTCAGTATTCTGGGGAATGGTACTTCACTAGAATTACACTGTAAGAAATACATAAAGCCGTTTAATAACTAGAGATTATGTTTAACGTTTTTGCTGGAATGTAAAATCGTTTTCATTTACTGAGGTACTGAGTGAATAAATGTTTGGGCACTATTTTTCCACTTGGCAGTTGCTTAATCTGTTTTCTGACAGTTTCTGTTCTCCCTCACTGCTGTGTGTGAGGGGGAGGGGCCGTTTTTTGGCGCTTTTACTACGCATCAAATATTTCAGTCAGCAACTCATTGTATTCCCTGCATGATCCGGTTCATCTCTACAGAGCTCAGGGGTCTTCAAAACTTATTTTGAGGGAGGTAATTTCTCTCAGCAGAGCTGTGAGAATTGTAGTTTGACTGAGATAAAAAACGTTTATTCTGTAATTTGTTTCCTGCTTTCAGAATTTGTTATCTTTGCTAATGGGATTAAACCTTTGCTAAAGTTGTGTTGTTTACAAGGATTGAGGCTATAACTGTTTCAATTTATTAATTTTCAACTGTCATAGATCTTCTGTGCTTCTTAAAGGCACAGTACGTTTTAATATTATTCTAATTGAATTGTATTTCCAAGTTGCAAGTTTATTTGCTAGTGTGTTAAACATGTCTGATTCAGAGGATGATACCTGTGTCATTTGTTGCAATGCCAAAGTGGAGCCCAATAGAAATTTATGTACTAACTGTATTGATGCTACTTTAAATAAAAGTCAATCTGTACAAATTGAACAAATTTCACCAAACAACGAGGGGAGAGTTATGCCGACTAACTCGCCTCACGTGTCAGTACCTACATCTCCCGCTCAGAGGGAGGTGCGTGATATTGTAGCGCCGAGTACATCTGGGCGGCCATTACAAATCACATTACAGGATATGGCTACTGTTATGACTGAGGTTTTGGCTAAATTACCAGAACTAAGAGGTAAGCGTGATCACTCTGGGGTGAGAACAGAGTGCGCTGATAATATTAGGGCCATGTCAGACACTGCGTCACAGGTGGCAGAACATGAGGACGGAGAACTTCATTCTGTGGGTGACGGTTCTGATCCAAACAGACTGGATTCAGATATTTCAAATTTTAAATTTAAACTGGAAAACCTCCGTGTATTGCTAGGGGAGGTGTTAGCGGCTCTGAATGATTGTAACACAGTTGCAATACCAGAGAAAATGTGTAGGTTGGATAAATATTTTGCGGTACCGACGAGTACTGAGGTTTTTCCTATACCTAAGAGACTTACTGAAATTGTTACTAAGGAGTGGGATAGACCCGGTGTGCCATTCTCACCCCCTCCGATATTTAGAAAAATGTTTCCAATAGACGCCACCACAAGGGACTTATGGCAAACGGTCCCTAAGGTGGAGGGAGCAGTTTCTACCTTAGCTAAGCGTACCACTATCCCGGTGGAGGATAGCTGTGCTTTTTCAGATCCAATGGATAAAAAGTTAGAGGGTTACCTTAAGAAAATGTTTGTTCAACAAGGTTTTATATTGCAACCCCTTGCATGCATTGCGCCGATCACGGCTGCAGCGGCATTCTGGATTGAGTCTCTGGAAGAGAACATTGGTTCAGCTACTCTGGACGACATTACGGACAGGCTTAGAGTCCTTAAACTAGCTAATTCATTCATTTCGGAGGCCGTAGTACATCTTACTAAACTTACGGCGAAGAATTCAGGATTCGCCATTCAGGCACGCAGGGCGCTGTGGCTAAAATCCTGGTCAGCTGATGTTACTTCTAAGTCTAAATTGCTTAATATACCTTTCAAAGGGCAGACCTTATTCGGGCCCGGGTTGAAAGAGATTATCGCTGACATTACAGGAGGTAAAGGCCATGCCCTGCCTCAGGACAAGGCCAAAGTTAAGGCTAGACAGTCTAATTTTCGTTCCTTTCGTAATTTCAAAGCAGGAGCAGCATCAACTTCCTCTGCACCAAAACAGGAAGGAGCTGTTGCTCGCTACAGACAAGGCTGGAAACCTAACCAGTCCTGGAACAAGGGCAAGCAGGCCAGGAAACCTGCTGCTGCCCCTAAAACAGCATGAATTGAGGGCCCCCGATCCGGGATCGGATCTAGTGGGGGGCAGACTTTCTCTCTTCGCCCAGGCTTGGGCAAGAGATGTCCAGGATCCCTGGGCGCTAGAGATAATATCTCAGGGATACCTTCTGGACTTCAAATACTCTCCTCCAAGAGAGAGATTTCATCTGTCAAGATTGTCAACAATCCAGACAAAGAAAGAGGCGTTTCTACGCTGCGTACAAGAGCTCTTGTTAATGGGAGTAATCCATCCAGTTCCACGATCGGAACAGGGACAGGGGTTTTACTCAAATCTGTTTGTGGTTCCCAAAAAAGAGGGAACTTTCAGACCAATCCTGGACTTAAAGATCCTAAACAAATTCCTAAGAGTTCCATCGTTCAAGATGGAGACTATTCGGACAATTTTACCTATGATCCAAGAAGGTCAGTACATGACCACTGTAGATTTAAAAGATGCTTACCTTCACATACCGATTCACAAAGATCATTATCGGTACCTAAGGTTTGCCTTCCTAGACAGGCATTACCAGTTTGTGGCTCTTCCATTCGGATTGGCTACAGCTCCAAGAATCTTCACAAAGGTTCTGGGTGCTCTTCTGGCGGTACTAAGACCGCGGGGAATCTCGGTAGCTCCATACCTAGACGACATTCTGATACAAGCTTCAAGCTTTCAAACTGCCAAGTCTCATACAGAGTTAGTGCTGGCATTTCAAAGGTCACATGGATGGAAGGTGAACGAAAAGAAAAGTTCACTCGTTCCACTCACAAGAGTTCCCTTCCTGGGGACTCTTATAGATTCTGTAGAAATGAAGATTTACCTGACAGAGGACAGGCTAAAAAGACTTCAAAGTGCTTGCCGCACCCTACATTCCATTCAACACCCGTCAGTGGCTCAATGCATGGAGGTAATCGGCTTAATGGTAGCGGCAATGGACATAGTACCCTTTGCACGCTTACACCTCAGACCACTGCAACTGTGCATGCTGAGTCAGTGGAATGGGGATTACTCAGACTTATCCCCTTCTCTGAATCTGAATCAAGAGACCAGAAATTCTCTTCTATGGTGGCTTTCTCGGCCACATCTGTCCAGGGGGATGCCTTTCAGCAGACCAGACTGGACAATTGTAACAACAGACGCCAGCCTTCTAGGTTGGGGTGCCGTCTGGAATTCTCTGAAGGCTCAGGGACAATGGAGTCAGGAGGAGAGTCTCCTGCCAATAAACATTCTGGAATTGAGAGCAGTTCTCAATGCCCTCCTGGCTTGGCCCCAGTTGACAACTCGGGGGTTCATCAGGTTTCAGTCGGACAACATCACGACTGTAGCTTACATCAACCATCAGGGAGGGACAAGAAGCTCCCTAGCTATGATGGAAGTATCAAAGATAATTCTCTGGGCAGAGTCTCACTCTTGCCACCTGTCAGCAATCCACATCCCGGGAGTGGAGAACTGGGAGGCGGATTTCTTAAGTCGTCAGACTTTTCATCCGGGGGAGTGGGAACTTCATCCGGAGGTCTTTGCCCAAATACTGCGACGTTGGGGCAAACCAGAGATAGATCTCATGGCGTCTCGACAGAACGCCAAGCTTCCTCGTTACGGGTCCAGATCCAGGGATCCAGGAGCAGTCCTGATAGATGCTCTGACAGCACCTTGGGACTTCAGGATGGCTTACGTGTTTCCACCCTTCCCGTTGCTTCCTCGATTGATTGCCAGAATCAAACAAGAGAGAGCATCAGTGATTCTAATAGCACCTGCGTGGCCACGCAGGACTTGGTATGCAGACCTGGTGGACATGTCATCCTGTCCACCTTGGTCTCTACCTCTGAAGCAGGACCTTCTGATACAGGGTCCCTTCAAACTTCAAAATCTAACTTCTCTGAAGCTGACTGCTTGGAAATTGAACGCTTGATTTTATCAAGACGTGGGTTTTCTGAGTCAGTTATTGATACCTTAATACAGGCTAGGAAACCTGTTACCAGAAAGATTTACCATAAGATATGGCGTAAATACCTATATTGGTGTGAATCCAAAGGTTACTCTTGGAGTAAGGTTAGGATTCCTAGGATATTGTCTTTTCTACAAGAAGGTTTAGAAAAGGGTTTATCTGCTAGTTCATTAAAGGGACAGATCTCAGCTCTGTCCATTCTGTTACACAAACGTCTGTCAGAAGTTCCTGACGTCCAGGCTTTTTGTCAGGCTTTGACCAGGATTAAGCCTGTGTTTAAAACTGTTGCTCCACCATGGAGTTTAAACCTTGTTCTTAATGTTTTACAGGGCGTTCCGTTTGAACCCCTTCATTCCATTGATATAAAGTTGTTATCTTGGAAAGTTCTATTTTTAATGGCTATTTCCTCGGCTCGAAGAGTCTCTGAATTATCAGCCTTACATTGTGATTCTCCTTATTTGATATTTCATTCGGATAAGGTAGTCCTGCGTACTAAACCTGGGTTCTTACCTAAGGTAGTTACTAACAGGAATATCAATCAAGAGATTGTTGTTCCTTCTTTATGCCCAAATCCTTCTTCAAAGAAGGAACGTCTACTGCACAACCTGGATGTAGTCCGTGCTCTAAAATTTTACTTACAGGCAACTAAGGAATTTCGACAAACGTCTTCTCTGTTTGTCATTTACTCTGGGCAGAGGAGAGGTCAAAGAGCTTCCGCTACCTCTCTTTCTTTTTGGCTTCGTAGCATAATTCGTTTAGCTTATGAGACTGCTGGACAGCAGCCTCCTGAAAGAATTACAGCTCATTCTACTAGAGCTGTGGCTTCCACTTGGGCCTTCAAGAATGAGGCCTCTGTTGAACAGATTTGCAAGGCTGCAACTTGGTCTTCGCTTCATACTTTTTCCAAATTTTACAAATTTGACACTTTTGCTTCATCGGAGGCTATTTTTGGGAGAAAGGTTCTTCAGGCAGTGGTTCCTTCTGTATAAAGAGCCTGCCTATCCCTCCCGTCATCCGTGTACTTTTGCTTTGGTATTGGTATCCCAGAAGTAATGATGACCCGTGGACTGATCACACTTAACAGAAGAAAACATAATTTATGCTTACCTGATAAATTCCTTTCTTCTGTAGTGTGATCAGTCCACGGCCCGCCCTGTTTTTAAGGCAGGTAAATATTTTTTAATTTATACTCCAGTCACCACTTCACCCTTGGCTTTTCCTTTCTCGTTGGTCCTTGGTCGAATGACTGGGAGTGACGTAGAGGGGAGGAGCTATATGCAGCTCTGCTGGGTGAATCCTCTTGCACTTCCTGTTGGGGAGGAGTAATATCCCAGAAGTAATGATGACCCGTGAACTGATCACACTACAGAAGAAAGGAATTTATCAGGTAAGCATAAATTATGTTTTTTATATAGAGATGTTCAGGTGATATTTTGTAGTCAGCTTTTTACAGTTATACTGCATTACTTTCAAGTTTTTCAACATTTGGGTATCATGGCCCTTTAGGTTACAGCCGAGACTCCGCCCAACTATTGCATGTATATTTTGGTATGTTAAAGGGACATGAAAACCAAAATTTTTCTTTCATGATTTAGATAGAGAATACAATTTTAAACAACTTTCCAATTTATTTCTATTATTTAATTTGCTTCCTTCTCTTGATATTCTTTGCTGAAAGGTTTATCTAAGCAAGCTCAGGAGCAGCATAGGTTCTAGCTGTTAATTGGTGGCTGCATATATATATATATATATACATATATCGATTGTGATTGGCTCACCCATGCGTTCAGTTAGAAACCATTAGTGCATTGCTGCTCCTTCAACAAATGATAGCAAGAGAATGAAACAGATTAGATAATAGAAATAAATTAGAAAGTTGTTTAAAATTGTGTTCTCTATCTGAATTATGAAAGAAGAAATTTGGGTTTAATTTCCCTTTAAGTATCTTCAATCATGATTGACTCAGTTTTCCAAACTGAGTTGTGCATGTGCCATTTAAAATAGCTAACTGATACATATTAAACGTTAATCTGCTAAACTGTCATACGAGAAAACAGCTAACTGGACAAGAAGAAAGCTGTGGGCAGAGCTTGGTGGCCATTTTAGCTGCTAACAAATAAGGATTATTTAAAAGTTTATGTGCTTCGTACAAGCTTATAGATATGGAACCCTTTGCAAGATGCTTGTCTGGTATGTAACAATAAGTCATAAAGAATATGTATTGGGTCTAGACTGTCCATTTAAATCAACCAAGAGAAGCATCTTTTGACCACAAGGCTGAATTACAAGGGTATATTGGTATATGATTCCATCTTTTACTACCTTTACTTTTTTTTTCCTTTTAAATGAAATTAGCAGAATTATTCTGATATGCAGAACATATATTGCTATCTCTCATTCTCTAGAAGGTTGTTATATGGAAACGTTGATTGGAGAATTCAATAACCTTCAAGAGAATGAGAGATAGCAATATATGTTCTGCATATCAGACTAATTCTGCTAATTTCATTTGAAAAAAAGGAGGATTTAAAAGAAGTTTGGGACTGGTTTACACACATATATAAATTCATTCAGAATTCTTATATCCTTTATAAGTGCACATTATCACATTGTTTGTATTTCTTTTTTATTATTAGTTGATATATTTTGTATTGTTTGTACTTATAGAATCTCACCAGCCCATAGATCTTTTTAGAATCAGGGTCTTAGTCACAGTATAATAGTATCCATCATATTATTCTTTGGAAGTAGGTTTTTAACCAATAGCACTCTACTGTTTTTTTTATGATACTCTGAGTTAGAACCATTTTTGTTATAGTCCAAAGTTCATATATTAGGAAAACTATAGATTGGTTTATTTTGGAGGAGTATCCACAGTTACAATTACTTAGTTACTATATCTGACACTTTAAATGAAGAAACAAGAAATAGTGGACCAAAAGTTCTTAGACAAATCAGGTGGGTGCTGGGAGCTAAAACCAGGGTCGTTACCTTTGCAACCAGCAGTTAGCAATAGAGACCAATTGTAACCAATTCCACACTCAAATACATAAAGCGCTGTAGACAGACATCAAGCGGTATATAATGAAAGTAACTTATCAAGCTTTATGCAGTTCAACGATAGCTGGCAGTGTGTAGTAAGAGCTTAAGTGTGCTTAAACTTAGTTCACCTCATTGAAACAATAGCAGTACTTGCGAAAAGCTGTGTCAAACTTGAGCAGTGCACACACAAATAAGCACATCATAAACTGCCATCAGCTATCAATATAGAGCCACAATTAAGGAAAGATGTTGTCATATACCGTACTTGGTTTCACCGCCACTGCTCCGGATCCTAGGCGTCCCTCTGGTGGGTAGCGCTGTGCGCGGTTCCTCCTTCCTGTTGAAAAAACAAGGATCGTCTTGCAATACTTGCGTTCCGATGTTAGTGCCGTTGATCACGGCTCCTCTCCTTGGATCTCTCGCGATAACTGCAGTGCTTACTCTAGGAAATTGGGGGCCGTCTCAGCCGGTCTTTCAGTAGTTTGTATAGAGGTCTCGTAGCTAGATGCACAAACCCTGTTGCTCCTCCCTCCAAGCTGGGGGTAAGGTATAAGCCAGCAGTCCAATGTAAACCAGGGAATAACGGGCAGAATGGAGTCCCAGTACTCCACGATGAAAAATCAAAAAAGAAAAAGTGTATTCCTTGGTGTTTAGCTTAAAAATGACACCAGAGCTGTGTAAAAAATGAAAAACTTTATTGTGAATCCATAAGATAGACGAGTGCTCCTTATAAAAGTTAAAAAAATAGGAATAAAAGTTTGAAGAAAGTTAAAGTTAAAGAAAATGGGAGGTTTGGATCCTCCAATAGGAGGATACCATTCCATTTAAATGTCCTGCACAGCAGGTAGTTTTTAAGTTTATGACTTTATTAGAGACCAGAAGGATTACAATAAGGGAGTAGTCTATATTTGGCGAAAACGTGAGAGAGGTAGAGCATGGTCTAATAGGCAGAGTGTGAGCCAGAATGATCAGATTACCAACAATAAAGAGAAAAATAAGAGACAAGGTAATTGGAGACAGAGAACACATGTGGCAGAAACCACAAAAAAGGTGGTGTTCTCAGATACAGAGCCTGATCTAACAGATGAGGATAGATTTGCCTCAAGTTTTGAGGCAGATGATTATTTAACCTCTGAACCTGAGGACAACAGTTTTTCACAAGTCAGGATGAGGGATGTAGGAGGTACAATTGAGGCATAACCAATAAAAGGTATTCTAAAAGATCATCAGAGTAAAGGGGCAGTACCCAAAAGAGGCAGACGCCGGGGACGAGGTAGATCTCATTACCAAATAGACACCAGGAGCCGACAGAGCCAAAATGCAGATACTCCTGAAACTCAGGTTTTTCACTGGGCCCCCAGACAACCACAGGGGGAGGGGAGGGGGATTGTAGATTTACCGCCACCAGAGTCGAGCAATCATTGCTACCCAGTGAGGGGCAACAGGAGTACCTTGAGGCAGAAATACCAATAAAGGAGACTACTGTAATTAATCTCTCAACATATGTATTAACACCAGCAGAGAATAGAGTGCTAAATTATGGCCTGGGTTTTGTTCCCTCACGGGACTTTGATTTGTTTCAGACAATCTTAGATGTGAATAGACTTGTAAGGGGCTTAACACTCAGAATTTTTTTCCCCAATACTGACATTAGGGGCTCAGAAATACAACAACAGGCCAGTCTGATGAATCAAGATAATATGACATTTCAGGATGTCTGTACCTTGACTGATTTGGAGGATCTATCTTATGAGGTCACTAATAACTATGAAATTGAAACTGTGAGGATGAGGTCCAGGTCTAATTTCTACCCTATTCAGGTTAGAGGGAAGAGCCTGGAAGTATTCCACAAAAGAGTGGTAGAGGACTTGACTGAATTGTCCAAACAAGAACATAAAAGTCCCTCTAACCTGACTAGGAGAGAGAGGCAATGACAACACTCCAAAACAATGAGAGTATAGTGATAAGGCAGTCGGATAAGGGGGGGGAGTGTGGTGGTACTGGACAGGAGTATGTATGAGGGCGAGGCCCACAGACAACTCAGAGATACAGAGGCATACACTCCCCTTAATAAAGATCCAACTATGAACTATCAAACATTACTCAGGGACCTTCTGGATGATGGTTTGGAGATGGGCATTTTAGATAGAAGAACATATGATTGTCTGATGGTGGAAAATCCAGTAATGCCCATCTTCCACCATCTCCCGAAGGTCCACAAAAGTCTCGAGGATGTTCGGGGTCGCCCTATAGTGGCAGGTATCGGCTCCTTGACAGAACCACTATCTAGGTGGGTTGACCAATTCTTACAGCCTCTGGTAAAAAAACTACCCAGCTATTTGAGAGATACCACACACACTCTATCCATAATGGAGGAAGTGGTGTGGGAGGAGGGATATAGTTGGTTGACCATAGATGTGGTCTCCCTATATTCCTCCATACCTCATGAGTATGGGCTGGAGGCTGTCAGATTCTACCTTAAGAGATATACAAGTCTTACTGATGAACATCAAGAGTATATATTAAGGGTCATTGAATTTCTTTTAAAGCATAACTTTTTTAAGTTTGCTAATGATCTCCAAAGGCGTGGAACCGCAATGGGGGCAAAATTTGCCCCATCCTACGCCAATATTTTTATGGGGTGGTGGGAGCGGTTCCACATCTTTGGAGATGGAAACGTTTATTTCCAAAATGTCATTAGGTACATGAGATTCATTGATGACATCCTTATAGTTTGGTCTGGAGGTCCAATACTAGCAAAAGATTTTGTGGAGTATCTGAACCTCAATTCTGTTGAGCTGAGGTTCACCTACGAATGGCACAGAACCAGTATCAATTACTTGGATGTCACATTGACCTCAGATTGTTTGAACAGAAGGGTTGTCTCCTCTCTCTTCCGTAAACCAATATCTGGAAATTCCATTTTACATGCCCAAAGTAATCATCCTGGGCATGTTTTTAAAGGAATAGCAAAGGGACAATTTTTGCGTGTGAAACGTAATTGTACCCTTGATGAGGATTTCAGGAGAGAGAGTGAGAAACTAAACAAGAGACTAAGAGCTAGACACTACCCAAAGAAGGTTGTTAATAGAGCTTTCAGAGAAGTACAAACAATTGATAGGAGTAATCTACTGGTACCAAGAAAAAGAGAAAGTCTCACTGATAAACAGGGTGCCCATCAGAAGCCTCTGTTTGTGACGGCGTACTCTAACCAGTACTACCAAGTCTGCAATGTTATACGGAAGAACTTGTCAATCCTTAGAGGGGATAGACAATTGAGGAGTACCATAAGTGAAGGTTGCCCATTTGTCTATAAACGCAATATGACATTGGGCAATATTCTTTCTCCAAGCCTTCTTAGGACCAAACAGAGAGAGAGCTCATGGTTACACTTTAAAGGTACCTACAGGTGCGGTAAACGTTCCTGTAGGTCCTGTGAGTATATCCATGTCTCTAGAAATTTTGTTTCTGTAACTACTGGAGAAACATTTGAAACAAGAGGCTGCATTAAGTGTAAGAGCAAATACGTGGTCTATCTGGTTGAATGTGTCTCTTGTAATAGACAGTATGTTGGCAGAACCACGAGAGAGGTGGGCACAAGGGTAAAAGAACATCTGGCTCACATCAGCAAGGAAAGAGCAGTTTCTGCCCTATCAAGACATTTTTTGGAGGTCCATAATGGCGAAGTTGGCTCCTTCAGGTGGCAGGCTATTGAATTGATCCAAAAAACCCCTAGGGGGGGAGATAAATTCCAGATTTTGGCACGACAGGAAATTTACTGGATACACAAATTGGGTAGCCTGCTGCCTGTTGGATTCAACTCTAAGTTCGACATTATAAACTATTGGAATAGGTGAAATTATTAGCCCTAGTGTCCAAAGCATTATATGGCCTGATATAGCACTATAATCTTTTTAAGTAATACTAAGACTTGTACAATTGAATTATTTACCCCTTGGTTGCTTCCCTAAAATAGATCAAGATTAAGTAGTTTATTACACTTTTGATCTTTGTCTGCTCCTAGATTTTAGGTGAATATTAAATCAATATTGGAAACAAATAGATAGACATGCTAATTGGTATAGTCTATTAACTAACAGTTTCATGTGTACCATAATAGATATAAATAGCCATTTTGTAATCTAGTGTTGGGTTTACCATTTAGGTATATTTCTTATATAAGTGCATTTTTTTGTATACATGGTAATAATAATACATATGTAAGATGAATTCTACAAAAGAGTAGACCATGTTTTGTATCAGGTTTGCATAAGAAATATGTTATGTTCTGCTTTAATTTTCTGTGTCTTTTTGTTTGCACTGGGTAACAAATCGTTAAAGAAAATGGGAGGTTTGGATCCTCCAATAGGAGGATACAATTCCATTTAAATGTCCTGCACAGCAGGTAGTTTTTAAGTTTATGACTACGGTCCCAGAGACCGAAACCGGTCAAACTTTTATTCCTATTTTTTAACTTTTATAAGGAGCACTCGTCTATCTTATGGATTCACAATAAAGTTTTTCATTTTTTACTCAGCTCTGGTGTCATTTTTAAGCTAAACACCAAGGAATACACTTTTTCTTTTTTGATACTATATCTGACAACTCAAGTGTCTTCCATTATGCGTGCTATATCCTGTAGCTGAAAAGTTACATTGCCTGAACTTTGATAATAAATGTTTCTTCAAATAATTACAGCAGTGCAATATCAGCTTGCTACATGACAACATTTAGGTTGCATTATAGAGTTGTAGAATTTCCTGCTCATTCTAGGTATCGATATATGTCAATGCTGAATGCTTAAAAAGATGACCTATGATACTTTGCCCAACAGAAAAATTTCTACCTCTGAGCAATGTTCAATCAACCCTAAGCCCTGAAATGTAAGAAGCCATAATATTCATGTTCTGTAAGGGCAGAACGTCAATTGTTCTTTAACCAAGTTTAGTTTCCAATTGTCTTATTTACGAAGTAAACTAAATTTGTGCTTGTCGTGTTAGCACCACTAAAGTCCTCACGTAAAAGGGTTAGGGCTAGAATAAAAGTCCCTCTGCAGCTCTAAACAAATGCACAGCTGAAAGTCAGTAAGCAGTTCAAAGGGAAACTCACCCGGCAAAGGGTATATGTGGCTGAGGATCTATGATGCGGTATCAGATCATTCACCTAGAGCTCGGATGTATCCTCCAATCCAGTCTGGGTCCCCGTGCCACCAACCTCCTAGACTGCCACAAAAACCGTAGCTCCTAACAGGGTGAGCGTTCTCCCGGTCCTTAATGGCAAAGTATGCCTCCGTCGTTGCTACGGGCACTTCCGGATGACGTGATGCTGTGACTCGACCTATAACAGCCTCTGTTGGTCCAGGTAGCGCTGGGGCTCAGCTGGGAGGTAAATATAAGAATCCAACAGCAAGAGAAAAACCAGCAAACCTCAAAGCGCTGAAATAAACGGTGTTCTTTATTGGAGATAGGTAAAAAAAACACCATAAAAGCAAGAAGCCCTTGCAGCCTATGAAAAAAACCCAGTCCTACGCGTTTCAGCAGCCCTCTGCCTTAATCATGGACTTAACTAAAGTAACAATAAAACATCCTTAAATACACCTGAGTCCTCAGGTGTAAGAAATACATAGGTAGCGTATTTAAAGGGACATGACCAGATACAAAATATAAGTTTACAAACACCTGGATATACTAACATAATTGAGGGTTAACACGAAATCTATGGTATTTTAAAGTTGTCATACAATTCTCATATAAGCCATAATGCAATCTATAGCAGAATGAAGATAAATCAATGTATATTGACAGGTTAAGATATTAAATACATAAACAAAGTGAGGTTAGATGGACAAAATGAAGGTATAAACACTGCTATAATAATATGATTAATTCCCCATATTTCATTTAATGTGCTTATAAAACATAGTAGAGCCTTAAAAAAAAAAACTAGTGCATAGACATAAATAATGATCTAGTGGTAGATACATTCCAGAAATAGATCAAATGACTAATATTGTCATACTCTGCAAGGGAGCAGGTTCAGGAGTACGGAGCTGTTGTGCAGAGGTGTCAGGTTTTGGGGTTAATGTTGTGTTTTGTCTGCGTGAGTCTTTCCTTTTAGGCATAATTAAACAGGTACAAGGTTTTAGGAAATAAAGGAGATGGTTTTATTTATAGGATAAAGCAATGCAGAGATATGCAATTAGATAAGACAAAGTCTATAAGTTGTTGTATTAGGCAGGAATACAGTTCTTTATAATAACAGGCAGGATACTTGCATATGCTCTAGACTGGAACAGTGAAATTACACGCAGGAAAGCAGAGCTTTGTAATAACAAGCAGGATACTTGCATATGCTGTAGAACTGGAGCTGAGTAGAATCAGGCAGGAAAACAGAGCTTGTATAACAGACAGGATACTTGCATATGCTGAAGACTGGAATGTGTAATTACACTCAGGAAGGCAGAGCTTTGTAATAACAAGCAGGATACTTGCATATGCTGTAGAACTGGTACTTTAAGGAAACTTGCATAAACTGCAAACTGGTATTTTGTAGAAACAAACAGGATATTTGCATAGACTGCAATTGGAACTTTGTAGTATCAGGAAACAAGCAAGCAAAAGTACCTGAATCAGTCCTTAGGAAATAAAGTTTTAGGCAAGTTCAATTGCCAGGAATTCAGTCCAAAAATGAAACACAGTACCAAGGAATTATCCAGAAGAGAAGTCAGTAATTGAAACAGAAGTCAGGAACCAGGAAATCCAAGATAACTGTATTTCTCACAGGAAACAGGAGCAGAGAGTGTTTCAGAGTATCACTCTTAATGTGAAAGCACAAAATTGCAAACAAACCTCCCAGATAAAGCAGGCTGCTGATTAAATGATTTCTTTCAGCTGACAAGCAGGTGGAGCCAGAGAGCCAAAGCTGCAGCAAACAGAAAAACACAATATTCCTTTCCTGTGGTCAAGCCACCTGGTGGCATAGTGGTAACACAACAGGCTGGGAAATAACAGCTGCAGAAATAGAGACAGGTCCCAGGTTCAATTCCAGGCTGAACCCTGACAGTACCCCCTCCTCAAGGACGACCTCTGGGCGGACTTGGCATTCTCATATAACTCCAAATCTTTGATGCGTACCAAAGTGCCATCAGAGGCATATGCACAATCTGAGGGTATTATCTTTTTTGAAGGGCTCTTCAGGAGAGGATTCTGGGGACTGGAATTAGTATAGAGGGCCCCAACAGGACTGATCTTTGGTTTCAGTGCAGTTCTAGGCTTGTAGGTTCTGGAAAGGTGGGTCTGAGGTAGAGGTGGTAAAGGACCTTTTGATTGCACAGCAGTTTGAAGCACTGTCCCTCCAGTGTCAGAATCAGTATCATCTTCAATGGTAGAATAGTTAGACATCTCCTCTGGAAAGCACAAAGATAAGAATGTAGCTGGATCTGGTAGGAAAATCTCTGGATTCATAGTACTAGGATTCTGTGGATGACATGTTAGTACTTCACAGGAATCAGAGTCTTTCAAAGGTGCAGTCCTAGGCTGATCAAATTGGGGATGTAAAATAGAACCCATGCAGAGCTCATCTCCAGAGGAATCCAAAATGGGATCACAGTTTGACTTCCTCTCTGTAGCCTGTCCATTTGATAACTCAGGATTTAGAGGTGGAGACCGCGGAACAGACTTCTTAGGGGGTCTCACTGGACAATAGGATATTACATGCCCAGTAGCTCCACAATAGAAACATAAGCCATTATTTCTCCTTCTGGCCATTTCATCATTGGTAAGAGGGGTTGAAATCCTCCTTTTGATTGATAAGCATACAGCCTTTGGGGTAGTGGGCACAGGAGTAGGAGTGACAAACCCAAAAAATTTTTTTATTGAAAAAGTCTTTCAGGCTATCCTGTAAAGTCTGGAATCCCGCAGTGAAATCTTGGATAAGTGACTTCAATGCATCTGGAAGAGATTTTAGAAGTTGGTTAAGTTGTAGTAGATGAGAGTCCACAGACAAAATTCTCTCTGACACTTCAGTCAAAGAGTGAATCACCTCTGCAAGCTCCAATTTAAGGCTTTCACATTCTGTCATACTCTGCAAGGGAGCAGGTTCAGGAGTACGGAGCTGTTGTGCAGAGGTGTCAGGTTTTGGGGTTAATGTTGTGTTTTGTCTGCGTGAGTCTTTCCTTTTAGGCATAATTAAACAGGTACAAGGTTTTAGGAAATAAAGGAGATGGTTTTATTTATAGGATAAAGCAATGCAGAGATATGCAATTAGATAAGACAAAGTCTATAAGTTGTTGTATTAGGCAGGAATACAGTTCTTTATAATAACAGGCAGGATACTTGCATATGCTCTAGACTGGAACAGTGAAATTACACGCAGGAAAGCAGAGCTTTGTAATAACAAGCAGGATACTTGCATATGCTGTAGAACTGGAGCTGAGTAGAATCAGGCAGGAAAACAGTATAACTGTATTTCTCACAGGAAACAGGAGCAGAGAGTGTTTCAGAGTATCACTCTTAATGTGAAAGCACAAAATTGCAAACAAACCTCCCAGATAAAGCAGGCTGCTGATTAAATGATTTCTTTCAGCTGACAAGCAGGTGGAGCCAGAGAGCCAAAGCTGCAGCAAACAAAAAAACACAATATTCCTTTCCTGTGATCAAGCCACCTGGTGGCATAGCGGTAACACAACAGGCTGGGAAATAACAGCTGCAGAAATAGAGACAGGTCCCAGGTTCAATTCCAGGCTGAACCCTGACAAATATTATGCTGGTCCCATAATTAATCTAATATATATATTAGAATACAATGTACAATTTTAAGTGGTGGATATATAAAAGCATATGTGAAGGGGAAGATATATTGATCTAGAGTAATCATACAGAGTCCCCAACTATATATAGTAAGGAGTCCTCATAGTGCTATATAAATTAGCTATCACTTATAATCAAAGGGCCTAACACTAGTTATTAGCCAAAAGACATGTGAGAGGAGCAACCCTGGAATAGTACAATTGAATAGTGGGGATAAAATGATTGAACACATAATAAATATACAAAACAGAGGGACATGTAATAGACCATATTTAATCAATTTAATCTTGGTAACCACTATGAAATGATGAAAGAGAAATGGGGGAATGTATCAATATAAAACCATCATCAACTTATAAACAGAGAAAATAACCTAGAATATCAATTAGTTTTGGCGGCACCAAAAATTGATGATGTCACCATCTATATTGAAGCCCTTGGGTCTTCTGGTCTGCATTTTGAAGATCCAAAAAGCTTCTTTGTATAGCAATTTGCCAGATCTGTCACATCTGCGAATGGAGGGTCTGATGTGATCAATCACCTGCCATTTGAATGTTGCAACTGTTTTATCATGAAGATGGATAAAAAGTCTAGCTAGATCAGAACATTCAATACCATTCTCAATATTGTTGAGATACTCTAATCCTACTTCTACCCTCCCTGGTAGTGCACCCAACATACTTCTTATCTTAGAACTTTCATAGGTTGCAAGGGCTACTTGCTTTTATGCTGTTTTTTACCTATCTCCAATAACGAACACCGTTTATTTCAGAGCTTTGCTGGTTTTTCTCTTGCTGTTGGATTTATATATATATATATATATAACACACAGAAAAAGTCCAGCACTCACTCACAAGCTCTCAACTAAGATAAAAAGCAGCAATAGAAGAGTTAGTTACCACATCTGGCCAAATGGGAAAAGCCCAGATACCTTGTCAAGGTGCTGACCCCACCCGTGTTTTGTATATGTTTGGGGAGATTACATAAGCCTGTGCACCCTCCATTTTTTCCACAGTTGCTTTTTTTCACAGTTGTTTGATTGTGAGCCTGCATTGTGTGGCTGTTTAGGGACCCAGGTTTTTTTGGAAGAGACCTTGACGAGATACCTGGGCTTTTCCCATTTGGCCAGATGCGGTAACTAACTCATCCATTGCTGCTTTTATCTTAGTTGAGAGCTTGTTAGTGAGCGCTGGACTTTTTCTGTGTGTTATATTAATGTATCATTTTTTTGTAATTTTCCCTGTTTGGGCCTTGCACCCAGGCCTGTCTGGAGTTAACTGCCTGTGGCTCTGATGACAGTGCAGCTTCCTGAGAGTGCTGGTTTGCACCCAGGGCTGTGCATGTTGCAGGGTCATAGGATGTGTACCCGGTCCGGCCTGAGAGTGCTGACCCCACCCGTGTTTTTTCATATATATATATATATATATATATATATATATATATATATATATATATATATATAATCCAAAGTAAGGAAGGCAGTCTCCGGTTTTAGTGTAACAAAATTTACTGTAGAAAATAAATGTAGACATTTTCGGGCATACACCCGTCCTCAGACATAAAGATACAAAACATCTTACCACCATTTAAGTGCTCCCATGTGTACACCCAGCGCAACTTCACATGCGCCGGCTGTGCTACGGAGCGCCATCTGGGCCAACAGAATAAAAAATGCAAATTCAAGATCATGCATAACATCGGTAATAGTAAGGAAAACAAGATGAACAGGAAAAAGTGTAAGTGGAATAAGTGGCAGTTCAAACTTGATAAAAAGCCTGGAAACAGAGTCCATAGAAATATATGAATCACGTTGAATGAGGGTGAGATTCCGTAAACCATGTATGTAAATATGAGTATACCCCTATTGCACACTACCATTCAATCCCTCACACCTCTGTATCCATCACAGACTAAGTGTAGAGAGAGTATCTAAGAAGCATATGCGACCTGTAAATGATCAACCTTATCAGGTTAGTGACCGGATAACAGGCTAACGGGAGTATAAACAAAAAGGCAAATAATCCTTCAAGTAATCTGATTCACATGATTAGATTAACGGTTCTTCACTCACCCCCATACCGGTGTCCAATGTCACAATGTTTGCAGCGGTCGTTTTCACCTCGACCAGAGAATACCTTCCAGACGCAGTGTTCCGTTATAGATCCTCACTGCAACTCTGTCTCGTGTGTGCTGCTTGGTCATGTGACCGGAACTAGGACCCAGTTACTAGTATCCAGAACTAGACGTCATCTGCCAATGGAAAGCCACTTAGGGTAGTCAGTGAATAAACTGTACAGGTAGGGATTAGGGCTTAGAACAGGACAACAAAACGGACCCCTGTAGTCCGTAGTAGCAGCAAATTCAAATAAAGAGGAGTAGTCCAGAAAAGCCCTTATAGTAAAAAAATCGCCTTTATTATTCATCATAAAACATCATCATGGGGACATACGAGAGGAATACAAAAAAACGTAGCCAGAAAGAAGGTCTGACCGGTTTCGGTCGCAAGGACCGTAATCATAGACTTCAACTAGTACACCTGTTCTCTACTTTAAAAGAGCATTAAAAGCACACTGATTGGTTAAAAACACTGGCCACGTAATTATTACTATTTTAAAGGGGACACGTATCTAGATAATAATTAGTAAGTATTGTTGTAAGCTGGACAAAGGAGAAAATTTGTATAATAACTAGCATATAGCATAGAAACGGTAAATAGGTCATAATATTACAGTACAATTTGTATGGCATATGACTTCAAACAGTTTAATCAATTTGAATGGCATATGACTTCAAACAGTTTAATCATAATAAATGCAAACAAGTAATAGCATAGACACCTTAATGAAATAAACTGAGACATTATCTACCTAGAGATGTCCCATATGACTCCTTAGGGACTTCATAGGTGAAACTTTAATATATTACCATCTGATTAAACAATATTCATAGCACTAATTATGCTCAAGAGAGTGGTGCAGGATTTAACTAAATTATCAATGAACACGACAGCTGGGCCCCATAATCTGACTGTAAAAGAAAAATCAGCACTGACTAATTTGCAAAACAATGACAATATAGTCATTAAACAGTCAGATAAAGGTGGCAGCGTCGTTGTCATGGATAAAGATAGTTATGTGGCTGAGGCTTGTCGCCAGTTAGATGACTCTGAGACCTATTTTTTGCTTTCTGGGGACCCAACAGCTAGGTTTTGCAGGGAATTGAGTCACCTGATTGATGTGGCGGTGGAGAATGGATTAATGGATTATGAGATGGCAAATCATTTACTGGTAAAAAATCCAATTGTTCCCATATTCCACCACCTCCCAAAGGTGCATAAGAGACTAACTAATGTCAAAGGTAGACCCATTGTTGCAGGTATTGGGTCTCTAATGGAACCTTTATCAAAACGGGTGGACCCTTTTCTACAGCCCCTGGTCCCGAGATTACCAAGCTATATAAGGGATACAACTCAGGCCATATGTGTGATGGAAGCTGTAATATGGAAGGAGGAGTACAGTTGGCTAACAGTGGATGTTGTTTCACTGCACTCCTCTATCCCTCACTCATTTGGCCTGAGGGCTGTAAAGTTCTATTTGAATCTTTTTCCAGATCTTTCAGCTGAAATGAAGGAATTTATAGTGCGGTCTGTTAAATTTCTTCTAGAGCACATTTTTTCATGTTCCAGGGCTGCTACTACCTCCAGAGATGTGGGACCGCTATGGGGGCAAAATTTGCCCCCTCCTATGATAACCTTTTCATGGGCTGGTGGGAGAGGTCCCACGTCTATGGAGGTAGTGGTGCCCTTCCGTCTGGACATGTCATTAAGAACGTTCGTTACATTGATGACTTGCTTATGATATAGTCAGCAGACTCAGAGTCGACTGAAATATTTGTAGAAGAGCTTAATGTCAATGATGTTGGCATTCAATTTACTTATGAGTGGTGCAGAGACAGCATCTCTTTCTTGGATATTTCCCTCAAGGGCCTGCCCCGAGAGGGCAAAGTTGTCTCTTCACTTTTCAGGAAACCAATTGCAGGCAACAGTTTGTTGCATGCTAAAAGCAATCACCCTAAGCATGCTTTTAGCGGCATAGCTAAAAGTCAATTTATGAGGGTGCGCCGCAACTGCACCCAGCAGGATGTGTTCCTAGAGACTTAAAGAAAAGGCTCAAAGAGAGGGGTTATCCGAAAGAGATTGTGGAGAGGGCCCATACAGAGGGGGGCAGAATGAACAGGACGACTCTCCTTACATGTACCAAGAATAAGAAGTCTGAATTATCTCAGAGACAGACTAAACCAAAATTCATAACTTCCTTCTCCAACCAATATAATGAGATTTGTAAGATCATCGGTAAGAACCTCCCTATACTGATGGGGGATAAGAAATTGAGAGAAAAGATAGAAGGTGGCTGTATGTTTGTGGCTAAACGGGCTGCATCACTAGGTAACATACTATCTCTCAGTCTGCTTAGAGAAGCTAAACCATCTAGTTCATGGCTATGTCATGATGGAACTTATAGATGTGGTAGACGCTCATGTACCTCATGTGACCATATTCAGACTGGTAGGTCTTTTGAGTCTCGACACACAGGTGAGTTTTTTTACACCAAGGGATGCATAAACTGTAGGAGTACATACATTATCTACCCCATAGAGTGCTCTAGGTGCTCAACAATCTATGTAGGTAGAACAAAGAGAGAGGTGGGGACCAGAGTGAGGGAACATTTATCATACATATCAGGTGAAAGGCCATGTTCCGTACTGTCAAGACACTTTTTGCATATACATGATCAGTGTGACTATTGTATTGTATAGTTTGTAATTCAACCCGATCAAATACCTACCCTCTCAATCTCGTGCCAAACTAAATAAGGTGAAGAGGATACCCTGTCTGATTAGTATACCTACCCCGTTAGTTTTATTGTGATTAGATGCATAGAATGCCTCCCCAAATTTATACTTGAACGTTTTGGGCTCTTTCTTGTGGAGGAAGTGAGTTTCTTGTAGTAGGATTGAATCCCCTTTATTATCTTTAAAGTCCCTAATAGCTATACTCCTCTTATTTGAGGAGTTAAGGCCTTTCGCGTTGACTGTTATGATGTTCAGCAGCGTGTTACTGGGAGGCATCATATGTCAGTATGGTAAAGAGCAGTTTATCAGTACAGAGTCCTGAATGTGTCAGATGTGGGCAATGGGCAACACTAGGCATGGTATCAGTTATAGAATATGTTGGTAGATGCTTATCAGGAAACGTGTAGGTGAATAGGAAAGCAAGAAATATACATCTAGCAGATGTACAATATGGGTTGATACTTTCCCTTATGGTGTCTGAACCGCAGCCGTCCCACAGTCTCTCCCAGAATCTGTGTAAATCGATCAGGTGTGCTAGCTGGAGGCTCTGGTTCACTTGGTAAAACACTTCTGTCAATCGCTTTTGTCCTTCTTTTCCTCCTCAGATGTATATACTCGTGACTCTAGATACAAAGTATTTGTGCTGAAATATCAGGCAATGCACCATATAAAGGTATATATCTACTCACAGTGAATACTGCAGGTTACCGGCTCCTTCCCAATGCTAAAAACGATATCACTGATATATTTTTTAAAAAATGTGTATCTTTATTTTAGCCCAACGCATTTCAATGGTCCCAGCCGTCTTTGTCAAGAGCAATAAAAGTGCTTTACAAACCAAAGCATACCTTACCGCTGCACAGGCGGTCTTTAAATATATTGTTAATTACGCTACCTGTTTCCCCATTGGAGGAGGGCAGGTTTACACACGTTTCAAAAAATCAGATTTAGAATACAATTTAAACATCTAAACTAACATATAATATATCATAAAAACTTTTAAAAAGAAAATACGAATGGTTTGATATAATTTTCTGTGAAATCGTCATTTTCGCCGGTTTTTTAGTTCCCTTTCAGGTAGTTTTCTGTTATTTGTCTTCTCTCAGTTCCGATCTAGAAGTACAGACCACATGATCTAGATTGTCCAATGGAGTCAATTTCCAATGTTTGCGGCTATAAGTGCCGTTTTTATGCATGAGGATGAGAAGACATATATGTTATTCACAGGAAAAAATACTTTTCTCAAATGCCATGATATAAACAATTGTGATATTGATATTTAACAAGTGATTTCATCAAATGTTTTAAGTTGAAGAAAACCTCGATATTTTTTCTTTTAAAAATTCAAAAATTGACATCAATAGTATTAAACATTTAAAAACATTTTCATCAGTCTTAAAATTTCACGGAGATAGCTATTTAAGAGGACATTATACTTATGCAGGTATCTTGCACTATTTAATATTATGCAAAGACAACTTTTCTTAGGTGATGTTCAAAATATGACATCATATTAAGCGGTTAAGAACATTTTCATCAGTCTTAAATTTCACAGAGATAGCTATTTAAGAAGACGTTATACTTATGCAGGTATTTTGCACTATTAAATATATGATTATTATTATGCAAAGACAATTTTTCTCTATTTTAATTTCATTGAATATAACACATTACAAATTTGTTACATATTTTAGAGAGGATTTAAAAGGTATGTACCTCGATTCTTATCAAATTTAGGGACATTGTAACTTAAATGGAGCATTGACCATTTAAAGGGACATAATCCTTAATATCGTATATTCTGTTTATACAGATATTAGTTCTTAGAATTTTTACATCTTTTGCAACTTTGTGATATAGAATATAAAATGTGAAATAGCATTTTAAACCCCCTATAGGTACACAATAAAGTGTGACTATTGATATTTATTACACGAAGGCAGCGATTCTTGTGTCCTTATTTAAACCCCATTGGGCATATGTTTTTATTGTATGTATCCATTTTAGTTCTCTTTGGTCCAGTTGTTTGGCCAAATTTCCACCCCTCCAATGAAGTTCAACTTTCTCAATCCTTATCCATAAGAATGATTCTTTTGAAAAAAGTTTACAGTTGTTGCAATGTAGTGGCACTCCATGGTCGTTTTTAGCATTGGGAAGTAGCCGGTAACCTGCAGTATACACTGTGAGTAGATATACACCTTTATATGGTGCATTGCCTGATATTTCAGCAAGAAAAATTTGTATCTAGAGTCACGAGTATATACATCTGAGGAGGAAAAGAAGGACAAAAGCGATTGACAGAAGTGTTTTACCAAGTGAACCAGCGCCTCCAGCTAGCACACCGAATAGGAAAGCACATTGTGTTATAAAATAAACAACAACAAAAATAACATAATCATAGAACAAATAACCAATAATACATATGAGAACATTAACGGAGGAACTGAGAACAGTCCCTCCAACAAAACAATTATTGTAAAAGAGTAGGAGTCAGCCGGGTACTTGGACCCAGGTAGCTGTGGAACTTATTGACAGCCACAATTAAGGGTGGCAGGAGTGGGCGCTATTATAGAAGGGTGCAAGGTTTTAAGGCCCCAGTACAAGAACTCAGTCAGATCAGACCTATTGAAAGTAACCTACTTAAACTTCTTAACATCAATAAAACAATCATTTAATGTGTCCATATAGCTGTATAGATGTGTGAACGCCTTTAACTGTCTTTACAGCGTGTCCATGCTCTAGAATATCCTCCTAGACGAGGTGCTCACCTCTATCAGAGAGCAGTTGTTGGTACCTAAATTTTACATGAAATAAAAGATAAAACAATTTAACATTAAATATCTGTACCAATCTCACCCAACCATGGAAACTGGAAGTAGGTTAAGTCTCTCGTCTTTACATCACGATTTCGGTCTGTCCTTCCTTTTCTTGTGGACAACTTTGTGCCATTGTGTCCCTGCTGTCCATTGTAGCAGTGAAGCTGTAGAGTCTGGTGGTTTCTCAAGTGGATGAGGCGGTTGTAATGACAGACCCAGACCCTTGGAAAAGGACTCCAGATCCTGCAGCCCTCTATAGGTGTGAGTCTGTCCCTCATTGGTTACCACCAGGCTGAACGGGAACCCCCAGCGGTACTTCCAGCGGTACTTGATGTTCTTCTCTTGTAGTGCTGTGGTGATGAATCGTACATCTCTTCTGTGTTGCAGGGTGCTTGGGCATAAATCTGGGTAAATTTGCAATCAGTGGTCCAGATAGGATATCTTTCTTGTTTGTCTTGCTTTGGTCCAAATTTCCTCTCAGTCTGTAAATCTCAGGAATTTGAGAATGACATCCTGGGAGGTGCGCCAGCAGGCGGGGGTGGCCGTAGTGCACGGTGAACACACTCCAATTCCATATCAGGTATATCTGATTCCCCCAAAAGATGTTGAAATAGGTTCTGCAAGTATTCCCTGAGTTCAGAGCTTTTTATTATTTCTGGAATACTCCGCACCCTTAGGTTAGAGCGCCGACTGCGGTTTTCGAGATCTTCAATTTTTTCTTGCATAGTCTCTATTTGTAAGGCTTGGACATTTGCATGTGTATCGAGGGCTCCCATCATTTCGTTAATAGTAGTTTGCATATCTTCCACCTCTTCCACTCTACCTCCCAAGACATTTATATCTTTTAGCATAGAAGTGAGTTCTGTGGTTATCAGCGACTTTAGAGAAGCAAAATCTTCTTTTGATGGCAGGTTACCAATATCCTGTTTTAACTGAGTGATGTACGAAGCAGCTACCTGCGTTTCTGTAGTGCTAGGTGGATCCATGGGGTTCTCAGCTGGTAGCGCTGTCTGGGGTCCAGGGTTGTTTATGTCTGAGAGCTGCAAAAATGTGCTCACTGATACTGGTGTAGTGGTCTGGCTTTTAGTAAGCTTCTCCCCTTTAGGCAAACGTCTAGCTGCCATGTTTTGCAGTTAAATATTAATGCTGATGCTCAGCTATATCGTGTGTCCTTTCATATGGTTAACGATTAATGATAAAGAAAATTAGAGGGAGAAAAGGAGGTTTGAGCCTTCATTAGCACCTATATAGATAGCTGCATTAAAGTATATTGCACAGTCGTTATGTTTTATGTTAAGTGCAGGCTGCGTGTAATTTTGTTGGTATTATTAATAAAGACCTCCCTCCTCCGGTTCATTGAAAGTTACATTATGCCCCTTCATCCTCTCTCTAATAAGGCCATTCAATTATGCAAGAAAAGTAGAGGTACCCATGTATTCATGGCAGAGTTTTTATCCCGGGGCGTGCCTTAAGGGGTTAATAAGTGTTACCGGTGTCACTGAGTCCGGGTGTGGAGCTATTTGTTGCACAAATCGTCGTGTCTAACTTACCCCTGTTTAGGAGCTGAGTCCGGGAGGGATCCCGTTAATTTAGCTGCATGGCCTGCACACGGCCTTTCTAAGATGGCGGCGGTCCTCCTGGTGTGGTAGTTAAACAGTACACTACGGTCTTATTTTCGGCTTAAGACGCCTTCATTCCGTTCCGGGCAGTATCCCCACACAGTCATGCACCTGTGAACCGCTTTGGTACAAGTTTGTGGCTTGAAAATATTCCTGTGTCCCCCCATGATGTTGTTTTATGATGAATAATAAAGGCGATTTTTTACTATAAGAGCTTTTCTGGACTACTCCTCTTTTTTTAATCGGTAATAGTAGATCGGTAATAGTAGTCACAATAAAAGTAATTTTACAGTAGCATGGATACAACTATCTAATGTAGCCATAGTCAATAGTACAATTATCAGAGGCCTCTATATTGTATTCTTTAAGGCGCACGTATATACTATCCATTCAGACCCTAAATTTCTAATAATCTTATCATAACAGATCTTTATGAAAATTGAAAAATGGAACATTGTTAGAGAGGATACTGTTTATGATTACTGTAAAACAAGTCTGCTAAAGTTAAGTAACCTCCAGACAGAAGCTATTACTTGATGTCATCCCTGAGCCACATAGGTAACAGTAAGATAACATATCAATCACGGAACATCATACTATCTAATCACATTGATAATTCTTTACAAATAGCAAGAGATCTACTTAACAGGTATACTCCACGCTAGCTGTCATACAGTAATAGATCATGAGTAGATACCAGATAGAATAGAGAAATTACTCTTAGTCATATATTGGCAGTTTAGAAGTTTTATACATATGAGGTAAAGCTATTATCATCTGTCATAGGAAGGTAGACATAGGGAATCCATTACAAGGGGGAAAAAACCCAACAGACACCCTAATTATAAAAACACACCAACTTAAGGCAGCTCAAGATAGCATATTACAGATAGCAGTGGAGGTCAAAATTTGTGTTAAGCCCTTTTGGCATAAGGGTATACAAGGTATATATCCATGTTGACTCCCTTTGGAGAAGCATCTTTCCTCTATCGCCACCTTTTATGGGTGCAGGGATATGGTCTATGATTATATACCTAAGATCAGAAACAGCACTGCCAACATGAAGTGCAGTGCGTATTGCAGACCGATGGTTAGCCATCCTCATCCTCAGGTCATCCTGGGTCTTCCCTATGAAAAAATTCCCACAGGGTCAATGTAGCATATACACTATATGTGTAGTGGTACACGTAACCCTGTAGTTAATGGTGTAAAGCTTATTCCTCCATGGAATAATGTAGTTGTTAATTGGTTATCCACTTTGATTATCCTAAGATCCAGGAAATCGATCTTTGTTTTATCATAGGTCATCTTAAATTTCAAATTCTGGTTCTGTCTGTTCAACTCGGAGAACCAACCTTCAAGATCTTCCACGGACCCCTTCCATACTAACAGGGGGTCCGTGGAAGATCTTGAAGGTTGGTTCTCCAAGTTGAAAAGTAATCAAAGTGGATAACCAATTAACAACTAAATTTTTCAATAAACAGACGGACCGCAATTCCCTGCTGGAAGCTACCAGCTGTCATCATCCCAGTCTGAAAAAGGCGCTGCCACGCTCTCAGTTCAAAAGGGTTGTGAGGAACAATATGGACCCTACTACTAAGGAGTGTCAACTGAGGAGGATACACCTGAAGTTTCAACAAAGAGGGTATGGCTACAAGTACCTACAAAAACCACTTGAGGAAACCTTATCAATGACTCAGAATCAGGCCCTTGTAAAGAAGATAAGAGAACAGGGTAACAAGAGACTAATATTCTCTACTGAGTTCACTCCAGACAAAATGAACTTCTAAGGAAGAACTGGAATATTTTGAAATCAGATAAGAATCTACCATTCAGTAAAGTTGATAGTCCAATGGTAGGGTACAGGAAGGGTATGTGTCTATGAGTCCAATTTCTCCAACATTGGTGTGTCCGGTCCACGGCGTCATCCATTACTTGTGGGATATTCTCCTCCCCCACAGGGAAAGGCAAGGAGAGCACACAGCAAGAGCTGTCCATATAGTCCCTCCCAGGCTCCGCCCCCCCAGTCATTCTCCTTGCCGCTCTGAACGAGTAGCATCTCCTCGGGGATGGTGAGGAGTTTGTGGTGTTTAGTTGTAGTTTTTTATTCTTCTATCAAGAGTTTGTTATTTTAAAATAGTGCTGGTATGTACTATTTACTCTGAAACAGAAAGAGATGAAGAGTTCTGTTTAAAAGAGGTGTATGATTTTAGCAGCAGTAACTAAAATCAATTGCTGTTTCCCACACAGGACTGTTGAGATGAGAGAACTTCAGTTGGGGGGAACAGTTTGCAGACTTTTCTGCTCAAGGTATGACTAGCCATTTTTCTAACAAGACTGTGTAATGCTGGAAGGCTGTCATTTTTCCCTCATGGGGATCGGTAAGCCATTTTCTTAGTCAAAAATCAAACAGAATAAAGGGCTTATTATGGGCTATAAACTGGTAGACACTTTTAGGGGCTAAATCAATTGCTTTATTTAAGTATTATATGCAGTTTGAAGTTGAATTTCACACTTTTATAACATTGGGGAACGATTTTAGCTCCAGGCACTTGTTAAGACACCTTCCCAGTCAGGAAGGGCCTTTCTCTGTAGTAGGCAGAGCCTCATTTTCGCGCCATTATTGCACAGTTACTTTTGAGTACAGTACATGCAGCTGCATGTGTGAGGGTCTGAAATCCACTAAAAACGTTCCTAGAAGGCTTCATTGTATCTTATACCCCCCTGGGATTGGTGAAGTCGCAGCAAAGGCTGTGGCTGGGACTGTAAGGGGGTTAAAATTGTAAATGGCTCCGGTTTCCACATTTTAAGGGTTAACAGCTTGAAAATTGGGGTGCAATACTTTGAATGTATTAAGACACTGTGGTGAAAATTTGGTAAAGATTGGATAATTCCTTCATAGTTTTTCACATATTCAGTAATAAAGTGTGCCCTGTTTAACATTTAAAGAGACAGTAACGGTTTTATTTTAAAACGGTTTTTGTGCTTTATTAACCAGTTTAAGCCTGTTTAACATGTCTGTACCTTCAGATAGATCATGTTCTGTATGTATGGTAGCCAATGTGGTTCCCCCTTCAAATATGTGTGATAATTGTGCCATAGCGTCCAAACAAAGTAAGGACAGTACTGTCACAAATTGTAAAGTTGCCCAGGATGATTCCTCAGATGAAGGAAGTAGACATAGTTCTACATCATCTCCTTCTGTGTCTATACCAGTTATGCCCGCGCAGGCGACTCCTAGTACTTCTAGTGCACCAATGCTTGTTACTATGCAGCGATTGACTGCAGTAATGGATAACTCCATAGCTAATATTTTATCCAAAATGCCAGCATTTCAGAGAAAGCGCGATTGCTCTGTTTTAAACACTGTAGAGCAGGAGGGCGCTGATGATAATTTTTCTGTCATACCCTCACACCAATCTGAAGTGGCAGTGAGGGAGGGTTTGTCAGATGGGGAAATTTCTGATAGGAAGAATTTCTCAGCAGGCAGAACCCGATGTTGTGACATTTAAATTTAAATTAGAGCATCTCCGCGCATTACTTAAGGAGGTGCTATCTACTCTGGATGATTGTGACAATCTGGTCATCCCAGAAAAATTGTGCAAGATGGACAAGTTCCTTGAGGTCCCGGTGCACCCTGATGCTTTTCCGATACCTAAACGGGTGGCGGACATAGTGTATAAGGAGTGGGAGAAGCCAGGCATACCTTTTGTCCCTCCTCCTATATTTAAGAAATTGTTCCCTATGGTCGACCCCAGGAAGGACACATGGCAAACAGTCCCTAAGGTCGAGGGGGCGGTTTCTACTCTAGCCAAGCGCACGGCCATTCCTATTGAGGACAATTGTGCTTTCAAAGATCCTATGGATAAAAAATTGGAGGGTTTGCTTAAAAAGATTTTTGTACAGCAAGGTTACCTCCTTCAACCTATTTCGTTCATTATTCCTGTCACTACAGCGGTGTGGTTCTGGTTCGAGGAACTGGAAAAGTCGCTCAGTAGGGAGACTCCATACGAGGAAGTCATGGACAGAATTCACGCACCTTAACTTAGCTAATTCCTTTATTTTAGACGCCGCTTTGCAGTTAGCGAGGTTAGCGGTGAAAAATTCAGGGTTTGCAATTGTGGCGCGCAGAGCGCTCTGGCTAAAGTCTTGGTCGGCGGATGTATCTTCCAAGACAAAATTGCTTAATATCCTTTTCAAAGGTAAGACCCTTTTTGGGCCAGAATTGAAAGAGATTATTTCAGACATCACTGGGTGAAAGGGCCATGCCCTCCCACAAGATAGACCTTTCAAGGCTAAGAATTTCAGGAATGGATCGGCTTCCAACTCTGCAGCCTCTAGACAAGAGGGTAACACTTCCCAGACCAAACCAGCTTGGAAACCAATGCAAGGCTGGAACAAGGGTAAACAGGCCAAGAAGCCTGCTGCTGCTGCCAAAACAGCATGAAGGGGTAGCCCTCGATCCGGGACCGGATCTAGTAGGGGGCAGACTCTCTTTGCTCAGGCTTGGGCAAGAGATTTTCAGGATCCCTGGGCACTAGAAATAGTCTCTCAGGGTTATCTTCTAGAATTCAAGGAAATACCCCCAAGGGGAAGGTTCCACATGTATCACTTATATTCAAACCAAATAAAGAGACAGGCATTCTTACATTGTGTAGAAGACCTGTTAAAGATGGGAGTTATACACCCAGTTCCAACTGTGGAACAAGGTCAGGGGTTTTTACTCAAATCTGTTTGTAGTTCCCAAAAAAGAGGGAACTTTCAGACCAATTCTGGATTTAAAAATTCTAAACAAATTTCTCAGAGTTCCATCGTTCAAAATGGAAACCATTCGAACAATTTTACCTACAATCCAGGAGGGTCAATATATGACTACTGTGGATTTAAAGGATGCGTACCTACATATTCCTATCCACAAAGATCATCATCAGTTCCTAAGGTTCGCCTTTCTGGACAAACATTACCAGTTCGTGGCTCTTCCGTTCGGTTTAGCCACTGCTCCCAGAATTTTCACAAAGGTGCTAGGGTCCCTTCTGGCGGTTCTAAGACCGAGGGGCATTGCAGTGGCACCTTATCTAGACAACATTCTAAATCAAGCGTCATCTCTTTCCAAGGCAAAGACTCATACAGACATTGTTCTAGCATTTCTCAGATCTCACGGGTGGAAGGTGAACGTAGAAAAGAGTTCCCTGTCTCCGTCAACAAGAGTTCCCTTTTTGGGAACAATAATAGATTCTTTAGAAATGAAGATCTTCCTGACAGAAGTCAGAAAGTCAAAGCTTCTAAACTTCTATAGCTCAGTGCATGGAAGTAGTAGGATTGATGGTTACAGCAATAAACATAGTTCTTTTTGCTCAAATTCATCTAAGACCATTACATCTGTGCATGCTCAATCAGTGGAATGGGGACTATGCAGACTTGTCTCCACAGATTCAAGTAGACCAGGTGACCAGAGACTTACTCCGTTGGTGGTTGAATCAGGATCACCTGTCTCAGGGAATGAGTTTCCGCAGACCAGAGTGGGTCATTGTCACGACTAACGCCAGTCTATTAGGCTGGGGCGCGGTCTGGGATTCCCTGAAAGCTCAGGGGCTATGGTCTCGGGAAGAGTCTCTTCTTCCGATAAACTTCCTGGAACTGAGAGCGATATTCAATGCTCTCTGGGCTTGGCCTCAATTAGTGAAGGCCGGATTCATAAGATTCCAGTCAGACAACATGACGACTGTAGCTTACATCAACCATCATGGAGGAACAAGGAGTTCCTTGGCAATGAGAGAGGTATCCAAGATCATCAAATGGGCGGAGGATCACTCCTGCCATCTATCTGCAATTCACATCCCAGGAGTAGACAACTGGGAAGCGGATTATCTGAGTCGTCAGACTTTCCATCCGGGGGAGTGGGAACTCCACCCGGAGGTCTTTGCCCAGTTGACTCAATTATGGGGCATTCCAGACATGGATCTGATGGCGTCTCGTCAGAACTTCAAGGTTCCTTGCTACGGGTCCAGATCCAGGGATCCCAAGGCGACTCTAGTAGATGCATTAGTGGCGCCTTGGTCGTTCAACCTAGCTTATGTGTTTCCACCGTTCCCTCTCCTTCCCAGGCTCGTAGCCAGGATCAAACAGGAGAAGGCCTCGGTGATTCTGATAGCTCCTGTGTGGCCACGCAGGACTTGGTATGCAGACCTGGTGAATATGTCATCGGCTCCACCATGGAAGCTACCTTTGAGACAGGATCTTCTAGTACAAGGTCCATTCGAACATCCAAATCTAGTTTCTCTACAGCTGACTGCTTGGAAATTGAACGCTTGATTTTATCCAAGCGTGGGTTTTCAAATTCAGTGATAGATACTCTGGTTCAAGCCAGAAAACCTGTGACTAGAAAGATTTACCATAAAATATGGAAAAAATATATCTGTTGGTGTGAATCCAAGGGATTCTCCTGGAGTAAGATTAAAATTCCTAAGATTCTCTCCTTTCTCCAAGAGGGTTTGGATAAGGGTTGTCAGCGAGTTCTCTAAAAGGACAGATTTCTCCTTTATCCGTGTTGTTACACAAACGACTGGAAGCTGTGCCAGATGTACAAGCTTTTGTACAGGCTTTGATCAGAATCAAGCCTGTTTACAGACCTTTGACTCCTCCCTGGAGTCTAAATTTAGTTCTTTCAGTTCTTCAAGGGGTTCCGTTTGAACCCTTACATTCCATAGATATCAAGTTACTATCTTGGAAAGTTCTGTTTTTGGTTGCTATTTCTTCTGCTAGAAGAGTTTCTCAACTATCTGCTTTGCAGTGTGATCCACCCTATCTGGTGTTCCATTCAGATAAGGTTATTTTGCGTACCAAGCCTGGTTTTCTTCCAAAAGTTGTTTCCAACAAGAATATTAACCAGGAAATAGTTGTTCCTTCTTTGTGTCCGATTACCAGTTTCAAAGAAAGAACGTTTGTTACACAATTTAGATGTAGTCCGTGCTTTAAAGTTCTATTTAGAAGCAACAAAGGATTTCAGACAAACTTCTTCTTTGTTTGTCATTTATTCTGGTAAGAGGAGAGGACAAAAAGCTACTGCTACCTCTCTTTCTTTCTGGCTGAAAAGCATTATCCGATTGGCTTATGAGACTGCCAGACAGCAGCCTCCTGAACAAATCACAGCTCACTCTACTAGGGCTGTGACTTCCACATGGGCCTTCAAGAACGAGGCTTCTGTTGATCAGTTATGTAAGGCAGCAACTTGGTCTTCTCTGCACATTTTTGCCAAAATTCTACAAATTTGATACTTTTGCTTCTTCGGAGGCTATTTTTGGGAGAAAGGTTTTGCAAGCCGTGGTGCCTTCTGTTTAGGTAACCTGATTTGCTCCCTCCCTTCATCCATGTCCTAAAGCTTTGGTATTGGTTCCCACAAGTAATGGATGACGCCGTGGACCGGACACACCAATGTTGGAGAAAACAGAATTTATGCTTACCTGATAAATTACTTTCTCCAACAGTGTGTCCGGTCCACGGCCCGCCCTGGTTTTTTAATCAGGTTTGAAAAATTTCTTTCTCTATACACTACAGTCACCACGGCACCCTATAGTTTGTCCTTTTTTCTCCTAACCGTCGGTCGAATGACTGGGGGGACGGAGCCTGGGAGGGACTATATGGACAGCTCTTGCTGTGTGCTCTCCTTGCCTTTCCCTGTGGGGGAGGAGAATATCCCACAAGTAATGGATGACGCCGTGGACCGGACACACCGTTGGAGAAAGTAATTTATCAGGTAAGCATAAATTCTGTTTTTTATGAATAGATAATAGATCAAGCTATACCAGTAGAACATGGCTGGGCACTGAGAGGAATGGTTGCTATAGATGCAGTGGATGCGTAACCTGTGGTTGTCTATTGCAAAACAAATATTTTGTTCATCCATGGAGGAATAAGCGGTACACCATTAACTACAGGGTTACGTGTACCACTACACATATAGTGTATATGCTACATTGCCCCTGTGGAAAATTTTACATAGGGAAGACCCAGGATGACCTGAGGACGAGGATGGCTAACCACCGGTCTGCAATATGCACTGCCCTTCATGTTGGCAGTGCTGAGCAATCGGTGGCTAGGCATTTTTTGACACACGGACGTACTGTTTCTGATCTTAGGTATATAATCATAGACCATATCCCTGCTCCCATAAGAAGTGGCGATAGAGGAAAGATGCTTCTCCAAAGGGAGTCAAAATGGATATATACATTGGATACCCTTATGCCAAAGGGCTTAACACTAATTTTGACCTCCTCTGCTATCTGAAATATGCTATCATGAACTGCTTTATGTTTTGGTGTGTTTTTATAATTAGGGTGTCTGTTGGGTTTTTTTCCCCCTTGTAATGGATTCCCTTTTTCTACCTACCTATGACAGATGATAATAGCTTTACCTCATATGTATAATACTTCTAAACTGCCAATATATAACTAAGAGTAATTTCTATCTGGTATCTACTTGTGATCTATTACTGTATGACAGCTAGCGTGGAGTATATCTGTTAAGTAGATCTCTTGCTATTTGTAAAGAATTATCAATGTGATTAGATAGTATGATGTTCCGTGATTGATACATTATATTACTGTTACCTATGTGGCTCAGGGATGACATTAGGTAATAGCTTCTGTCTGGAGGTTACTTAACTTTAGCAGACCATTTTTTTGACAGTAATCATAAACAGTATCCTCTCTGACAATGTTCCATTTATTATTTTTCATAAAGATCTGTTATAAGATTATTAGAAAGTTAGGGTCTGAATGGATAGTATATATACGTGAACCTTAAAGAATACAATTTAGAGGCCTCTGATAATTGTACTATTGACTATGCCTATATTAGATAGTTGTATCCATGCTACTGTAAAATTACTTTTATTGTGACTACTATTACCGATGTTATGCATGATCTTGCAGAGTTTTCGGATGCAGCAGAATGGTTCACATGGGATGATACTGGGGAAGCACTTAAATGGTGGTAAGATGTTTTGTATTGTTATGTCTGAGGATGGGTGTATGCCAGAAAACGTTTACATGTATTTTCTACAGTAAATTTTGTTACACTAAAACCGGAGAGTGCCTTCCTTACTTTGGATTACTTATGTGCATAACACACACACACAGATATGCACATACCCGGAGCAGGTAATCACAGCCAGGAGTGCGTCTCAGCCCAAGGGCATTGGATATCCTAACACATAGAAGGGAGCAGACCAAAAGATTACCTAATAACCCCCACATTAGGTAAGTCCAAACTAGATGCTTGAGAGAACTATTCTCCCTCACCCTGCTTGGAAATAACCGGCCCCATTATCAATATCTTTCAAACAGTATCTACAAAAGGGCACAAAGATATGGCATAACACAGCCATTACATAAAAACTTGGCCACTCAGAATGCATTAATACATTATATTTATTATAATAGAGTGGATAATGCTCACAAAGAGGCATGCTATGGTAAAGTCTCCAACAGAGTAATACCTGCTATCTCGCGCTACCTCATACTTAGATCTCGGACATACCCCTGATCTACCCCTGACAGTTATCTAACTATAATTGGCTGGACCTTTTAGCCACTTCAAGGAAGTTATGTCATGTTGAGAGCAATGGGAGCCACTGTTGCATAATGTTATTGCCCCATTACAAGGGGAGACATCACAGAGACTATACTTGAGCATGAACTCATAACTGCACATTCATTTGGTGGATCATAGGTGTATCAAAATGTAAAAATAGGTCTTGAAATTAATATCAACAAGGTGTCTATGGGGCCCTCCTCCAACACTATGGCCTCCAAAAGACTTACAAAACATTAAAAAAAAAAAACATTAAAATCCATGACAACTCAGACATCAAAGATGGACTCTTACTTATAGACTATAGACGCTATACTTCCTGAACCACTTTTTGACAATCAATCAGCACTAACTTAAAGGCAATGTGCACCAGGCCTGGCCAATACTCCAGAGGAGGATTCTCAACCTCTGAATTCCTTCCCTCCAAATAAAATACGTAAACCCTTCTTGCTGAGAGTAACATAGTGAAACAATATATAAAATATCTTCCTACTGTGAAAAAATACATTTTTAAGATAGGGAACAGAGTGGAGCAATTTGAAAAAGATAATGAAGATCTTACCAACACTACAGAAACATTAGCAATGCAGAGATATGCAAACTAGATAAGGCAAAGTCTATAGGCTGTAGTATCAGGCAGGAATACAGATCTTTGTAATAACAGGCAGGATACTTGCATATGCTGTAAACTGGAACTATAGGCTGTAGACTGGAACTGTATAATAACAGGCAGGAATGCAGATCTTGTAATAACAGGCAGGATACTTGCATATGCTGTAGACTGGAAGTTCTGTAATAACAGAAAGGAATGCAGATCTTTGTAATAACAGGCAGGATACTTGCATATGCTGTAGTCTGGAACTCTGTAATAACAGGCAGGAATGCAGATCTTTGTAATAACAGGCAGGATACTTGCATATGCTGTAGACTGGAACTCTGTAATAACAGGCAGGAATGCAGATCTTTGTAATAACAGGCAGGATACTTGCATATGTTGTAGTCTGGAACTCTGTAATAACAGGCAGGAATGCAGTTATTTGTAATAACAGGCAGGATACTTGCATATGCTGTAGACTGGAACTCTGTAGTAACAGGCAAGAATGCAGATCCTTGTAATAACAGACAGGATACTTACATATGCTGTAGACTGGAACTCTGTAGTATCAGGTAACAAGCAAGCAAAAGTACCTGAGCCAGTCCTTAGGAAAAAGAGACTTAGCCAAGATCAATTGCCAGGAAATCAGTCTAAAAACTAAACACAGTGCCAAGGGAATATCCAGAAGAAAAATAAAAAATAAGCAGAAATCAGGCACCAGGAAATCCAACAAATCTGTATTTCACTCAGGCAACAGGACCAGGTATAACACTCAATGTCAAGGCCCATAACTGCAAGCAAACCTCCCAAATATAGCAGGCTGCTGATTATATGATTTGTTTCAGCTGGTAAGCAGGTGGAGCCAGAGAGCCAAAGTTGCAGCAAACAGAAAAACCCAATATTCTTAACCTGTGATCAAGCCATCTGGTGGCAAAGAGGTAAGACAACAGGCTGGGAAAGAACAGCAGCAGAAATAGAAACAGGTCCCAGGTTCAATTCTAGGCTGGATCAAGACAGAAACAGGAGGAGTAATTTGTAGGTCAGGGGTATACCAGACTCCATATTGACTAATGCCCTACAGCAATATTTGCTACATTTATTTTAATCTTTGAAAGTAGTTACAAATACTTGAGCTAAGATGATGGAGAGGGCACACAGTGTTGAGGTCCAAGGCCCATGGAATCCCTCCTAGAGATGTGTTTTATTTCAAAGATACGGAGACCATCCTATGGGCAACTATGAAGAACAATAAATTATACACCAAGACCATACCTTACAAATTTACCCAGATTTGTTCTAAAGAACACTGCTGAGGTGCAGAAACCTATCCTTCCTGACCCAACACCTGAATCAACTAAATATCCCATACAGATGGGCTTTACCTTATAGCTTGGGAGCCACAGTGATCAGGAAGTTGGCAACAGAAAAAAACAACAAACGTCAAGAGACCCAACTTAATTCTACTGTACCAAAAGGCCTGACAGCTACCAGAAGAAATATGAAAATAATCAAGAATTGTAGTGAGTATCAAAAATGTTTTTCTTAAGTCATGATTAATGGTCCAGAATCTGCCTATGGTTTAAACACCTGTTTCTCTTATATGACTGCAGGTTCCGGGACCTAAGAGAGTGTATGCTTAGAATCGGGACAGCTTATCCCTATTCCACTTAGATGCCTTTGGACTACATCATTGCTGTCTTCCTTTGTGCTCGTGACCTGGAAATGGAAGTTGATCCAACTAATCTAAGATGCAAGGGACTTGAGTGGTGTTAGCGCATAATAGCACTTATTGGAAGAAAATCACACAGCTGAAAGTATTCGTAATTTAAAACATAGAGAGAGAGAGATGTATAACGTAAACATTGAATAGCCCATCCAACATTTGATGTTTATCCCAGCCTGGATTAGAACCTGGGTCTACTGCTTCCTAGCCTCTAGCACTAACCATATATAGGCATTAATGCAAGATGGTTGTTTTTGATCAATGCGTATACTATTGCACAATAGTTTTTGTACAGTAGTATAGATGATCTAGTATTCTTCATACAGTATAATTTGCAATTTACATTAGAAATGTGCATTCAGAGTTTTCGGATACCTCTGAATGCGGAAGAAGGCGACCCCTTGCGGCATTCTGCTCTTTTCGGAGACCAATTTATTATTGTGAAAGTGCATTAAAGTGAATTTAAACAAAAAATCTTATAGTGTGTTGAACTTTCACAAGAATAAATCCGGCTTCGAAAAGAGACAAATGCCACGAGCAGGTCATAAACCTCGGAATGAATATGTCTAATTTTCATTAATAACTATCATGTTAAAGATATATTTTATATATGCTAGTGTACTGTATTTCTGATATAATTTTACTGGCACACTTTCAGTTCCTGTATTTATTTTTTAGCACTGCATTTACCATCATTAAGATTTGCATATAGTGATATATTTTCCTACTTACATAAGTTTTTGATAACATATTTTGTTGATTGTTTTTAATTTGGGTTATTGAACATTGTATATGTATTTCCAAATTACGGTTTTGTTTCATGTACAACTGATTTTTACTGCTGTTATACTATTTAGTTTTAGCTTCTGTTTGCCTGATATATATACACCTATTAAAGCTGGGGTTCATTCTGTAGTGTTTGTAAATGCAGGTGATTTAGAAATATATCTGACACAGAGTCCATTTATACAGCAACTAACTACACACTTTATTTCCTGGTTGCTCACTCTAACAACACTGTTCCCGCCCCTGCTTCTTTGCAACAATTATATACATTTACAAGTCAGAGCACAAACTAGGAAGAAAGCATTATATATTATAATATCACACAGACACCATATCTCTCCCTAACTTTAGATTAGAAACATAAAAATTAAACTAAACATAAATATAACTATATCTATACTATGCTTAATATCTAGAAATAAGACCAACTATATTTCACATAAGAGTTGCATGATGACATAATACATTACATGAAAACACATTATTTTTCATAGTTTTTAAGGTATTCAGGAGGTCTTCTGTTTTCTCTGAGAGGGTATTTTCGATTAGTATCTAAGGACTGATCATGTGCTACGTTTTCTTCCCCCTCACTGCTCTCTGTGTTATCCATATTATTATCATGTTCTTGAAATAATTTGTGTATATCAGAATTATCATCTTCTGCATCAGATAATTCAGTGTCCTGTTCTTTGTGTAGTTTGTTGGAGAAAGAAGAATTCCGAGTATTTGTATGTCCATTTCTTACTGCAGTGATCATTGATCCTGGAATTCCTGTAACTGTATATGGGACGACATCATTTAAAGTATCCAACTTGTGTCGTCTATCTTGCCGATACAGAATTCTGTCTCCAACAGCAAAAGGAGCAGATTTGGTTAAATATGATAATATTTATCCGCATAAGCTTTCATCTTGGCTTTGGCATAACTGTCATTTTGTATCAAGTCCTTGTTGAGTATCTCTGTTAGTGAATCATTTATATCCAGAATTTTGATCCGAAGTTTGCGATTGAATAACAGCTCTGCAGGTGATCTGCCAGTAGTACAATGGGGAGTTGATCGATAGTCTCTCAGAAAAGAGTATACATTTTGTTTCCATGGTCTACCTTGCGCTGTAGTTGCTCTTAGAAATTTCCCCATAGAACGCATGAATCTTTCAGCTTCTGCATTAGCTTGTGGCCACAAAGTAGTAATGCGCCTATGTTTAAATCCAAGATATGAAGCAAATTTCTTAAACTGAGTACTGTTAAACGGGCGACCATTATCCGTTTTAACAATTTTAGGAATTCCCAATTAAGAGAAAACTTTGTCTAAAACAGGAACAACAGTGACTGAATATGTTGAGCTGATAACTTCTACTACCGGGTATCTTGAATATTCGTCTATAACCACCATCAAGTAATCTCTAGTAGGTAATGGGCCATAAAAATCAATACTCACATTACATCATGGTGCTTCAGGCAATGCAGACAGTTTTAAAGGTTCTTTGTGAGCTCCTGGAGTTGTGGCTTGACACACAATACAATTTCTCACCAACTTTTCTGCTTGTTGATCTATTGATGGAAACCACACTTTTTCTCGAAATAAACTTTTCATTTTAACTATTCCTTGGTGACCTTCATGTGCTAAGGATAATACTTGTTGTTGTAAACATGTCGGAACGACTAGTCGATTACCTCCCAAGATAATACTGTTGTCATTTTGCCAAATCTTGCAAATTACTTCAACTCTTTTCCATGTATTTTGTCAGAATCAGCTGTGTACCATTTTCCATTCCGAACTAATACAGCAAGTTTTTGCAGTATAGGATCAGCTAATGTTGCTTGTTGTATTTCTTCTACACTCAATGCTTTAGATATAGCATGATTAGTAACAAAATTGATATATTCTTATGCATCCATGGAACTTGGAGAACTTGTGAATGAATCTGCTGATATAGGATGTCGAGACATATTGGCCTCTAGTTATCAAGCCGTCAACCTCAAATATGCTGGAATTCCGCAGCGTATTTGTGGCAAGGCTGATTCGCCTAAGTTATCAAACCCTACAGACCGGCAAAAGTAGAATATAGTGACGTAAGCTTCGATCCGCCGGACTCAGTCTGACACAGATCGATTCTTACGTCACTCCCGATGTTCCGAACGCAAGTTCGGCACAATCTGACTTCGTTTGGAAGTTATCAAATGACTACCAGGTACGCTCGGCACTTTTCCGGCCCAGCGTACCTGGTTTTCAATCCGCCGCCCTGGAGGTGGCGGATCCCATAGGAATCAATGGGAGTCTTACCATAGCGAAAGCTCATGTTCGCTGCTGCCCGACATCCCATTAATTCCTATGGGAGCTGTCTACACCTAACAACATGTACCCCGAGTTTAAACACCCCTAATATGCCGCTCCTGGACCCCGCAGCCACCTACATAATACATATTAACCCCTATCCTGCCCCCCTACACCGCCGCCACCTATAATAAATTTATTAACCCCTATCCTGCCCCCTCTACACCGCCGCAACCTATCATAAAATTATTAACCCCTAAACCTAAGTCTAACACTAACCCTAACACCCCCCTAATTTACATATTAATTAAATACATCTAAATAAATATTACTCTTATTAAATTAGTTATTCCTATTTAAAACTAAATACTTACCTGTAAAATAAAACCTAAGCTAGCTACAATGTAATTAATAATTACATTGTAGCTATCTTAGGATTTATATTTATTTTACAGGAAACTTTGTATTTATTTTAACTAGGTACAATAGTTATTAAATAGTTATTAACTATTTAATAACTACCTAGCTAAAAGAAATACAAAATTACATTTAAAATAAATCAGATTGAGCTTGCATTCTATTGGCTGATCAGAACAGCCAATAGAATGCGAGCTCAATCTGACTGGCTGATTGGATCAGCCAATCGGATTTTTCCTACCTTAATTCTGATTGGCTGATAGAATCCTATCAGCCAATCGGAATTCAAGGGACGCAATCTTGGATGACGTCACTTAAAGGAATATTCATTCGGCGAGTAGGCGTTGGTGGAAGAGGATGGCTCCGCGTCAGCTGCTTTGAAGATGGCTCCGCTCCGGATGGATGAAGATTGAAGACGCCGCCTGGATGAAGACTTCTATTTTTAAGGGGGGTTTGGGTGGGTTAGAGTAGGGGTATGTGGGTGGTGGGTTTTAATGTTGGGGGGGTTGTATTTTTTTTTACAGGCAAAAGAGCTGATTACTTTGGGGCATGCCCCTCAAAAAGCCCTTTTAAGGGCTGGTAAAAGAGCTGGTTACTTTGTAATGTAGTATAGGGTAGGGACTTTTATTTATTTTATTAAGGGGCTTAGATTAGGTGTAATTAGTTTAAAATTCTTGTAAACTTTTTTTATTTTCTGTAATTTAGTGTTTGTTTTATTGTACTTTAGTTTAGTTTATTTAATTGTAGCTACTTGTAGTTAATTAATTTAATTTATTTAATGATAGTGTAGTGTTAGGTTTAATTGTAACTTAGGTTAGGATTTATTTTACAGGTACTTTTGTATTTCTTTTAGCTAGGTAGTTATTAAATAGTTAATAACTATTTAATAACTATTGTACCTAGTTAAAATAAATACAAAGTTGCCTGTAAAATAAATATAAATCCTAAAATAGCTACAATGTAATTATTAATTACATTGTAGCTATCTTAGGGTTTATTTTACAGGTAAGTATTTAGTTTTAAATAGGAATAATTTATTTAATGATAGTGTAGTGTTAGGTGTAATTTTAACTTAGGTTAGTTTTTATTTTACAGGTAAATTTGACTTTATTTTATCTAGGTAGCTATTAAATAGTTAATAACTATTTCATAGCTATTGTACCTAGTTAAAATAAATGTAAATTTGCCTGTAAAATAAAAATAAATCCTAAAAATAGCTACAATATAATTATTAGTAATATTGTAGCTATATTAGGGTTTTTTTATAGGTAAGTATTTATTTTTAAATAGGAATAACTAATTTAATAAGAGTAATATTTATTTAGATTTATTTAATTAATATTTAAGTTAGGGGGGTGTTAGGGTTAGTGTTAGACTTAGGTTTAGGGGTTAATAATTTTATTATAGGTTGTGGTGGTGTAGGGGGGGCACGATAGGGGTTAATAAATTTATTATAGGTGGCGACGGTGTAGGGGGGGCAGATTAGGGGTTAATAAGTTTAATATAGGTGGCGGCAGTATAGGGGGGGCAGGATAGGGGTTAATAGGTATTATGTAGGTGGTGGCGGGGTCCGGGAGCAGAGGTTCAGGGGTTAATACATTTATTATAGTTGCGGCGGGGTCTAGGAACGGCGGTTTAGGGGTTAATAACTTTATTTAGTTACGGGGGGCTCCGGGGGCGCCGGTATAGGGGGTAGAACAGTATAGTTAGTGTGGTGTGCTAGCATAAGTGTATATTTACATTTAACTAATAGTTTTTTCACTTGGTTATCACATCTCATTAGAGATCACCATTAGATATAATTATCATTTTGTTGATATTGTTGATATTGTGACATAAATTTCACAAAAAAACATTATATAGTTTAATTCACTAGTGATGTTTTCACACATTAGTTATATTTTGTTACATCATTCACACAGTCTTCACGTTGGACATACATAGAATAATTCACAAATACACGCATATCACATAATATATACAATATAAATAATAATATTATTATCACATAGCATTATTGAATATTTAGTGCAACATAACTTCACAGTACCATCACGTGTAATGGATAATGGTATGCATGAAAAGCGACTTTTTAGGAATATATAAGTCATACTGTAAGCATAGAGGTTACTATAGAACAAGTAGATAGGAGCGATATAGATATACATTTGTGTAACAAGTGAAACTAAATATACATAAATAAATAGTCAATAACTCAGCTTTTGCACTGTTTCTCAGGTATAACAATGTATGGAGAAGTATTAGAAACAAGTTTATTATGTAGCAGTAACATATTTTTTATATTACTGCTTATACATAGTATAGTATAAATACTGTTCGAAAGATTTCAAAAAGTAATACTAAAGAATGTGTTAATTTCTATATATACGTCTCTGTGTCCTTTTAGATTCAAAACAATCTATTTCTCCATACTATGTATCCTTCAAAAAATTGAACTGAATTTGAAACAACAGTTTTTTACAGCGTACAATAATTATATGTATTTATTTTCATACGCTTTGTAAATATTGTGTTCTCAGGATGTGTAGGAATTTCAATTTTATAAGATTTTTCTCTTTTAACATATCATTTATTGAAAGCGCTTCAGATATGGGAATTATGTCTATATAGATCGCACAGCCAGTTTTTCTTCAATGTTTACAACATACACTTTTCACGATAATCACAGTTTAGATACAAGATTTATATACAATGTATTATATTATTTAACATGTTGATTGTCTTGTGTTAGTGGAATGTTGTTTACATTTCAGGAAATGTAATGCCAGGAGTCAGGCAGTCCTCCAGAAGTAAACAGGTGTGCTTGATTTCAGGTAGGATTGGTTTAACGTAACAGGAAGTGCCTTTTTATAAAAGAAGCTTTTGATTTACTTTGTTTAGTCCCTGACGAAGTGCCTACGGGCAGGAAACGCGTTGGACGTTCCCATCTGTTCCTAGCTCCCTCCCGAGCTTGCATGTACCCTTACAAGTTTGTGACTTTAAATAAAGTCAGTTTTTACCTGCATGACTGTTTTCGGATTGTTCTTTCCTTGCAGCAGGTACAAAATTTGTGCTTCATATTGTATCTTTCTCCCAGGAGACAGGGGAGTGTCTCCTTACCTACTTGCAAGAATCCTCTGTGTCAGCCCGCAGAGCGGAATCAGCAGAATAAGGTAAAAATACCCTGCAAACAGTGTTATAAATTATTGGCACTTGTACGCTCAAACATATTCTGCTTACTGTATTGAATAGACTGACAAGGGATAAACACGGCACACACGAATTGCACCAACATCATACTTATAATCTGGGAAGTGACGACACAGACATATTTATTACTATTTACTACAAGAAAATAAGTGCAATATTGTAAACTCCGTGTGCAGACAGCGTATTTTGTTGAATGTAGTTAGTGTGGGTGCTTAGTGACAGCTTATCAATAAAGCTGTAAAAAAGCCGAAGAGCAGCGAGATCTGATGAGTGATAACTATCACAGTCCGCTGCTCATCGCCCCGTACCTGGTGCGCGGCTTTTTTTATAACTTTGGCGAGCGTATTCAGGTCCACGGCGGAAATGTGAGGTGAGCTTAGGCGGGCGTATTGGGGCCGGCGATGGTAGGTACGTACGGAGCTTGATAACTAGAGGCCATAGTCTGCTGGGTTCTCTTTTCCAGATTTGTAAACCACAGTAAAATTATATGGTTGTAGCCTTAAACCCCATTTTTCTATTCTAGTGGGTGGTTTAGATTTTGGATTATTCAAGATCAACTGTAAAGGCTTATGATCTGTGATCAGTGTGAATGGACAACCATATAAATATAAATGAAAGTATTTACAACTCCAAACTATTGCCAGAGCTTTACGTTTGGTTTGAGAATAACGTTTTCCACATCATTTAAAGAACGGCTACCATAAGCAATTATATAATGCTTGCCTTTGTCTCTCTGCACCAGAATAGCACCTAAACCAACAGGGCTAGCATCTACTAAAATAATAGTTTTCCGTTGAGGGTTAAAATAGGACATTGTCTTGTCACTGGTCAAACTCTGTTTCAATTGTTGAAAAGCTTGTTGTTCAGTTTCACTCCAACACCATGGCACACTTTTCTTTGTTAACTCTCTTAAAGGTGTGGCAATAGTAGAGAAATTAGGGATAAATCAAGAACAGTAATTTACCATCCCTAGGAAACTTCTAACTTCACTGGAGTCTATTGGAGGATTTGCATTCTGAATTGCTTCCACTTTCTTTGGGTCTGCTGATATGCCTTCAGCTGAAAAGACAAATCCATAAAATTCTAGTTTAGTTTTGTTAAATTCACACTTACTACAATTTAAAGTAAGTCACTCAAAAACTGCTGTGGGATTTTTATCATGGTCCTCTTGAGTAGCTCCAAACACAATAATATCGTCGCTGAAGTTTTTAACTCCTGGAATTCCAGATAATGTTTGCTGTATTGCATTTTGAAATACTTCAGCCGCAGAAGAAACACCAAAACTTAGGTACTTGTATCTCCACAATCCTGTGTGTGTTGAGAATGTAGTTAAATATCTGCTTGTTGGATCCAATTCCAGTTGATGATAGCCTGATTTTAAATCAAGTTTGGAGAAAACTTTTGCCTGGTTGAGATCATGAATTATATCATCTAATGTTGGAGTAATGTGGCGCTCCCTGATAATGGCAGTGCTGGCTTGCCTCATGTCTATGCAAATTCTTACACTATTTGGGTCTTTGGGTTTTGGCATTGATACTATTGGGGAGACCCATGGAGTTGGCCCCTGCACTCTTTCGATGATTCCTTGTGTTTCAAGGTTCTTGAGTTCAGCATCAACCTTGTGCCTTAGATGAAATGGAATTCTTCTATGTGGTTGTATTACAGGTTTTATATGGGGATTAATATGCAGCTGTACTTGAAAATCTTTCAATTTACCAGTGCCATTAAACAAATGAGAATACTGCTGTACTAACTGATCTAAAATCAAATATAGATAAAAGAGGTCAGCACAAAAGTGCAGAATGCAGGCAAATGAACAGGTGCAGACAGCAAACGTTTCGTGCACATGCGCACTTGGTCACTGCTTGTCTGAGCACCTGTTCATGATCCCTTTTAAAGCAAATTCTTAAAGAGATACTACTCTCATGTTTGTAATTACCTGTTAGTCTGAGTTACAAGGAGCAAAAATGGCAAATGCATATATCTACAGCTTACCACAGTATATATGTTTAAAAATCTAACTTTGTGGCTATACATGTATGATATGAAAAATATGAAAAGCAATTGTCTATATTGGTTATATGCTATACATATATTTGAGAAACTAGCCATATAGTGATACATGTATAAAGATGAAAAAACAGATATCTATATTATTCATTACTATGTGGAATAAATCCACTTTAGTCTGCTATCATGCTCAATAATTTAAAAAATTAAGAGAAAAGAGAACACATGTATGAATGTATTTTGTGTATTGTTAGAATTACTATAAGCATCAGAAGGTTATGGAGACTAGTTCAATTATGTTCAGCTATTTGGCGAACAAATTCAGGTCTCTCCTCATATTAAGGCCCAATGCATGACTTGTTTGTAAGTTGAACATCCATAGAATTTCCCATTTGTCAAGAGACATCTCCCTATCTCCTCCTCTTCTCCAATGTGGAACAAAATCTATGCCCTGAATCATTAATGCCGTTGTGTCAGCATTATGCATAGTTTTGTAGTGTCTGGCTATGGGTGTATCAGAGTGATCATCCTCAATGGAGCGTAAATGCTCCAAAAATCTATCTTTTAGAGGTCTTTTTGTTTTCCCTTTATACTGTTTGGAACAAATTTTGCATGTGAGGAGATAAATAACATGGGTGGTCGCACAGTTTATATAGTAATTTACTTTAAATCCCTTCTTCGTAACTGTGGAAACAAATTTTTCTCCCTCACATACAAAATCACATGTTGTGCATATGGGACACCTACATTTATAAAAACCTCTTTTTTGTTGTAACCAGCATTTGGTATTTTTTAGGTTTAAGATCAGAGGGAGAAAGATGGTTAGCAAGAGTTTTCCCTTTTCTAGAAATAAAGTTACAGCCATCCTGCATTATATTTTTAAGTATTGGATCTGAATAAAGAATAGATATAGATTCTTTTATGATGTTACAAATCTTATTATACTCTAAACTATATGTAGTAATAAACTTAATTTTTTGGCTGTTCTTTTTAGATTTATTTTTGTATTTGAGCAAATCTTCTCTTTTAGTATTATCTACAGATTGTTTAGCTTTCATAAGAACGTTTTCAGTGTACCCCCTATCTTGTAGTCTTTTAGTTGCTTCCATCGATTGTTTCTGATATTCAGCATCAGTTCTGTAATTTCTTTTAATTCTGGTGTATTCACCTTTAGAGATACCCCTGACTACGTGTCTAGGATGGCATGAATTGTACTTGAGAATTGTATTTCCTGCAGTTGGTTTTCTGTAGATAGTAGAATCAATTTTCTCATTACTGGATAGAGTTAAATCTAAAAAATTGATCTGTCTATCACTATGTTCACTGGTGAAAGTCAGGCTACAATTGTTGTCATTTAGATACTTGCAGAAATTATCTGCTTCATCCTTATTCCCATCAAATATAAATAGAAAATCATCAATATATCTGAAGAATTGGATAATTCTTTTTTTTTTTTTTTTTAATAATTTTTTATTGAGGTTTGAGAAAAAAAAACAAAGAATATCAATCATGATAAATTGCAACAATCATATACCTATGCAAGAAAAACTTAGCAAGCGAGCTGCTACAACATAATAAATCTGTTACATCACAGGTATTCAAGGAAAAAAAGAAAAAATACAATAGGTATACCTCGTGTTTTCTATTTTAAATTACATAAAGAAAAATTTTGAACCTTACAGTTTCCAAAATAAAATTGTAACATAGTCATTACACAAAAAAAACTATAACCTAAATAGAGGGGGGGGAAAGAAAGGGAAGGGAAGAGAAAAAAAAGAAAAAGAAAAAAAAAAAAAAAGGAGGGGGAGGGGAATTGGAAATGCATAAAGCCTAAATAACTGTCTCGATCCCCACCCCACCCACCAGCCCACCCCCTCTCCGTCCCCCCCGAGCGTCAACGACTAGTACTCCCTCATAATGCCATCAATCCATGTATGTGGGAAAACATTAAGTAACGTAAGTTCCGCAAAACTCACTGAAGAGAGAAAAGGAGAAAGTATCCTTTTTTGCAAGGAATATGGATAAGACAGAATAACTGGTGTCCATTTCCAAAGAAACTTCTTAATCCTTCTCTCCGAGACATCATGAAAATGAAATGATTCAAAGGCAATTTGATCTTGCAAAGATCTAAAAATCATAGTTAATCCAGGTATCCGCCTAGCTTTCCAATTTTTAAGAATACAATATCTAACAGTGAGAATAATAGTGTTTAAACTATTTATAGTGTACACATTAAAGGAATCTTGTGGAGGACATAAAAAGATGACATCCTCTGCAGATAAAGCGATTGATACTTTATATAATTTATTAAACCAAAATATAATCTTTAACCATAATTGTCTTACCCTAGGACATGTCCAAAACATATGAAGCAGATCAGCCCTATCATGTGAACAACGAGGGCATAAACTAATCAAAGTCGGGTAAAGTCTAGAGATTTTCCCGGGGGAGAGATAAAAATTATTAATCAGTTTCATGTGAGATTCATTCCAAGATATCGGGACTTTACATTTACGTAGAGAGTCAAAACTCTGAGAAATCTTATCATGATTTACTGATGGGATTAGTGGCAGCCAGGACATACAGATGTTATCCCTACATACGAGACTCTGTTTGGTCAACATAATATCATACATCAGTGATATTGAGGAGTTTCCTGCCACAAATTTCCGTATAAAAAGTTTAATATCCGTCCAATCAGAGAGCGAAGAACTGGGCCAACTTTGAGATAAAACAAAGTGACGAATTTGGAAGTAAGCAAATAGATTAGATCTAACTAGACCGTATTTATTAAAAATCATATCCGCCGTTAATAAATGGTTATTCTCATCCAGTAACTCTTTGACATAATGTAGTCCTTTATCGGACCAGTCTTTAAAAACTTTTTGATAAAGGCCAGGCAAAAAATTGGGATTATTTACTATAGGTAGCCATTCGGATAACGAATAATCTATATCTAGCATTGCGCAAAACTTTTGCCAGGCAAAAACTAAGTTTCTAATAGTAATAAGACATCTGACATTCTGAGGCAGCTTCTGAACATCAATATGTAATATAGCTTTTAACACAAATGGAGCAATCAAATGATTTTCTAGCTCTTCTGATGAGACTAGATTAGTGCCAGCAATCCAATCTATTGCCGTTTTCACCATAGCAGCTAAGTTATACAATTTAATGTTAGGAAGCGCCAATCCCGCATTAATCTAGCCAATGCAATTCGAGGCTTTTTACTGTTCCAAATAAATTTAGAGACTAGGGAATTAAAGAGTTTTAAATCTTTATTCAATAAGAATAGAGGCAAATTCTGGAGCGGATATAACAAACGTGGAAAAATGATTGATTTTATCAAGTTAACTCTAGCTGTGATAGAGAGTGGGAAGGCAGCCCAAAGATGTAGATCGGATCCAATTTTTTGAAAGAGAGGCTCAAAATTCGCTTTATACCAAAATTTGGGATTTTTGTGCAAAACCAAACCTAGATATTTAATGGCATCAACTAATTTAAATGGAATATCGAGACCATCTAGCTGGGAAGTATTTATACACATTAGTTCACTCTTTTCCAAATTTATTTTATATGCTGAGAAGGAGCTGAAGACTTTTAATGCATGTAAAATCATAGGAATTGATTCCTGGACATTGGTGAGAAAAATCAATACATCGTCTGCATAGAGCAACATTTTGAGATGATATATACCAAATGGAATTCCTATCAGAGTATCTCTACATCGAATCGCGAGAGGTTCCAAAGCTATATTAAAAAGTAAAGGAGATAGGGGGCATCCTTGCCTAGTGCCTCTCTGTAATATTATTTTAGGGGATAGAGACCCATTGATAAGTAAGAAGGAAATTGGTTTATGATATAATCTAATAATAAATTGTGCAAATTCCCCTTTAAAGCCAAACTTCTCCATTGCCCTAAACAGATACTCCCATACAATAGAATCGAAGGCTTTGATCGCATCCAGGGAGAGTATAGCAGTCCCTTGCCATAATGGCTTCTTCCTCTCCTTGTCCACATTCCAGGCATAACCTAAAAAATTAATCAATTTGCGGGTATTCTTTACTGGATTTCTAGCTACCATAAATCCAGTCTGATCTGGATGGATGATTTTATGTATACACAAAGATAGCCTTGAAGCAATAATAGCCATTAAAATCTTATAATCTGTATTCAAAACCGAGATCGGCCTATATGAGGCCGGATCTTCGGGATTTTTACCTTTCTTCAAGATAAGCGAGATATTGGCCGCAGAGAAATAACTAGAAATCACTTTATTAAACATATAATAGTGATTAAAAAGATTTTCTAAAGTGGGTAAGAGGAGCTCACCAAAACATTTATAAAACTCCGCTGGAAACCCATCTGGTCCAGGAGCCTTATTCATCTTTAAATGATCTATAGCTTCTCTAATTTCATCAATAGATATTGGAGCATTCATCGAAATTAAGTCCTCGCTACTTAATTGAGGCAACTTTATCATGGACCAAAAGGTATCTTGGTTAATAATATCCGTCTCTACTTCAGCGTATAATTGTTGATAATAGGCAAAAAATGCCTCCGTAATCCCCTTAGTCTCCGTGTATCTTCCCTTTTCAGTTTGAATCGCAGAAATAAAATTTTTCTTTTTTCTAACCTTAGTAAGTTTAGCTAGATATTTAGCGGAGGAGCCGTAGAATCCTTTAAATTTGAGATTCTATCTCTGAATGGATTCCTATCTCCAAAGACGTGGGACAGCTCCCACCAACCCAAAAAAAGGTTGGCGTAGGAAGGGGCAAATTTTGCCCCATAGCTGTGCCACGTCTCTTGAGATAGAAATTGTTCTGAAACATGAAACAATTGTGACTCAAAAGATACTCTGTAGCCCTCAAAAGAAAAACCTTTGTTGATGGTGCAAAGTCACTATGGTGTTCCAAAATATATTCTATAGCAGTGAGGCCTTTATCATGTTGTATAGTGGTGTAAAGGGAAGAAACATCTACAGTGATTAATCTATATGTAGGCTTCCACTGTATATCATTGATTTTGTTAAGTAGGGCTGTGGTATCCTTAATGTAACTCAACAATTCTTTAACAAAGGGTTGTAAAAAGGAATCAATTAGTTCTGACATGGGTTCATTTAGAGAATCTATGTCCTCTATAATGGGTGGACACTCCCTGGTGGACACTTTGATTTTTTATGAATTTTGGGAAAATAATGAAATATAGGAATGACAGGTGATTGTGGAATTACTCTTTCTTGAATTGATTTAGTAATAACATTAGTATGTCTTGCATAGAGTACCAAATTGGTCAATTCATTTCTGTATTTATTAGTGGGATTTTCTTTGAGTTTGATATATACTGCTGTGTCATTTAATTGTCTGAGGGATTCGGCAACATAGTCCTCCCTATCAAGGACGACTACGTTGCCGCCCTTATCAGACTGTCTAATGACTAAGTCATCGTCTTCTGATAGTGTTTTTAATACCTCTCTTTCTTTATTTGTAAAATTAGATTGAAATTTATCGTGTTTAAGCATGTCAACTGTATTCAATTGTCTTAATTTATCTTCTTCTATTGTTTTTTGGAAAATGTCTAAAACCTTAGGCCTAGTGTGTACAGGGTAGAAATGACTCTTATTTTTGATATGTTTCAAACAAATATCAGATTCCTGTATTAAACTTTGTGTATCATTGGACCCTTCCTGCTGTAACTGTTCAAGGTCTCTGACACAACACCAATCTGAAAAATCACTTAATTCATTTGTTTCAGTACTAGTGGAATTAGCACATTTAATATCCATGTCTATAGTATTTTGTTCCTGATCTTCATCTATTCCATAATAGTGTTTGTGCAAGGTTACCTTGAGAACAAACCTATTGATATCAAGGATAGTTTCAAAGATATTGAAGTGACCATCAGGATCAAAATTAAGGCCCTTTGAAAGAACTTGAGTTTCAACAGAATTGAGAGTTTTAGATGACAAATTAATTACATCAGACCCTAGGCATATTTCTTTTGTGTGTTCTGGGGCCGTGTGGAGTATGTTTTGTATGTCAGTCCCTTCTTGGGGTTCTCTTCCCCTCTCACGGCCTGATTGGTTTGTCCTCTTCCTTTTCCCCCTTCTGCCTCAATGCGTTTTTTTTCTTGCTGATGGCACAGTCAGATGTGTCTCGTTTTTTGAGACCAAATTGCTTGTTCCACCTTCTGTTCCTAAGTCTTCTAAAAAGAACAGCCAAAAAAATTAAGTTTATTACTACATATAGTTTAGAGTGTAACACAATTTATGTAAGAACTTACCTGATAAATTCATTTCTTTCATATTGGCAAGAGTCCATGAGCTAGTGACGTATGGGATATACATTCCTACCAGGAGGGGCAAAGTTTCCCAAACCCCAAAATGCCTATAAATACACCCCCCACCACACCCACAATTCAGTTTAACGAATAGCCAAGAAGTGGGGTGATAAGAAAGGAGTGAAAGCATCAACAAGTAATTGGAATAATTGTGCTTTATACAAAACAATCATAACCACCATAAAAAGGGTGGGCCTCATGGACTCTTGCCAATATGAAAGAAATTAATTTATCAGGTAAGTTCTTACATAAATTATGTTTTCTTTCATGTAATTGGCAAGAGTCCATGAGCTAGTGACGTATGGGATTGCAAATACCCAAGATGTGGAACTCCACGCAAGAGTCACTAGAGAGGGAGGGAAAAAAATAAAGACAGCCAATTCAGTTGAAAAAAGAATCCACAACCCAAATCAAAATGTTTTATTCTTATAATGAAAAAACTGAAATTATAAGCAGAAGAATCAAACTGAAACAGCTGCCTGAAGAACTTTTCTACCAAAAACTGCTTCTGAAGAAGAGAAAACATCAAAATGGTAGAATTTAGTAAAAGTATGCAAAGAAGACCAAGTTGCTGCTTTGCAAATCTGATCAACAGAAGCTTCATTCTTAAAAGCCCAGGAAGTAGAAACTGACCTAGTAGAATGAGCCGTAATCCTCTGAGGCGGGGATTTACCCGACTCCACATAAGCATGATGAATCAAAAGTTTTAACCAAGAAGCCAAAGAAATAGCCAAAGCTTTCTGACCTTTCTTAGGACCAGAAAAGATAACAAATAGACTAGAAGTCTTTCTGAAATCTTTAGTAGCTTCAACATAATATTTCAAAGCTCTTACCACATCCAAAGAATGCAAAGATCTTTCCAAAGAATTCTTAGGATTAGGACACAACGAAGGGACAACAATTTCTCTACTAATGTTGTTGGAATTCACAACCTTAGGTAAAAATTTAAATGAAGTCCGCAAAACCACCTTATCCTGATGAAAAATCAGAAAAGGAGATTCACAAGAAAGAGCAGATAATTCAGAAACTCTTCTAGCAGAAGAGATAGCCAAAAGAAACAATACTTTCCAAGAAAGTACCTTAATATCCAGAGAATGCATAGGCTCAAACGGAGGAGCCTGTAAAGCTCTCAAAACCAAATTAAGACTCCAAGGAGGAGAGATTGACTTAATGACAGGCTTGATACAAACCAAAGCCTGTACAAAACAATGAATGTCAGGAAGATAATTTTTCTGTGAAACGGAACAGAAAGAGCAGAGATTTGTCCTTTTAAGGAACTTGAGGACAAACCCTTATCCAAACCATCCTGAAGATACTGTAAAATTCTAGGAATTCTAAAAGAATGCCAAGAGAACTTATGAGAGGAACACCATGAAATGTAAGTCTTCCAAACTCGGTAATAAATCTTTCTAGACACAGATTTACGAGCCTGCAACATAGTATTGATCACTGAGTCAGAGAAACCTCTATGACTAAGCACTAAGCGTTCAATCTCCATACCTTCAAATTTAATGATTTGAGATCCTGATGGAAAAACGGACCTTGAGATAGAAGGTCTGACCTTAACGGAAGTGGCCAAGGTTGGCAACTGGACATCCGAACAAGATCTGCATACCAAAACCTGTGTGGCCATGCTGGAGCCACCAGCAGAACAAACGAACGTTCCATTATGATTTTGGAAATCACTCTTGGAAGAAGAACTAGAGGCGGAAAGATATAAGCAGGTTGATAATTCCAAGGAAGTGACAACGCATCCACTGCTTCCGCCTGAGGATCCCTGGATCTGGACAGATATCTGGGAAGTTTCCTGTTTAGATGAGAAGCCATCAGATCTATTTCTGGAAGCCCCCATATCTGAACAATCTGAAGAAACACCTCTGGGTGAAGAGACCATTCTCCCGGATGTAAAGATAATCCGCTTCCCAATTGTCTATACCTGGGATATGAACCGCAGAGATTAGACAGGAGCTGGATTCCGCCCATGCAAGTATCCGAGATACTTCTTTCATAGCCTGAGGACTGTGAGTCCCACCTTGATGATTGACATACGCCACGGTTGTGACATTGTCTGTCTGAAAACAAATAAACGATTCTCTCTTCAGAAGAGGCCAGAACTGAAGAGCTCTGAAAATCGCACGGAGTTCCAAAATATTGATTGGTAATCTCGCCTCTTGAGATTTCCAAACCCCCTGCATTGTCAGAGATCCCCAGACAGCTCCCCAACCTGAAAGACTCACATCTGTTGAAATCACAGTCGAGGTTGGACGAACAAAAGAGGCCCCTTGAACTAAGCGGTGGTAATTTAACCACCAAGTCAGAGATAGTCGAGTATTGGGATTTAAGGATATCAATTGTGATATCTTTGTATAATCCCTGCACCAAAGGTTCAGCATACAAAGCTGAAGAGATCTCATGTGAAAACGAGCAAAGGATATCGCGTCCGATGCTGCAGTCATGAGACCTAAAACTTCCATGCACATAGCTACTGAAGGGAATGACCGAGACTGAAGGTTCCGACAAGCTGAAACCAATTTCAGACGTCTTTTGTCTGTTAGAGACAAAGTCATGGATACTGAATCTATTTGGAATCCTAAAAAGGTTACCCTTGTCTGAGGAATCAAGGAACTTTTTGGTAAATTGATCCTCCAACCATGTTTTTGAAGAAACAACACGAGTTAATTTGTGTGAAATTCTGCAGAATGTAAAGACTGAGCAAGTACCAAGATATCGTCCAAATAAGTAAACACCGCAATACCCCGCTCTCTGATTACAGAGAGAAGGGCACCGAGAACCTTTGAAAAGATCATTGGAGCTGTTGCTAGGCCAAAAGGAAGAGCAACAAACTGGTAATGCTTGTCTAGAAAAGAGAATCTCAGGAACTGATAGTGATCTGGATGAATTGGAATATGAAGATATGCATCCTGTAAGTCTATTGTGGACATATAATGCCCTTGTTGAACAAAAGGCAGAATAGTCCTTATAGTCACCATTTTGAATGTTGGTATCCTTACATAACGATTCAAAATTTTTAGATTCAGAACTGGTCTGAAAGAATTCTCTTTCTTTGGTACAATGAACAGATTTGAATAAAACCCCAGACCCCGTTCCAGATATGGAACTGGCACAATTACCCCAGATGACTCCAGGTCTGAAACACATTTCAGAAAAGTCTGAGCCTTTACTGGGTTTATTGGAATGCGTGAGAGAAAGAACCTTCTCACAGGCGGTCTTACCTTGAAACCTATTCTGTACCCTTGAGAAACAATGATCTGAATCCAATGATTTTGAATTGAACTGATCCAAACATCTTTGAAAAATCGTAATCTGCCCCCTACCAGCTTTGCTGGAATGAGGGCCGCACCTTCATGCGGACTTTGGGGCTGGTTTTGATTTTCTAAAAGGCTTGGATTTATTCCAGACTGGAGAAGGCTTCCAGTTGGAAACCGTTCCTTTAGGGGAAGGGTCAGGCTTCTGTTCCTTATTCTGACGAAAGGAACGAAAACAGTTAGCAGCCCTAAATTTACCCTTAGATTTTTTATCCTGAGGCAAAAAAGCTCCCTTCCTCCCAGTGACAGTTGAAATAATAGAATCCAACTGAGAACCAAATCATTTATTACCTTGGAAAGAAAGAGATAGCAATGTTGACTTAGAAGTCATATCAGCATTCCAAGATTTAAGCCATAAAGCTCTTCTAGCTAAAATAGCTAAAGACATATACCTGACATCAATTCTAATTACATCAAAAATGGCATCACAAATGAAATTATTAGCATGTTGAAGAAGCTTAACCATGCTATACATATTATGATCTGATACTTGTTGCGCTAAAGCATCCAACCAAAAAGTTTAAGCTGCAGCAACATCAGCCAAAGAAATAGCAGGCCTAAGAAGATTACCTGAACATAAATAAGCCTTCCTTAGAAAAGATTCAAGCTTCCTGTCTAAAGGATCTTTAAGAGAAGTACTATCTGCCATAGGAATAGTAGTACGTTTAGCAAGAGTAGAGATAGCCCCATCAACTTTGGGGATTTTTTCCCAAAACTCCAATCTATCAGCCGGCAAAGGGTACAGTCTATTAAACCTTAAAGGATATAATAGATAGCCAAACCAGTACTGAAACGAGAATCAGTAGAGGTAATGGTATATAAGAGTATATTGTCGATCTGAAAAGGGAGGTAGGAGAAGAGATCTCTACGACCGATAACAGAGAACCTATGAAATAGATCCCCGATAGGATGACCATAGCATTCAATAGGCAATACTCCCTTCACATCCCTCTGTCATTCACTGCACTCTGAGAGGAAAACCGGGCTTCAGCATGCTGCGAAGCGCATATCAACTTAGAAATCTAGCACAAACTTACTTCACCACCTCCATAGGAGGCAAAGTTTGTAAAACTGAATTGTGGGTGTGGTGGGGGGTGTATTTATAGGCATTTTGAGGTTTGGGAAACTTTGCCCCTCCTGGTAGGAATGTATATCCCATACGTCACTAGCTCATGGACTCTTGCCAATTACATGAAAGAAAATAAGATTTGTAACATCATAAAAGAATCCATATCTATTGTTTATTCAGATCCAATACTTAAAAATATAATGCAGGATGGCTGTGACTTTATTTCTAGAAAAGGGAAAACTTTTGCTAACCATCTTTCTCCCTCTGATCTTAAACCTAAAAATACCAAATGCTGGTTACAACAAAAAAAAGGTTTTTATAAATGTAGGCGTCCCATATGCACAACATGTGATTTTGTATGTGAGGGAGAAAAATTTGTTTCCACAGTTAATAAGGAATATAAAGTTAACTACTATATAAACTGTGCGACCACCCATGTTATTTATCTCCTCACATGCAAAATTTGTTCCAAACAGTATAAAGGGAAAACAAAAAGTCCTCTAAAAGATAGATTTTTGGAGCATTTACGCTCCATTGAGGATGATCACTCTGATACACCCGTAACCAGACACTACAAAACTATGCATAATGCTGACACAACGGCATTAATGATTCAGGGCATAGATTTTGCTCCACATTGGAGAAGAGGAGGAGATAGGGAGATGTCTCTTGACAAAAGGGAAATTCTATGGATGTTCAACTTACAAACAAGTCATGCATTGGGCCTTAATATGAGGAGAGACCTGAATTTGTTCGCCAAATAGCTGAACATAATTGAACTAGTCTCCATAACCTTCTGATGCTTATAGTCATTTTAACAATACACAAAATACATTCATACATGTGTTCTCTTTTCTCTTAATTTTTTAAATTATTGAGCATGATAGCAGACTAAAGTGGATTTATTCCACATAGTAATGAATAATATAGATATCTGTTTTTCATCTTCATACATGTATCACTATATGGCTAGTTTCTCAAATATATGTATAGCATATAACCAATATAGACAATTGCTTTCATATTTTTAGTATCATACATGTATAGCCACAAAGTTATACATATATACTGTGGTAAGCTGTAGATATATGCATTTGCCTTTTTTGCTCCTTGTAACTCAGACTAACAGGTAATTACAAACATGAGAGTAGTATCTCTTTAAGAATTTGCTTTAAAAGGGATCATGAACAGGTGCTCAGACAAGCAGTGACCAAGTGCGCATGTGCACGAAACATTTTCTGTCTGCACCTGTTAATTTATTCTGCACTTTTGTGCTGGCCGCTTTTATCTATATTTGATTTTACATGTGTTTACATGGCTTGAATAAAATTTGGATCTTTTTACCTACATGGGCTTTGAGCGCATTTTTTCCTACTATTTTGGATTCTACTTCTACACTAAGCACGTTTGCAGACGTGCTGAGAAGAGCTGCAGCTGCCTATTTTATTCTGGGAAATACTCCCCTTACCCTCTCTCCATTGAGCCTCACGTCACCTATCAGCTACTCTGGCTAAAGGACTCCTGTAGCGCTCTGTTGTGCAGGTCTTGAATCTATGTACTAACTGATCTGCTAAAGATCATGTGCTCTTTCTAGGTGAAATTGCATTCATAAGCTGTATAAGTCCCAAACTGGATGAAGTTTCAAAACTCAGAAGAGAAGAATTTTGACCCTTTACAACATAAAACATAGTTGCTGTTTTGTTGTGTTTAAATGCACATGTGGCTGTAAATTTACCAATGACATTAAGGGGTTTAGTTGATCCATATTCATATATATTTATTTTACTCTGTAATAGCTGTGGTTGTGGTTTTAACATTTGGGGCGCGATCCGATAAACGGCGTAGTTTGCGGCGCAAGCGAGGGAACCCGCGTCGCCCGCAGTTTCAGCTCGCAACTCGAGCTATCCAATATGCGGCGCCGTCAGTTGCTAAAGTGGCGTAAGTCTGACAAAGTAGCGATGTCCAGAAATCTGTGTAAGTACAGATTTCTGGCGTCGCCAGTGACTTGCGCCACTTTAGAAACTGCCGGCGCCTACAAAACCTGACTAAAGTATGAAATCACCCACACTGTCTAACACGCCTCCTAAACATAGCCCGACACGTCTAACCCTCTATCCGCTATCCCCCCTCACTAGCCTAACAATAAAAAAAGCTATTAACCCCTAAACCGCCGCTCCCGTACCCCGCCGCCACCTAATAAAGTTATTAACCCCTAAACCGCCGCTCCCGTACCCCGCCGCCAGCTATATTAAATCTATAACCCCCTAAAGTGAGCCCCTAACACCGCCGCCATCTACCTTACCTACCCCCTAAAGTGAGCCCCTACCCCGCCGCCATCTATTTTAAAATTATTAACCCCTAATTTAATCCCCCTACCCCGCCGCCATCTATATTAAATTATTTAACCCCTAAAATACTAAACTATCCCTACCACTAAACCTAAGTCTAACCCTACAAATAGCCCTGAAAAGGGCTTTTTGCGTGGCATTACCCCAAAGTAAACTGCTCTTTTGCCAGCCCTTAAAAGGGCTTTTTGCGGGGCATGCCCCAAAGAAAACTGCTCTTTTACCAGCCCTTAAAAGGGCTTTTGGCTGGGCTTTGTCACAAAGTAAACAGCTCTTTTGCATCTAATCTAAATCCCCCTACACCGCCGCCAGCTATAATAAATGTATTAACCCCTAATCTAATCCCCCTACACCGCCGCCAGCTATATTAAATACATTAACCCCTAATCTAATCCCCCTACACCGCCGCCAGCTATATTAACTATATTAACCCTAATTATATTAGGGTTAATATAGTTAATATAATTATTATATTATATATATTAACTATATTAACCCTAATTATATTAGGGTTAATATAGTTAATATAGTTACTATAGTATTTATATTAACTATATTAACTCTATCTAACCCTAACTAAATTCTTATTAAATAAATCTAATTCATATTATAAACTAAAATATTCCTATTTAAATCTAAATACTTACCTATAAAATAAACCCTAAGATAGCTACAATATAATTAATAATTACATTGTAGCTATGTTAGGGTTTATATTTATTTTACAGGTAAATTGTTAATTATTTTAACTAGGTATAATAGCTATTAAATAGTTATTAACTATTTAATAGCTTCCTAGTTAAAATAATTACCCAATTACCTGTAAAATAAATCCTAACCTAAGTTAAAAATACACCTACACTATCAATAAATTAAATAAACTACAAATATCTATCTAAAAATACAATTAAATAAACTAAACTAAATTACAAAAAAAACCTATTCTAAGCCCCCTAATAAAATAATAAAGCCCCCCAAAATAAAAAAAATTCCCTGCCCTATTCTAAATTAAAAAAAGTTCAAAGCTCTTTACCTTACCAGCCCTTAAAAGGGCCTTTTGCGGGGCATGCCCCAAAGAATTCAGCTCTTTTGCATTTAAATAAATATACAATACCCCCCCAACATTACAACCCACCACCCACATACCCCTATTCTAAACCCACCCAAACCCCCCTTAAAAAACCTAACACTACCCCCCTGAAGATCTCCCTACCTTGTCTTCACCACGCCGGGCCAAACTCCTCATCCGATCCGGGCGATGTCTATCCAAGCGGCAAAGAAGAATTCTTCATCCCGGCGATGTCTTTCTCCAAGCGGCAAAGAAGAATTCTTCATCCCGGCGATGTCTTTCTCCAAGCGGCAGCAAAGTCTTCTTCCATCCGGCAGCATCTTCCATCAAGCGGCATCTTCAATCTTCTTTCAGCCAATCAGATTCAAGTTCAATCCGATTGGCTGAACCAATCAGCCAATCGGATTGAACTTGAATCTGATTGGCTGATTCAATCAGCCAATCAGATTTTTCTACCTTAATTCCGATTGGCTGATAGAATCCTATCAGCCAATCGGAATTCGGCGGACGCCATCTTGGATGACGTCATTTAAAGGTACCTCATTCGTCGTTCAGTTGTCGGCTGGGATGGATGGAAAGAAGATTGAAGATGCCGCTTGATAGAAGATGCTGTCGGATGGAAGAAGACGTTGCTGCCACTTGGAGAAAGACATCGCCGGGATGAAGAATTCTTCTTTGCCGCTTTCAGAAAGACATCGCCGGGATGAAGAATTCTTCTTTGCCGCTTGGATAGACATCGCCCGAATCGGATGAGGAGTTCGGCCCGGTTGGGTGAAGACAAGGTAGGGAGATCTTCAGGGGGGTAGTGTTAGGTTTTTTTAAGGGGGGTTTGGGTGGGTTTAGAATAGGGGTTTGTGGGTGGTGGGTTGTAATGTTGGGGGGGGGTATTGTATATTTTTTTAAATGCAAAAGAGCTGAATTCTTTGGGGCATGCCCCGCAAAAGGCCCTTTTAAGGGCTGGTAAGGTAAAGAGCTTTGAACTTTTTTTAATTTAGAATAGGGCAGGGAATTTTTTTTATTTTGGGGCACTTTATTATTTTATTAGGGGGCTTAGAATAGGTGTAATTAGCTTAAAATTGCTGTAATCTTTTTTATTTTTTGTAATTTAGTGTTTTGTTTTTTTTGTAATTTAGTTTAGTTTATTTAATTGTATTTTTAGATAGATATTTGTAGTTTATTTAATTTATTGATAGTGTAGGTGTATTTGTAACTTAGGTTAGGATTTATTTTACAGGTAATTGGGTAATTATTTTAACTAGGTAGATATTAAATAGTTAATAACTATTTAATAGCTATTATACCTAGTTAAAATAATTAACAATTTACCTGTAAAATAAATATAAACCCTAACATAGCTACAATGTAATTATTAATTATATTGTAGATATCTTAGGGTTTATTTTATAGGTAAGTATTTAGTTTTAAATAGGAATATTTTAGTTTATAATATGAATTAGATTAATTTAATAAGAATTTAGTTAGGGGTGTTAGGGTTAGATAGAGTTAATATAGTTAATATAAATACTATAGTAACTATATTAACTATATTAACCCTAATATAATTAGGGTTAATATAGTTAATATATATAATGTAATAACTATATTAACTATAATATACTTAGGGTTAATATAGATAATATAGCTGGCGGCGGGGTAGGTAGATTAAATTAGGGGTTAATAATTTTAATAGAGATGGCGGCGGTGTAAGGGGCATACATTAGGGGTTAATACTATTAATATAGGTGGCGGCGGTGTAGGGAGGGCAGGTTATAGGGCAAAAGAGCTGTTTACTTTGGGGCAAAGCCCCGCAAAAGGCCCTTTTAAGGGCTGATAATAGAGTTTATTACTTTAGGGGGATTAGATTAGGGGTTAATAATATTAATATAGCTGGTGGCGGTATAGGGGGATTAGATTAGGGGTTAATAATTTTTATTTAGGTGGCGGCGGTGTAAGGGGTTCACAGTAGGGGGTTAGTTTATGTAGATGGCGGCGGGGTCCGGGAGCGGCGGTTTAGGGGTTAATAACTTTATTAGGGATTGTAGCGGGGGATCGCGGTTGACAGGTAGATAGACATTGCGCATGCGTTAGGTGTTAGGTTTTATTTAGCAGATCGCGGGTGACAGCTAGATAGATAGATCAGTTAGATGGTGGCGGTTTTAGGGGCTCACAGTAGGGGGTTAGTTTATGTAGATGACGGCGGGGTCCGGGAGCGGCGGTTTAGGGGTTAATAACTTTATTAGGGATTGTGGCGGGGGATCGCGGTTGACAGGTAGATAGACATTGTGCATGCGTTAGGTGTTAGGTTTTATTTAGCAGATCGCGGGTGACAGCTAGATAGACATTGCGCATGCGTTAGGTGTTAGGTTTATTTTCTAGCTAGTTTAGGGAGTTACCGGGCTCCAATAGTCCGCGTAAGGCTTCTTACGGCTGCTTTTTGTGGCGAGGTGAAAATGGAGTACGATTTCTCCATTTTCGCCACGTAAGTCCTTACGCTGTATATTGAATACCAAACTGCGCTGGTTTGGTATACCTGCCTATGGCCCAAAAAACTACGGGCGACGGGAGAAATATACGGGCGTAACTTCTAGGTTACGCCGTATATAGGATACCAAACCAGCGCAAATATTGGCGTCGCCGGCTTTTGCGGGCGACGATTTTTATCGGATCGACCCCTTGAAATGTGTGTTCACCCACTAAATTAACAGCAGATCCTGAATCAATCAATGCAGTGATTTTAGTGTCATTAATCAGTACATCAACTTGTGGCTGAGTTAGGTTACACATGTTTACTACAAATACATATTTGTCATCATTGTTTGAATATTGTCCTTAATGATCTGGAGATCTGACTAGATTTACTTTCCACTGTTCTGATGTATGTGGCTCAGTATGTGATTGAGGTATTTGATACAATTTTGTTCTACATTGCTTTGCAAAATGATTACATTTTCCACATGCCCTGCATTGCTTATTCTTTGCTGGACAAGTCCCATTATGAGGATAGAAACCCCCACAGTTCCTGCATAACACACATGAGGTCTGGTTCTTTCTTGTGGGCTGTACTGTTGAACTGTCTTTTTGAACTCTATTTGTAATAAACTGATCTTAAGTAGATCTATTTTCTATGCTTGCAGCTTGCCTGTCAGCAATTTCTAATGTTCTGCCATAATCAAGCAAATCTTTTAAAGATAGTTCAGATTGTCTTAGTGCATATTTCCTACATTTTGAAGAGGTGCAGCTTTGTATTATCTGTGCTTTAATCTCATTTTCAACATTAGAAAACTCACAATTCTTTGCTAGTAAACGTAACCTGGTTTTAAATGTATCTAAAGGTTCATCACCCTGTTGTGTTGCCTGTCTGAATGTGTATATTTCATACTGAGTGTTCTTTTTAGGGAGAAAATATGTTGTCAGTTTATCTTTAACATCATGGTATGTGTCAGTGGTTGCAGACAAGGTATCATAAATAAATAAAAAGAGAGAAGCGCTCAACGTCTGGGGTTTTGCTGTTTCTCTTGTTCAGAGAGGGATTGCCTGGTATTTCGGGGCTGGACTGTACTGTGAAGTCAGGATCAGACTGATATGCTACAGGAAAGTTCTTCTCTGTGAAAGGCACATATTTAGCAAAAAGAGGCTGCTTCTAGGGTGGTAATTAGCCATAGAACAAGCTATTATGCTATTGTTCGTTCCCAGGTTGAGCGCTTCTCTCTTTTAATTTATGCAAATTATGACACTTAGGGAAGTCTCCCTAAGTGTGATGCGGGAATCCAGACGTGGACCCGTTGCTCAGTGTGCCTAGAGGGATATGGCTGCACCTCACTGACGAGGCCCACAATAGGCTGAAACGTACGTCTGGGGTTTTGCTGTTTCTCTTGTTCAGAGAGGGATTGCCTGGTATTTCGGGGCTGGACTGTACTGTGAAGTCAGGATCAGACTGATATGCTACAGGAAAGTTCTTCTCTGTGAAAGGCACATATTTAGCAAAAAGAGGCTGCTTCTAGGGTGGTAACTAGCCATAGAACAAGCTATTATGCTATCCCAGGTTGAGCGCTTCTCTCTTTTAATTTATGCAAATTATGACACTTAGGGAAGTCTCCCTAAGTGTGATGCGGGAATCCAGACGTGGACCCGTTGCTCAGTGTGCCTAGAGGGATATGGCTGCACCTCACTGACGAGGCCCACAATAGGCTGAAACGTACGTCTGGGGTTTTGCTGTTTCTCTTGTTCAGAGAGGGATTGCCTGGTATTTCGGGGCTGGACTGTACTGTGAAGTCAGGATCAGACTGATATGCTACAGGAAAGTTCTTCTCTGTGAAAGGCACATATTTAGCAAAAAGAGGCTGCTTCTAGGGTGGTAACTAGCCATAGAACAAGCTATTATGCTATTGTTCGTTCCCAGGTTGAGCGCTTCTCTCTTTTAATTTATGCAAATTATGACACTTAGGGATGTCTCCCTAAGTGTGATGCGGGAATCCAGACGTGGACCCGTTGCTCAGTGTGCCTAGAGGGATATGGCTGCACCTCACTGACGAGGCCCACAATAGGCTGAAACGTACGTCTGGGGTTTTGCTGTTTCTCTTGTTCAGAGAGGGATTTCCTGGTATTTCGGGGCTGGACTGTACTGTGAAGTCAGGATCAGACTGATATGCTACAGGAAAGTTCTTCTCTGTGAAAGGCAGATATTTAGCAAAAAGAGGCTGCTTCTAGGGTGGTAACTAGCCATAGAACAAGCTATTATGCTATTGTTCGTTCCCAGGTTGAGCGCTTCTCTCTTTTAATTTATGCAAATTATGACACTTAGGGAAGTCTCCCTAAGTGTGATGCGGGAATCCAGACGTGGACCCGTTGCTCAGTGTGCCTAGAGGGATATGGCTGCACCTCACTGACGAGGCCCACAATAGGCTGAAACGTACGTCTGGGGTTTTGCTGTTTCTCTTGTTCAGAGAGGGATTGCCTGGTATTTCGGGGCTGGACTGTACTGTGAAGTCAGGATCAGACTGATATGCTACAGGAAAGTTCTTCTCTGTGGAAGGCACATATTTAGCAAAAAGAGGCTGCTTCTAGGGTGGTAACTAGCCATAGAACAAGCTATTATGCTATCACAGGTTGAGCGCTTCTCTCTTTTAATTTATGCAAATTATGACACTTAGGGAAGTCTCCCTAAGTGTGATGCGGGAATCCAGACGTGGACCCGTTGCTCAGTGTGCCTAGAGGGATATGGCTGCACCTCACTGACGAGGCCCACAATAGGCTGAAACGTACGTCTGAGGTTTTGCTTTTTCTCTTGTTCAGAGAGGGATTGCCTGGTATTTCGGGGCTGGACTGTACTGTGAAGTCAGGATCAGACTGATATGCTACAGGAAAGTTCTTCTCTGTGAAAGGCACATATTTAGCAAAAAGAGGCTGCTTCTAGGGTGGTAACTAGCCATAGAACAAGCTATTATGCTATTGTTCGTTCCCAGGTTGAGCGCTTCTCTCTTTTAATTTATGCAAATTATGACACTTAGGGAAGTCTCCCTAAGTGTGATGCGGGAATCCAGACGTGGACCCGTTGCTCAGTGTGCCTAGAGGGATATGGCTGCACCTCACTGACGAGGCCCACAATAGGCTGAAACGTACGTCTGGGGTTTTGCTGTTTCTCTTGTTCAGAGAGGGATTGCCTGGTATTTCGGGGCTGGACTGTACTGTGAAGTCAGGATCAGACTGATATGCTACAGGAAAGTTCTTCTCTGTGAAAGGCACATATTTAGCAAAAAGAGGCTGCTTCTAGGGTGGTAACTAGCCATAGAACAAGCTATTATGCTATTGTTCGTTCCCAGGTTGAGCGCTTCTCTCTTTTAATTTATGCAAATTATGACACTTAGAGAAGTCTCCCTAAGTGTGATGCGGGAATCCAGACGTGGACCCGTTGCTCAGTGTGCCTAGAGGGATATGGCTGCACCTCACTGACGAGGCCCACAATAGGCTGAAATGTACGTCTGGGGTTTTGCTGTTTCTCTTGTTCAGAGAGGGATTGCCTGGTATTTCGGGGCTGGACTGTACTGTGAAGTCAGGATCAGACTGATATGCTACAGGAAAGTTCTTCTCTGTGAAAGGCACATATTTAGCAAAAAGAGGCTGCTTCTAGGGTGGTAACTAGCCATAGAACAAGCTATTATGCTATCCCAGGTTGAGCGCTTCTCTCTTTTAATTTATGCAAATTATGACACTTAGGGAAGTCTCCCTAAGTGTGATGCGGGAATCCAGACGTGGACCCGTTGCTCAGTGTGCCTAGAGGGATATGGCTGCACCTCACTGACGAGGCCCACAATAGGCTGAAACGTACGTCTGGGGTTTTCCTGTTTCTCTTGTTCAGAGAGGGATTGCCTGGTATTTCGGGGCTGGACTGTACTGTGAAGTCAGGATCAGACTGATATGCTACAGGAAAGTTCTTCTCTGTGAAAGGCACATATTTAGCAAAAAGAGGCTGCTTCTAGGGTGGTAACTAGCCATAGAACAAGCTATTATGCTATTGTTCGTTCCCAGGTTGAGCGCTTCTCTCTTTTAATTTATGCAAATTATGACACTTAGGGAAGTCTCCCTAAGTGTGATGCGGGAATCCAGACGTGGACCCGTTGCTCAGTGTGCCTAGAGGGATATGGCTGCACCTCACTGACGAGGCCCACAATAGGCTGAAACGTACGTCTGGGGTTTTGCTGTTTCTCTTGTTCAGAGAGGGATTGCCTGGTATTTCGGGGCTGGACTGTACTGTGAAGTCAGGATCAGACTGATATGCTACAGGAAAGTTCTTCTCTGTGAAAGGCACATATTTAGCAAAAAGAGGCTGCTTCTAGGGTGGTAACTAGCCATAGAACAAGCTATTATGCTATTGTTCGTTCCCAGGTTGAGCGCTTCTCTCTTTTAATTTATGTAAATTATGACACTTAGGGAAGTCTCCCTAAGTGTGATGCGGGAATCCAGACGTGGACCCATTGCTCAGTGTGCCTAGAGGGAAATGGCTGCACCTCACTGACGAGGCCCACAATAGGCTGAAACGTACGTCTGGGGTTTTGCTGTTTCTCTTGTTCAGAGAGGGATTGCCTGGTATTTCGGGGCTGGACTGTACTGTGAAGTCAGGATCAGACTGATATGCTACAGGAAAGTTCTTCTCTGTGAAAGGCACATATTTAGCAAAAAGAGGCTGCTTCTAGGGTGGTAACTAGCCATAGAACAAGCTATTATGCTATTGTTCGTTCCCAGGTTGAGCGCTTCTCTCTTTTAATTTATGCAAATTATGACACTTAGGGAAGTCTCCCTAAGTGTGATGCGGGAATCCAGACGTGGACCCGTTGCTCAGTGTGCCTAGAGGGATATGGCTGCACCTCACTGACGAGGCCCACAATAGGCTGAAACGTACGTCTGGGGTTTTGCTGTTTCTCTTGTTCAGACAGGGATTGCCTGGTATTTCAGGGCTGGACTGTACTGTGAAGTCAGGATCAGACTGATATGCTACAGGAAAGTTCTTCTCTGTGAAAGGCACATATTTAGCAAAAAGAGGCTGCTTCTAGGGTGGTAACTAGCCATAGAACAAGCTATTATGCTATTGTTCGTTCCCAGGTTGAGCGCTTCTCTCTTTTAATTTATGCAAATTATGACACTTAGGGAAGTCTCCCTAAGTGTGATGCGGGAATCCAGACGTGGACCCGTTGCTCAGTGTGCCTAGAGGGATATGGCTGCACCTCACTGACGAGGCCCACAATAGGCTGAAACGTACGTCTGGGGTTTTGCTGTTTCTCTTTTTCAAAGAGGGATTGCCTGGTATTTCGGGGCTGGACTGTACTGTAAAGTCAGGATCAGACTGATATGCTACAGGAAAGTTCTTCTCTGTGAAAGGCACATATTTAGCAAAAAGAGGCTGCTTCTAGGGTGGTAACTAGTCATAGAACAAGCTATTATGCTATTGTTCGTTCCCAGGTTGAGCGCTTCTCTCTTTTAATTTATGCAAATTATGACACTTAGGGAAGTCTCCCTAAGTGTGATGCGGGAATCCAGACGTGGACCCGTTGCTCAGTGTGCCTAGAGGGATATGGCTGCACCTCACTGACGAGGCCCACAATAGGCTGAAACGTACGTCTGGGGTTTTGCTGTTTCTCTTGTTCAGAGAGGGATTGCCTGGTATTTCGGGGCTGGACTGTACTGTGAAGTCAGGATCAGACTGATATGCTACAGGAAAGTTCTTCTCTGTGAAAGGCACATATTTAGCAAAAAGAGGCTGCTTCTAGGGTGGTAACTAGCCATAGAACAAGCTATTATGCTATTGTTCGTTCCCAGGTTGAGCGCTTCTCTCTTTTAATTTATGCAAATTATGACACTAGGGGAAGTCTCCCTAAGTGTGATGCGGGAATCAAGACGTGGACCCGTTGCTCAGTGTGCCTAGAGGGATATGGCTGCACCTCACTGACGAGGCCCACAATAGGCTGAAACGTACGTCTGGGGTTTTGCTGTTTCTCTTGTTCAGAGAGGGATTGCCTGGTATTTCGGGGCTGGACTGTACTGTGAAGTCAGGATCAGACTGATATGCTACAGGAAAGTTCTTCTCTGTGAAAGGCACATATTTAGCAAAAAGAGGCTGCTTCTAGGGTGGTAACTAGCCATAGAACAAGCTATTATGCTATTGTTCGTTCCCAGGTTGAGCGCTTCTCTCTTTTAATTTATGCAAATTATGACACTTAGGGAAGTCTCCCTAAGTGTGATGCGGGAATCCAGACGTGGACCCGTTGCTCAGTGTGCCTAGAGGGATATGGCTGCACCTCACTGACGAGGCCCACAATAGGCTGAAACGTACGTCTGGGGTTTTGCTGTTTCTCTTGTTCAGAGAGGGATTGCCTGGTATTTCGGGGCTGGACTGTACTGTGAAGTCAGGATCAGACTGATATGCTACAGGAAAGTTCTTCTCTGTGAAAGGCACATATTTAGCAAAAAGAGGCTGCTTCTAGGGTGGTAACTAGCCATAGAACAAGCTATTATGCTATTGTTCGTTCCCAGGTTGAGCGCTTCTCTCTTTTAATTTATGCAAATTATGACACTTAGGGAAGTCTCCCTAAGTGTGATGCGGGAATCCAGACGTGGACCCGTTGCTCAGTGTGCCTAGAGGGATATGGCTGCACCTCACTGACGAGGCCCACAATAGGCTGAAACGTACGTCTGGGGTTTTGCTGTTTCTCTTGTTCAGAGAGGGATTGCCTGGTATTTCGGGGCTGGACTGTACTGTGAAGTCAGGATCAGACTGATATGCTACAGGAAAGTTCTTCTCTGTGAAAGGCACATATTTAGCAAAAAGAGGCTGCTTCTAGGGTGGTAACTAGCCATAGAACAAGCTATTATGCTATTGTTCGTTCCCAGGTTGAGCGCTTCTCTCTTTTAATTTATTCAAGGTATCATACATGTCATACACTTTTTCTCCAGCTAAATGAAGCAGTAAAGCCTTTTTTTTCTGTTTGCATCAGTAACATCCAAAGCAATAAGGTAATTTCAAATCTCTGAATCCATTTTAGCCATCTTGGGCCTACTGAGCTAAGTTCTGCATCAGAGTCAAACACAGGGAAGTTGTATTCATTACATGCAGCCATTCTTGTGGGTATTGCAGCAGGTTACTCACTGTTTGCTGAAACAAAGCAATAGGGTTCAAACATAATCCTCGTCGCCAAAATGTAGTGTTTGCAAATCCAGGTGATTTAGAAATATATCTGACACATAGTCCATTTATACAGCAACTAACTACACATTTTATTTCCTGGTTCCTAACTCTAACCACTGTTCCCGCCCCTGCTTCTTTGCAACAATTATATACATTTACAAGTCAGAGCACAAACTAGGAAGAAAGCATTATATATTATAATATCACAACAGACACCATACTTTCCACTAGTAAAGGTCAGCTACATTGGCGCTAGATTATATGCATATACATTCAAAGCATCCCTCTTACATGATTTATGGAAAAATAGTCCTAATTTATTGGAAACATATTTTAGGAAAATTATGCCCTTCATTAGAACAAAAAAGTGTGTACAAAGTGTGTAAAGACTGCTACTCCATAACCCTGTCCGCCTGCTCTGATGAGGCGGACAGAAATCACCCCTGCTGGCGGCTGCTGGATTGGGCGCAAGTCCGCAGGGGGCGGCATTGCAATCCTGCCAATAGTGAGTAACGCTACCTCATCTTGCAAACTTTCTCTGCTCTGGGATATCCCCTATCATTCCGGCTCAATGCCGGGACAAAAAGACTACTGGCTGAGTTCAGTCTTATAGTGAACTATACCATGAGCATTACATTATACTTGGGCCATGGAGCCAAATTAGGTAGCAAGACTAGTTTATCTTCAAGGACAGATGTTGGGAACCCATACCACACAGTTGCAGTGTGGATTCAAAACTAGAGGCTATAACCGCTCAACTCTCTACACTAGTTGCAGCAAGGAATACCGCTCCTGTTGTTGTACCGCCAGTCTCTGCTCCTAGTACTGCGGCTTCTTCCCCTGCTGGAAGCATTCCCCGGATACCATTGCCTGACAAATATAAAGGTACTATTAATTGTAGGGGTTTTCTTAACCAGTGCAGGCTGCACTTTCGTAACGATCCTCACACCTTTCAGTCTCACCAATCAAGGGTCGCGTTTATGATTTCCTTACTGAAAGACAAGGCCCTAGCCTGGGTCTCTCCCCTTTTGGAACAGAATGCTCCACTCCTGAATAATGCTGATGTGTTCATTTCTGCATTTTCTTCTGTGTTTGGGACTTCTGGCCGTACTTCTGCTGCAGAATTTTCTCTCCTTGATCTCCGCCAGGGCAATAGAACTGTGGCACAATTCGCCATTGAGTTTCGCACCTTGGCACTTGATACCACTTGGGTCTGCATGAACGCATCAATGATGAACTCACTTATCATGATATTCCTTCTTCTTTGGATGACTTTATAACACTTTGTATCAGTCTGGACTCTCAGTTCCAGGAGAGACAGTCTGAGAGAGACATAACTCGGAGGGTCCTTCCCTCCCGTCCTTCTATTCGTCTGGTTTCTGCAGTATCCTCTACTCCTTCAACAGCTCCAGTTACCCCAGTGGAGGAACCCATGGATCTCTCCTCCTTCAAACCCTCAGAGTCTGAAAGACAGAGAAGAAGGAGATTGACACTATGCTTTTATTGTGGTTCTAACACCCACCAACTAAAGAATTGTGACATTCGGCCGGGAAAAGCCAATGCTTAGAAGATAACACTGGGGTACCTCTAAGCATGATCACTACTAAATCCCCTCACTCCTCTCAAACCCTTACATTCCTTCAGAATACTGTCCACACTCAAGCCTTCATTGATTTAGGGGCAGCTGGAAACTTTCTGGATCACAGTTTTATGATTCAAGCTGGCTTGCCACTTCTGCAGAAAAGACATTGTCTCAAAATAACTACTCTGGGTGGCACCCCCCTTGCTTCAGGGTTGATCCATTTTGAGTCAGCACCCCTGACTGTGGGAGTCCTTTATACCGAACAGCTGCAGTTCGAGGTCATTCTTTCCCCAGCACAGCCTGTCATCCTTGGCTTTGTATACACAATCCACAGTTCAACTGGGCTGAAGGACAACTGGCTTCCTGGGGTACCTCCTATTTCCACTCCTGCCTTGCTAAAGTCACCCCTCTGCTCCGCATCCCTGTAGCCAGTATACAGACTCCTTCAAACCTTCCCTCAGTATATGCAGACTTCACAGATGTGTTTGAGAAGAAAGCAGCAGACGTGCTGCCACCCCACCATCCTTATGACTGCAAAATTGACCTCCATAACTGTATCGCTGCCTCCGATCCTATACGATCGGGCTGATTGACACCCCCTGCTAGCGGCCAATTCGCTGCAAATCTGCAGAGGGATGGCATTGCACAAGTAGTTCTGGTGAACTGCTTACGCAATGTTAAATGCCTACAGCGTATGTCTGTCGGACAAGATATGCTACAGCATATCATGTTGGACAGACATTGATTGTCACGCCACGCTGCTCTAGCCATTGCTGAGGACACAGCACCTGCTTCCCTGCTCATTGTCAAGGGCTGTGTCGGCTCCTGTTGTGTGTGGAGGTGACGTCATTGCCGCACGCTCCTCTCACTGTGAAGCCGGTCAGGATCTCCTATGGCGCGAATCCTGTGCCTCTGTAAGTTGCTCACTTTCTACCTATCACTGCCCACGCATAGGTGTTACTTTGATTGTTCCTGGGTGTCTTTGTTATTGTATTCTGGATTGCCATTACGGTACTGAACTCTGCCTGTCTGACTACTCTGCTTGCTTAACCCCTAAAGTACTGGATTGCCTCATTGTTAACTAACTCTGCCTGTCTGACTACTCTGCCTGCTTAACCCCTAAAGTACTGGATTGCCTCATTGTTAACAAACTCTGCCTGTCTGACTACTCTGCCTGCTTAACCCCTAAAGTACTGTATTGCCTCACTGTTGATGAACTCAGCCTGTCTGACTACTCTACTTGCTTAACTCCTAAAGTACTGGATTGCCTCACTGTTAATAGACTCTGCCTGTCTGACTACTCTGCTTGCTTAACCCCTAATATACTGGATTGCCTTACCATTGCCAAACCCTGCCTGCCTGACCATTCTAGTAGTTTACCTTTAGACTGCCTTACCGTTGCCAAACCCTGCCTGACCATTCTAGTGGTTTACCTTTGGACTGCCTTACTGTTGCTAAACCCTGCCTGCCTGACCATTCTAGTTTACCCTTGAACCACCTTATTCTGATTCCCCGCTTGCTGTCATCAAAGACTATCCTGCCTATAGTGGGTACCGCTACCTCATCTTGTGAACTTTCTCTGCTCTGGGATATCCCCTATCATTCTGGCTCGACACCGGGATAAGAAGACTACTGGCCGAGTTCAGTATTATAGTGAACTATACCATGAGCATTACATTATACTTGGGCCATGGAACCAAATGAGGTAGCAAAAGCAGTTTATCTTCAAGGACAGATGTTGGGAACCCATACCCATAGTGGCAGCTGGAAACTTTCTGGATCACAGTTTTATGATTCAAGCTGGCTTGCTTCTTCTGCAGAAAAGACATTGTCTCAAAATAACTACTCTGGGTGGCACCCTCCTTGGTTCATGGTTGATCCATTTTGAGTCAGCACCCCTGACCCTGACTGTGGGAGTCCTTTATACTGAACAGCTGCAGTTCGAGGTCATTCTTTCCCCAGCACAGCCTGTCATCCTTGGTCTTCCTTGGCTTTGTATACACAATCCACAGTTCGACTGGGCTGAAGGACAACTGGCATCCTGGGGTACCTTCTATTTCCATTCCTGCCTTGCTAAAGTCACTCCTCTGCTCCACATCCCCATAGCCAGTATACAGACTACTTCAAACCTTCCCTCAGTATATGCAGACTTCACAGATGTGTTTGAGAAGAAAGCAGCAGACGTGCTGCCACCCCACCGTCCTTATGACTGCAAAATTGACCTCCATAACTGGATCGCTGCCTCCGATCCTATACGATCGGGCTGATTGACACCCCCTGCTAGCGGCCAATTCACTGCAAATCTGCAGGGGGATGGCATTGCACAAGCAGTTCTGGTGAACTGCTTATGCAATGTTAAATGCCTACAGCATATGTCTGTCGGACAAGATATGTTACAGCATTTCATGTCGGACAGACATTGATTGTCACGCCACGCCGCTCTAGCCATTGCTAGGGACACAGCGCCTGCTTCCCTGCTCATTGTCAAGGGCTGTGTCGGCTCCTGTTGCGTGCGGAGGTGACGTCATCGCCGCACGCTCCTCTCACTGTGAAGCCGGTCAGGATCTCCTATGGCGCGAATCCTGTGCCTATGTAAGTTGCTCACTTTCAACCTATCACTGCCCAAGTATAGGTGTTACTTTGATTGTTCCTGGGTGTTTTTGTTATTGTATTCTGGATTGCCATTACGTTATTGAACTCTGCCTGTCTGACTACTCTGCTTGCTTAACCCCTAAAGTACTGGATTGCCTCATTGTTAACTAACTCTGCCTGTCTGACTACTCTGCCTGCTTAACCCCTAAAGTACTGGATTGCCTCATTGTTAACAAACTCTGCCTGTCTGACTACTCTGCCTGCTTAACCCCTAAAGTACTGTATTGCCTCACTGTTGATGAACTCAGCCTGTCTGACTACTCTACTTGCTTAACCCCTAAGGTACTGGATTGCCTCACTGTTAATAGACTCTGCCTGTCTGACTACTCTGCTTGCTTAACCTCTAATATACTGGATTGCCTTACCGTTGCCAAACCCTGCCTGACCATTCTAGTGGTTTACCTTTGGACTGCCTTACTGTTGCAAAAACCCTGCCTGCCTGACCATTCTAGTTTACCCTTGAACCACCTTATTCTGATTCCCCGCTTGCTGTCGTCAAAAACTATCCTGCCTATAGTGAGTACCGCTACCTCATCTTGCGAACTTTCTCTGCTCTGGGATATCCCCTATCATTACGGCTTGACGCCGGGATAAGAAGACTACTGGCCGAGTTCAGTATTATAGTGAACTATACCATGAGCATTACATTATACTTGGGCCATGGAACCAAATGAGGTAGCAAAAGCAGTTTATCTTCAAAGACAGATGTTGGGAACCCATACCCATAGGGGCAGCTGGAAACTTTCTGGATCACAATTTTATGATTCAAGCTGACTTGCTTCTTCTGCAGAAAAGACATTGTCTCAAAATAACTACTCTGCCTGTCATCCTCGGTCTTCCTTGGCTTCGTATACACAATCCACAGTTCTACTGGGCTGAAGGGCAACTGGCTTCCTGGGGTACCTCCTATTTCCACTCTTGCCTTGCTAAAGTCACTCCTCTGCTCCGCATCCCCATAGTCAGTATACAGACTCCTTCAAACCTTCCCTCAGTATATGCAGACTTCACAGATGTGTTTGAGAAGAAAGCAGCAGATGTGCTGCCACCCCACTGTCCTTATGACTGCAAAATTGACCTCTTTTCCAGAGCCCCACTTCCTAAATGGAGGACTTATTCACTTTTCAAAGCTGAAACCAAATCCATGGAGGAGTACATCCAAGAGAACCTAGCTAAAGGTTTCATTCGCCCCTTCCTCCTCTCCTGCTTTTTCGTCAGTAAGAAGGGTGGTGGGCTCAGACTCTGCATCGACTACAGGGCCTTGAACAACATAACTATCAAGAATCACTATCCCATTCCTTTGATCACCGAACTGTATGACTCACTTCAGAATGCTATATGTCAAAGAAATTAGGCAGACACTCAGGAATCAATTTGAATCAAAGTTTCTTTACTATAGGCAGCAGCACATACAGAGCAACGTTTCGGGGTAAGTTACCCCCTCCTCAGGCTCAATACAAACAAATGCCAAATGTACATCTTATATAGCCAAATAGACCCACCCCCAATTAACAATTGTCAATTATGACATCATCAAAAGAAAAAAATACAAAGAAAATACACACCTTTTTTATAACATTCAATTAATAACACTATACAACCAATCTCATATAATCTGATATTAAAGCATGACAAATCACCACTTCTCATGCCTCACTCTCTGTTAATACCTTAAACATATATCATACACATTTCATATATTTGAGATATTTATTGTTATGTTATTAATATTACTTTATTATTTTTTGTTTTTTTGTTTTTTTATTATTTCTTTATTATTGTTATTTATTATCCTTTCTCTAACCTAAAGAGTATTAAAACAGACCTGCCAAATGATATTCTCTATTAAGCCCCCTAGGATGTAATGTGCTAAGTCTATGTATCCACATAGCTTCCTTTTTTAGCAACATCCTTTCCCTGTCAAAGCCAATAGAACCTTTTGAAACCGAGTCAAGTATCATAAATCTCAACTGATTCACCTGGTGTCCCCTCTCAAAAAAATGAAAGGGGACTGGAAGGTGTCTCATTTTGGAGTTCCTAATAGTAGACTTATGTTGGGTGAGTCGCTCCTTGACACTCTGTGTCGTCTCGCCGACATATAATAGTCCACACGGACACTTAAGAGCATACACAACATAAGATGATTTACAAGTGAAATGGCCTTTAATATGAAAGATTTTTCCTGAATGGGGATGACTTATAGTATTACCCTTAATAATGCTGTTACAATGAGAGCAGTTAAGGCAGGGAAAAGTCCCATTTTCAATAGGTCGAAAAACCCTTTGTACATTTTTCATGGATTTTACCTTAGCCCTAACTAATTGCTTACCAATAGAATTACCCTTTCTAAAAGAAGAAAAAGGTGGTAATTTAAACTCCCTAATTTCAGGCATGGAATCCCTTAACATGAACCAATTTTTACAAATCACTCTATGTAATTTGACACTCATATTGCTAAAATTAGAAACAAAGGCCAATTTCTTAGACTCATCTCCATTTTGCTTAGGTTGAAGATTGATAGACTCTAATTCCCCACAAGAATAACCTCTTTCTTGAAACCTCATACGCATCTCATCTAAGCGCAATGAACAGGTTAAGGGGTCTGAGACTATCCTCTTCACTCTAAGCAATTGAGATTTTGGTACACTCTTGAAAACTCTTGGCGGATGATGGCTTTGACGGGACAATAAGGTATTCTTGTCAGTGGGCTTTCTAAAAATGTCTGTCTCAAAATGGTTGCCAGCACGCATGACAACAGTGTCTAGGAAAGCCACACTCTCAGTATGATAATTAGCAGTAAATTTTACTGCTGGCACCTTATTTTCTATTCCTAAACGGAGTGCCTCAATGGATTCAATGTCGCCCTGCCAAATGATAAACAGATCATCTATATAGCGCCACCAAGCCAAACATTTATGAAATTCCGGATCAATATATATCACTTGTTCCTCCAATTGATCCATATAGAGGCAGACGTAGGCAGGAGCAACATTTGAACCCATTGAGGTACCCCGTAACTGCAGAAAAAATCTGTCATCAAAAGAAAAATAATTGTGGGTTAACACTAGTTCTAATAACTCCATAAAGAAGTTGATTTGTCTATCAGAATACTTGGCTGACCGCATCAGAGAAGACCAGACACGGTTCAAACCATCAGCATGGGGGATTATAGTATATAGACTACTTACATCCCAAGTAGCCAAAATGATATCCTCTGGAAGGTCAGCCAAACTTCTGATTTTACTTAGAAAATCACTAGTGTCTTTCAAAAAAGATTGTCCCTGTCTTACTAGAGGTGTAAGAACCTTTTCCAAAAATTTAGCAATTGGACTGAACAAGGAGTCAATGGAGGCCACTATGGGCCTACCCGGTGGATCATAAAGATCCTTATGTATTTTAGGTAATACATAGAAATTAGGGGTTTTAGGATTCTGGTTAAACAAATATTCAAACATTTTTTCACTGATTATTTCATCATCAACAGCAGTTTTAAGTATCTCCCTAACTCTAGTCATAAACCTAAACAAAGGATCACAATCAAGTTCCTAATATACCCCTTGATCACTCAATTGTCTTAAAATTTCGCCTTTGTATTTTGATGTATCCATAACGACAATTGCTCCACCCTTGTCCGCTCCTTTAATTGTAATGTGAGAATTTTGTTTTAAACTCTCAAGGGCAGTCTTTTCAGCAATTGTCAAGTTATGTTTTACATCCAAATGCGAGGACTTACTAACCAAATTTTCAAATTCCTTATTCACAACATTAATAAATGTGTCAACAGAATGATTATATACAGTAGGGGTAAATTGACTCTGAACACGTAAACCAAATACAGATGGATCCAAAATACATTTGTCCATTTGAGAGCTGTTATCAATCACAGGCTCAGATTCCCCAAAGAAAGCTTTTAGTTTAATAGTCCTGTATAGACGATGTAAATCTAGCTGTAATTGAAAAGTGTCCACCTCCTCCACAGGGCAATAAGTAAGACCTTTAGATAAAACAGAAAGTTCTGCAGCAGAAAGTACATAACTTGAGATATTGATAACATTATTGGTATTACCTATTTCTTTGCTCAGCGTACTCGCCGTTGCATGCCCTGGCTCTGACCTCCTTGCTCGTTTTTGGCTCCGTTTCCTTGTTCGCTTGGAGCTGGACTGTCGTCCCCCGAGGAGGTTGAAGAGGAGCTTGTATCCGTTGAGGCCGGCTCATTTGTGGCTTTTTTCCCCCATTGTGGCTTCCATGCTCTCGCCCGGGGTCAATTCTGAAAGCCTCCCGATAGCCAACGATAGACATTTCCGGCTGTATAGTCAGACTCGTCACGTCTGAACTTCCGGCGCTTACGTTCCTCCACTTCCTTCCGGAACGTATCTGCGCTGTCCTTAGCCATCTGAACCAGCTGTTTGAAGTCATCTTCAGTCGACGCCTCATGAAGAAGCTCCTCCTGCATCTTAACCCTTTCCTCCAGGGTGAGTAACTCCATCTTGGAAAATTCGATATTTAGAATCATTAGGTCAAAGCTGCATTTATTCAGGATCTGTTGATATCTTTGACAAAATTCAGCATTGTCCTTAAAGAAAGTAGGTTGCAGTCTTGAGCGCATTCCTCTTGGGATGCGCTTAACCCGGTGGTATTCAGCTAACGTGGAAAAATGTAGCTGAATACTACACTGTCTCTTAACAAGTTTTTCCAAGTCTTTGGAATATAGGTCTTTATCCGGTGCCGTTAGAAACTCTCTGGGTCCCAGAGCAAATGTGGCAATGCGTGCGGTATCCTCTTCAGAATAGCAAAAAAACCCAGATTCAGAGGTAGAACTAGGAGTGCTGCTTTTTTCCGCCATGTCTTTAAATAGTGCAATTTAAGCACCCGAAAGGGTCCTCACCTCACTCAGGACAAAATGCGATATTCACAGCTTTGCAAAACGTAGAGGGAGTTCACCTTCCAATTGGAGTGTCACAATCCTCACCTAGTCCACAGGTGTGAAGTATATGTCACTCCAGAATGCTCGTTTCTTCACCAAGCTGGACTTACGCGGGGCATACAATCTGATTCGTATCTTCCCAGGCCAAGAATGGAAGACCGCCTTTAATACAAGATCAGGACATTACGGATACCTCGTAATGCCCTTTGGGCTGTGTAATGCCCCTGCAGTCTTCCAGGCATTTGTCAACGATGTCTTCCGTGACCTCCTTAATTTCACTGTAATCGTCTACCGGGATGACATCCTTATTTTCTCTTCCACTCTGGAGGAGCATCATAAGCATGTGAGACAGGTACTTCAACGTCTCAGAGACAATTCTTTGGTAGCCAAACTAGAAAAATTTGAGTTTGATCAAGTTCAGATACAGTTCCTTGGATATGTCATCTCAAAAGAAGGTTTTGCAATGGATCCTGCTAAACTCACCACAGTTTTAGAATGGCCTCAACCTACTTTATTAAAGGAATTACAGAGATTCTTGGGGTTCTCCAATTATTACCGCAAGTTTATAAAGAACTTTTCTCAAACAGTCGCTCCACTCACTGAATTGACAAAACGGAACAAAGACTGTAAAAATTGGCCCCCTCAGGCCATAAATGCCTTCTCTCGTCTAAAAAAAGGCTTTCTATTCTGCTCCTGTGCTTCGCCATCCTGATCCTGACCTACAGTTCACTTTAGAGGTTGATGCCTCCGAGATAGGGGCTGGAGCAGTTCTAACCCAAATGGATCCTTTAACCTCCAAGTCGTACTCTGTAGCCTTTTTCTCCAAACGCTTTACTCCTGCAGAGAGGAATTATGATGTGGGTAATCGTGAACTCTTATCCATTAAGATGGCCTTGACTGAATGGCATAATTGGTTAGAAGGCACCTCCAATCCCATTCAGATTCTCACCGACCACAAGAATCTGACTTACCTAGAGACTGCTCATGGACTCAATCCTCGACAGGCAAGGTGGGCCGTGTTCTTTTCCCGTTTTAACTTTGTGGTCTCTTATCTTCCTGGGACCAAAAACAAGAAGGCTGACACCCTTTCCCATCAGTTTCCTCACTCAATTGATTCCTCTGAAGCTCCTATTGAACACATCATACCTGCCTCCTGTGTGGTTGCTCAACTGAATACCAGTTACTCTCTCTGTTTATGTACAGCACCGCGGTTCCTCACATACAACATTGTTAATCCTTTAAACCTATATAAGGGTTTCATAGCTTATACTATCGGGATACACCACTTGTAGTGCCATTGTTTCTCTTTTTTCACTTATCACCTGAATACCACCCTTCTTCAAAGACTGCAACGTGCCCAGTCTAGTAAACCTCCTGGGGCCCCAGTGGCTTCCAATATCTTTTTTTGTACCTCTGAATCTACATACTCCTGTGCTATCCTGGGCTCATGATAGTAAACTCTCAGGGCATCCTGGTTTGACTAGAACATATAAGCGTCTTTCCCAACATGTATGGTGGCTTACTATGAAGTTTGACGTTCAGGATTATGTGAAAGCCTGCACGACTTGTGCTGCCAACAAAACTCCCTGAACCTTGCCTTCTGGCTTGCTCCAACCATTGTCTATTCCCAAATAACCATGGACACACATAACAATGGACTTCACTGTGGACCTCCCTCCTTCTGACCACCATACAGTTATCTGGGTTGTGGTGGATCTGTTTTCCAGACTGGTTCATTTTGTAAACTTAACTAAACTGCTTTCTGCCCAAGAATTATTGTCTCTTTTTCTCTTGCATGTGGTACGACTTCATGGCATTTCTGTGAATATTGTTTCGGATAGAGGTCCACAATTCATTTCTACCTTTTGGAGAGCCTTTTGTAAGTTGATTGGAACCACTGTTTCCTTGTCTTCTGGCTACCAGCCTCAGACCAATGGACTAACAGAGAGTAAACCAGGATCTCAAGGCCTACCTTAGAGCCTTTGTCAATTCTCTCCATACCAACTGGTCTGAGTTGTTACCCATTGCTGAGCTGGCAAGAAACACTCATTGGCACTCCTCTCTACGATATTCTCCATTTCAAGCCGCAGCAGGGTATCAACCTCGTGTCTTCCCTCTTTCTGCTCAGTCCACTGGGGTTCCTGCGGCTGACCAACATGTTACTGAACTCCAAACAGCAAAAAAGGTTATTCCAGCTTCCAAAATTTAAAAATTACCTTTATTGTTTCACATAGGGTCCATAGAAAAAGAAATATGTATTATATATGGACCTTATGTGAAACAATATGACTATTGGGACGTGGTAGGTCATTTATTCCGTGCCCCACAAGCCAAAGGACAGGTGTGCTGTTTTTGGCAACGTATTTGCTCTCTGCTACATTCAGCTGTCTCTAGATACAAGAAGTTTGCTGATCATCATAGAGCTTCTGTACGTGCCATCTCAGTAGGTGAATGTGTTTGGGTCTCTACTCGACATATTCGTCTATGTCAATCCTGTCACAAATTAGGGCCGAGGTTTATCGGTCCATACAAAGTCCTGAAAAGACTGTCTCCTGTTGCCTACAAAGTGACTTTGCCCAGAACCCTGCACATACATCCAGTCTTCCACATCTCTGTACTCAAGCCTTACATCAAGAATAGATATTCCCGACTCAGTGCTCCTCCTCCTCTGCTCCTGGTCCATGGCGACCCTGAATATGAGGTTGCTAAGATCCTGGGCTCCAGATACAGGCGCAGACAACTGCAATATCTTGTACATTGGAAGGGTTATTCTGTTGCGGATCACTCTTGGGTTCCTGCCCGCGACATGCATGCTCCATCTTTGGTCTTCAGATTCCATGCTGCTCATCCTTTGAAGCCGACTCTGGTTCCCGGAGGGAACCCTTGAGAGGGGGGCTATGTCACGCCGTGCCACTCTAGCCATTGCTAGGGGCGCGGCGCCTGCTTCCCTGCTCATTGTCAAGGGCTGTGTTGGCTCCTGTTATGTGCGGCTGTGAGGTTATCGCCGCACGCTCCTGTCACTGTGAAGCAGGTCAGGATCTCTGTAACGCAAATCCTGTGCCTATGTAAGTTGCACACTTTCTACCTATCACTGCCCAAGTATAGGTGTTACTTTGTGTGCTCCTGGGTGTCTTTGTTAATGTATTCTGGATTGCCATTAAGTTATTGAATTCTGCTTTCTTAACCCCTGAAGTACTGGATTGCCTCATTGTTAACAAACTCTGCCTGTCTGACTACTCTGCCTGGCTAACCCCTAAAGTACTGGATTGCCTCATTGTTAACAAACTCTGCCTGTCTGACTACTCTGACTGCTTAACCTCTAAAGTACTGGATTGCCTCACTGTTGATGAACTCTGCCTGTCTGACTACTCTACTTGCCTAACCCCTAAAGTACTGGATTGCCTCACTGTTGATGAACTCAGCCTGTCTGACTACTCTACTTGCTTAACCCCTAAGGTACTGGATTGCCTCACTGTTAATGGACTCTGTATGTCTGACTACTCTGCTCGCTTAACCCCTAATATACTGGATTGCCTTACCATTGCCAAACCCTGCCTGCCTGACCATTCTAGTGGTTTACCTTTGGACTGCCTTACTATTGCTAAACCCTGCCTGCCTGACCATTCTAGTGGTTTACCTTTGTACTGCCTTACTGTTGCCAAACCCTGCCTGCCTGATCATTCTAGTGGTTTACCTTTGTACTGCCTTACTGTTGCCAAACCCTGCCTGCCTGCCTGACCATTCTAGTGGTTTACCTTTGTACTGCCTTTTTGTTGCCAAACCCTGCCTGCCTGATCATTCTAGTGGTTTACCCTTGAACCACCTTCCTCTGATTCCCCGCTTGCTGTCGTCAAAGACTATCCTGCCTATAGTGAGTACTGCTACCTCATCTTGTGAACTTTCTCTGCTCTGGGATATTGCCTATCATTCCGGCTCGACGCCGGGATAAGAAGACTACTGGTCAAGTTCGGTCTGATAGTGGACTATCCCACGAGCATTACATTGATAAGTTGGCCCCAATTTGTTAAAATGTGCCCAAAACACATTGGAATAAACTATGACACTCATCTATACACTAAAATCCATATAAATATTGATAAAAAATGTATATAAGGGTTAAAAGGTGTGTGTGTTTGTGTATATATATTTAAAAAGAACATATTCTTTCATGTGAAGAACATTGGAATGGGAAATATTAATGACTATCTTCGGTTTTAGCACTGTAGGTCTAATGTGGTGTTGGGTTAGTGTGTGAGCAATAAGTTTTTTTGTTCTATAACATGTTATATTGAAGTCTATGAGGCAAATGAGTTAGCACGGTTACAATATCCCAAGTCCTGAAGTTAGCATACATTGGGTTTAGCTCTTGCGCAAATATTTTACTTTCAACTTGTAATAAAAAAGTTTACTTCTATCAGTGTTTGCGGTGTTTAAAACCAGGGTGATTTCAATCCACCAACTCCATTTTAGTAGAGAAGGTTTATGAAGCAGAGGTTCAAATGAGCGAGCCTGCAACTGATCAGCACATTCGCCTCATAATAAATTTTGCCCATAGTATAAGGCATCAGGATATTTGGTTTCCAATACAGGGAGTGCAGAATTATTAGGCAAATGAGTATTTTGACCACATCGTCCTCTTTATGCATGTTGTCTTACTCCAAGCTGTATAGGCTTGAAAGCCTACTACCAATTAAGCATATTAGGTGATGTGCATCTCTGTAATGAGAAGGGGTGTGGTCTAATGACATCAACACCCTATATCAGGTGTGCATAATTATTAGGCAAATTCCTTTCCTTTGGCAAAATGGGTCAAAAGAAGGACTTGACAGGCTCAGAAAAGTCAAAAATAGTGAGATATCTTGCAGAGGGATGCAGCACTCTTAAAATTGCAAATCTTCTGAAGCGTGATCATCGAACAATCAAGCGTTTCATTCAAAATAGTCAACAGGGTCGCAAGAAGCATGTGGAAAAACCAAGGCGCAAAATAACTGCCCATGAACTGAGAAAAGTCAAGCGTGCAGCTGCCAAGATGCCACTTGCCACCAGTTTGGCCATATTTCAGAGCTGCAACATCACTGGAGTGCCCAAAAGCACAAGGTGTGCAATACTCAAAGACATGGCCAAGGTAAGAAAGGCTGAAAGACGACCACCACTGAACAAGACACACAAGCTGAAACGTCAAGACTGGGCCAAGAAATATCTCAAGACTGATTTTTCTAAGGTTTTATGGACTGATGAAATGAGAGTGAGTCTTGATGGGCCAGATGGATGGGCCTGTGGCTGGATTGGTAAAGGGCAGAGAGCTCCAGTCCGACTCAGACGCCAGCAAGGTGGAGGTGTAGTACTGGTTTGGGCTGGTATCATCAAAGATGAGCTTGTAGGGCCTTTTCGGGTTGAGGATGGAGTCAAGCTCAACTCCCAGTCCTACTGCCAGTTTCTGGAAGACACCTTCTTCAAGCAGTGGTACAGGAAGAAGTCTGCATCCTTCAAGAAAAACATGATTTTCATGCAGGACAATGCTCCATCACACGCGTCCAAGTACTCCACAGCGTGGCTGGCAAGAAAGGGTATAGAAGAAGAAAATCTAATGACATGGCCTCCTTGTTCACCTGATCTGAACCCCATTGAGAACCTGTGGTCCATCATCAAATGTGAGATTTACAAGGAGGGAAAACAGTACACCTCTCTGAACAGTGTCTGGGAGGCTGTGGTTGCTGCTGCACGCAATGTTGATGGTGAACAGATCAAAACACTGACAGAATCCATGGATGGCAGGCTTTTGAGTGTCCTTGCAAAGAAAGGTGGCTATATTGGTCACTGATTTGTTTTTGTTTTGTTTTTGAATGTCAGAAATGTATATTTGTGAATGTTGAGATGTTATATTGGTTTCACTGGTAAAAAATAAATAATTGAAATGGGTATATATTTGTTTTTTGTTAAGTTGCATAATAATTATGCACAGTAATAGTCACCTGCACACACAGATATCCCCCTAATAATTCTGCACTCCCTGTATGTAGATCAAAATGGCCCTCCACTGAAGAAGAATTTATATTTAGTATATGTGTTTTTTATTTTAGTATATATACAGTATGTATTTGCTCTTGGACTATTTTAATTTATGTTATAGTTAATGTTTATGTTTAATATTCATGTTTGTCTCATACTGATCTAATTTAATTATTTTTGTTATTTAATGTTTAGTGTTTGGTAATATTCTAATGCTGATCACATAAATTAACTAAATTTTTTCTATACGACTATTGTCTTTCTGCAGCCATAACAATTTTGGCCCTAGTTCCTTGAGTATGATGTGCCTCCACAGACATCTTCTGCTTGACCATTATCTTGTATTTGTAGTACTACAACCTCTTCATATCCCATCTCTAAACCCTAAAGGAGCACAAGAACAGTGGGAATACCAATACGTTTTGTAAGAAAAGTAGCACATGCAGTAAAGTAAAAAAGACACTCATTAAACAATTCTAATACACTGGCTCAGAAGAGGAAAGGAAAAAATGGAGAACCCAACAAAAAAATGACAAAGTTAAGCAGGCTAAAGCTGACGCAGAAGAGAAAATAGCCCAGTCAGTACAAAATGGTGACCAAACCTTCTTTAGATATATAAGTGATAAGACAAAAATTAAGGGAAGGATAGTAAGACTCAAGAATGATGATGATGATAGAATAGCGGAAGGAGATAAACAAATAGCAAACTGTCTAAATATTTACTTTTGTTCAGTCTTCACAACTGATTCTAAAGATAGTAAAATTCTATTAAGGGATGTTATTTTAAATGATAATGTGGGTGGTACTTATCTTTTTTCAGAGGAAGTGGTATCAATGGCTTTATCAAAAATAAAAGTAAATAAGTCTTTGGTTCCAGATAATATTCACTCAAGGGTTCTAAGAGACTTTAATCAGTGATAGCTACTCCATTAGCAGATTTATTTAATCAGTCACTGTTAAAAGGAGTTGTTCCAAAATAATGGAAAATTGCTAAAATAGTTCCTCTTTATAAAAAGGGTAGTAGGGAAGATTTTTCTTACTATAGGCCAGTCCATTTGACCTCAATTGCAAGGCAGTTAATGGAAACACTTTTAAAGGAAAGACTTGTGTCTTACATTCATTTAAACAATTTCAAACAAAAAGGACAGCATGGTGTAAATGCTGGAAGATCATTTCAGACTGGTATAATTGATTTATTTACCATGTAACTAAATTAATAGACCTCGAAGGAGGCACAGATTAAGCATATCTAGACTTTAGCAAAGCATTTGACACTGTCCCACACAACAAACGTATTTGCAAACTGTATTGCCTTGGAGTAGATGCTAAGATTGTTAAGTGGGTAGGATGCTGGCTTAAAGGGACACTGAACTTATTTTTTTTCTTTTGTGATTCAGATAGAGCATGCAATTTTTAAGCAACTTTCTAATTTACTTCTCTTATCAAATTTTCTTCATTCTCTTGATATGTTTATTTGAAAAGCAATAATGTAAGTTTAGATGCCGGCCCAATTTTGGTGAACAACCTGGGTTGTTCTTGTTGATTGGCGGATTAATTTACCCACCAATAAACAAGTGCTGTCCAGGTCTGAACTAAAAACTGTCTGGCTCCTTAGCTTTTTCAAATAAAGATAGCAAAGAACAAAGAAAAAATGATAATAGGAGTAAATTAGAAAGTTGCTTAAAATTGCATGCTCTATCTGAATAAAGAAAGAAAAAATTTGGGTTAGATCGGGTTGATTGCTGTACGCAGCTCAGTGGCGGAGGATCCAATTAAGGAGCAGCGGTCTTAAGACCGCTGCTTCTTAACTCCTGTTTCCGGTGAGACTGAAGGCTCACACGTAAACAGGGCGAGTTGTAAATCAGCTCTTAATACAATACTGTACATGAAGGCGGCTGCCATACAAGATAGAGCTGCACAATAAAGTTGGGCATGAGATGACCCTGCAGCACACTAGACCTAACATTAATTGTATCATGGAAGTCACTGGACAGGTGTCTCTCTACATCTTCAGTGTTAAGCAAAAGAGTGGGTGAGTCTCCTGGCCCAGGGACTGTGTATAGTGAACAGCCATAATCAATACTCTGTAAAACACTAGCCTGTCAGGGCTTTCCTAATAGCAGAAAAAACTTTCAGTGCATTGTATCTAGTGATAGCTTCACCGGAGCTTTGAGTATTTGTGTATAACAGCCATATGTGATGTTCTGTACTTAGATGGGTCACTGTCACTTATAACAAAAAAAGTTAGTTAAACATTTTTCTTTTATATAAAATACACCTAGGAGTGATACAGTTTGCCAGTGTGCAGCATTGCTTAAAATAGGTTTACCTATCTATCCATCTGATACACCTAGGTGTATTTTATTTAAAAGAAAGAGATTAAATTAACTTTTTTTTTTTTTTCTAAAGTGACACTCTTTCCCTTGGCAATGAAGCTGTAGAAAGACCCCTGTACAGTGACTTCAATGATCTAATTAATATAAGGTCCAGTGTGCCGCAGGGCTTCAGGCTCATCTCATGCCTGGCTGTAATTTATTCCAAAGAATTTATTTGGATTTTATATTATTACTGAAAAAATAATGTGGCCTAGATTTGGAGTTTGGCGGTAGATGGGCTGTTAACGCTACGCGGGCTTTTTTCTGGCCGCACCATAAAATTAACTCTGGTATCGAGAGTTCAAAAAAATACCAGAGTTGCTTACAGACGCGGCCAGCCTCAAAAACGTGCTCGTGCACGATTCTCCCATAGGAAACAATGGGGCTGTTTGAGCTGAAAAAAAACCTAACACCTGCAAAAAAGCAGCGTTCAGCTCCTAACGCAGCCCCATTGTTTCCTATTGGGAAACACTTCCTACGTCTGCACCTAACACTCTAACATGTACCCCGAGTCTAAACACCCCTACCCTTACACTTATTAACCCCTAATCTGCCGCCCCCGCTATCGCTGACCCCTGCATTATATTATTAACCCCTAATCTTCCGCTCCGTAAACCGCCGCAACTTACATTATCCCTATGTACCCCTAATCTGCTGCCCCTAACACCGCCGACCCCTATATTATATTTATTAACCCCTAACCTGCCCCCCACAACGTCGCCGCCAGCTACTTACAATAATTAACCCCTAATCTGCCGAGCGGACCTGAGCGCTACTATAATAATAGGTAGCTATTAAATAGTTCTTAACTATTTAATAGCTATTGTACCTGGTTAAAATAATTACCAAGTTGCCTGTAAAATAAATATTAATCCTAAAATAGCTACAATATAATTATAATTTATATTGTAGCTATATTAGGATGTATTTTACAGGTAAGTATTTAGCTTTAAATAGGAATAATTTATTTAATAAGAGTTAATTAATTTCGTTAGATTTAAATTATATTTAAGTTAGGGGGGTGTTAGTGTTAGGGTTAGACTTAGCTTTAGGGGTTAATCCATTTATTATAGTAGCGATGAGCTCCGGTCGTCAGATTAGGGGTTAATAATTGAAGTTAGGTGTCGGCGATGTTAGGGAGGGCAGATTAGGGGTTAATACTATTTATGATAGGGTTAGTGAGGCGGATTAGGGGTTAATAACTTTATTATAGTAGCGCTCAGGTCCGCTCGGCAGATTAGGGGTTAATAAGTGTAGGCAGGTGTCGGCGACGTTGAGGGGGGCAGATTAGGGGTTAATAAATATAATATAGGGGTCGGCGGTGTTAGGGGCAGCAGATTAGGGGTACATAAGGATAACGTAGGTGGCGGCGCTTTGCGGTCGGCAGATTAGGGGTTAATTATTGTAAGTAGCTGGCGGCGACGTTGTGGGGGGCAGGTTAGGGGTTAATAAATATAATACAGGGGTCGGCGGGGTTAGGGGCAGCAGATTAGGGGTACATAAGTATAACGTAGGTGGCGGTCGGCAGATTAGGGGTTAAAAAAATTTAATCGAGTGGCGGCGATGTGGGGGGACCTCGGTTTAGGGGTACATAGGTAGTTTATGGATGTTAGTGTACTTTAGGGTACAGTAGTTAAGAGCTTTATGAACCGGCGTTAGCCCAGAAAGCTCTTAACTCCTGCTTTTTTCCTGCGGCTGGAGTTTTGTCGTTAGATGTCTAACGCTCACTTCAGAAACGACTCTAAATACCGGAGTTAGAAAGATCCCATTGAAAAGATAGGATACGCAATTGACGTAAGGGGATCTGCGGTATGGAAAAGTCGCGGCTGAAAAGTGAGCGTTAGACCCTTTAATCACTGACTCCAAATACCGGCAGTAGCCTAAAACCAGCGTTAGGAGCCTCTAACGCTGGTTTTCACGGCTAACGCCGAACTCTAAATCTAGGCCTGTGTTTCTTAAAAGTGCAATACATTACAAAGAATTAAAAAAATTAAGTTGTTAAACCCACATCCCTTCTAATTCCGTTTTGATGTTGACCAATATGTAAAGGTCTGGGACATTTTTCAGAAGTTTACTTATGTTCTTATCATTAGATTCCATCTGTCTGATGGTCTTTTTTCAGTTTAGGGACTTGTCATTGATGTATGTTTGTTATCAGCAAACAACCATAGTAAGCTGAATCCATATTGTATATTGCTTATCATTTTTGAAATGTATGTGTTTGCCTCACAACTACATTGGTAGCTTCTTGTGTTAATGTAAGGCAATCTTAAAGTACAGCTAACAAATAAAAAGACATGGAATTTGTCACACAAAGACCTAGATTTCAGTCATTTAGATTATGAAATGCAAAACCAACATTCAAAAGCAACACTATTTCATTTAAAGTATTCTACATTCAATATATCAATCATTTGTAGCTAATCTGCAAATAACCTTTTCTAAACCTGGGAGGTGACCACCTTCAAAGACCACTAAATACAGTAGAACAGTATAATCAATAAATGAATATCTATTTATAAATAACATATAACATATTCTGCTATGTGCAGAACAATTGAATGTGAAATATTTACAGTAAACACATTGTTAAAACCTTTATTAAATATGAATATTGCATAAATATACTTTTAAATGTTTCTTCTACTTAACTGCAAAGGGCTCCAATGCACTTATATATAAGTCTATATAAGTCAATATATGTATACATATGTATTTAGGTGTTTATATGTCTGTAAATACATATATAAATACATATATACACACATATTACCATATGTATATATATATATATATATATATATATACACATACATTTACATATTTAGAGATGTATGTATGTCTATGTTAAAGCCCTAACGAAATAAATTCAATCTTATTAACTAAAGTATTCCTATTTAAAATGAAATACTAATACTAAATAATATATACTAATATATAATATTAATAACTAACTATATAATAAATACTAAATTTAAAAACCTGTAAAATAAACCCTAATATAGCTACAATATAATAAATAATTATATTGTAGCTATTTTAGGATTTATATTTATTTTACAGGCAACTTTGTATTTATTTTAACTAGGTACAATGGCTATTAAATAGTTATTAACTATTTAATAGCTACCTAGTTAAAATAATTACAAAATTACCTGTAAAATAAATCCTAACCTAAGTTACAATTAAACCTAACACTACACTATCAATAAGTTAAATAAATTACCTACAATTACATACAATTAAATAAACTAAACTAAATTACAAAAAAAAAACACTAAATTACAAAAAATAAAAAAAGATTACAACAATATTAGGCTAATTACACCTACTCTAAGCCCACTAATAAAATAAAAAAATAAAAAAAATAATGGTCCCTACCCTATTCTAAATTAAAAAGTAACCAGCTCTTTTACCAGCCCTTAAAAGGGCTTTTTGCAGGGCATGCCCCAAAGTAATCAGCTCTTTTGCCTGTAAAAAAAAAATACAACCCCCCCCCAACATTAAAACCCACCACCCACATACCCCTACTCTAACCCAAACCCCCCCTTAAATAAACCTAACACTACCCCCCTGAAGATCTCCCTACCTTGAGTCGTCTTCACCCAGCCGGACCGAAGTCTTCATCCGATGGGGCAGAAGAGGACATCCAGACCAGCAGAAGTCTTCATCCAATCCGGGCAGAAGAGGACATTCGGACCGGCAGACATCTTTATCCAAGCGGCATCTTCTATGTTCATCCATCCGGAGCGGAGGGGAGCCATCTTCTTCCAGCCAACGCGGATCCATCCTCTTCAACCGACGCCTACTCGCCGAATGAAGGTTCCTTTAAATGACGTCCAAGATGGCGTCCCTCCCATTCCGATTGGCTGATAGGATTCTATCAGCCAATCGGAATTAAGGTAGGAAAAATCTGATTGGCTGATCCAATCAGCCAATCAGATTGAGCTTGCATTCTATTGGCTGATCGGAACAGCCAATAGAATGCAAGCTCAATCTGATTGGCTGATTGGATCAGCCAATCGGATTGAACTTGAATCTGATTTTTCCTACCTTAATTCCGATTGGCTGATAGAACCCTATCAGCCAATCGGAATTCGAGGGACACCATCTTGGATGACGTCATTTAAAGGAACCTTCATTCGGCGAGTAGGCGTCGGTTGAAGAGGATGGATCCGCGTCGGCTGGAAGAAGATGGCTCTGCTCCGCTCCGGATGGATAAAGATAGAAGATGCCGCTTGGATGAAGATGTCTGCCAGTCCGGATGTCCTCTTCTGCCCGGATAGGATGAAGTCTTCTGCCGGTCTGGATGTCCTCTTCTGCCCCATCGGATGAAGACTTTGGCCCGGCTGGGTGAAGACGACTTAAGGTAGGGAGATCTTCAGGGGGGTAGTGTTAGGTTTATTTAAGGGGGTTTGGGTTAGAGTAGGGGTATGTGGGTGGTGGGTTTTAATGTTGGGGGGGTTGTATTTTTTTTTACAGGCAAAAGAGCTGATTACTTTGGGGCATGCCCCGCAAAAAGCCCTTTTAAGGGCTGTTAAAAGAGCTGGTTACTTTTTAATTTAGAATAGGATAGGGACCTTAATTCTTTTGGGGGGCTTTTTTATTTTATTGGGGGGCTTAGAGTAGGTGTAATTAGCCTAATATTCTTGTAATCTTTTTTTATTTTTTGTAATTTAGTGGGGGGTTTTTTGTAATTTAGATTAATTTATTTAATTGTATGTAATTGTAGGTAATTTATTTAATTAATTTATTGATAGTGTAGTGTTAGGTTTAATTGTAACTTAGGTTAGGATTTATTTTACAGGTAATTTTGTAATTATTTTAACTAGATAGCTATTAAATAGTTAATAACTATTTAATAGCTATTGTACCTAATTAAAATAAATACAAAGTTGCCTGTAAAATAAATATAAATCCTAAAATAGCTACAATATAATTATTCGTTATATTGTAGCTATATTAGGGTTTATTTTACAGGTAAGTATTTAGTTTTAAATAGGAATACTTTAGTTAATAAGATTTCATTTATTTCGTTAGATTAAAATTAGATTTAATTTAGGGGGTGTTAGGGTTAGGGTTAGACTTAGCTTTAGAGGTTAATACATTTATTAGAGTAGCGGCGAGGTCCGGTCGGCAGATTAGGGGTTAATACTTGAAGTTAGGTGGCGGGAAGTTGGGGGGGGGGCAGATTAGGGGTTAATACTATTTATTATAGGGTTTGCAAGGCGGGAGTGCGGCGGTTTAGGGGTTAATAATTTTATTAGATTAGCGGCGAGGTCCGGTCAGCAGATTAGGGGTTAATAAGTGTAGGTAAGGTAGCGGCGACGTTGGGGGGGGCAGATTAGGGGTTAATAAATATAATATAGGTGTTGGCGATGTTAGGGGCAGCAGATTAGGGGTACATAGGTATAATGTTGGTTGCGGCGGTGTCTGGAGCGGCAGATTAGGGGTTAATAGTATAATGCAGGTGTCAGCGATAGCGGGGGCGGAAGATTAGAGGTTAATAAGTGTAAGGTTAGGGGTGTTTAGACTCGGGGTTCATGTTAGGGTATATGGGCAGATTTAGAAACTTTTTCCCCATAGGAAACAAACAATAAGGCTACGTTGGGAGCTTAACGCTGCTTTTTTGCAGGTGTTAGGTTTTTTTTCATCCCAAACTGCCCCATTGTTTCCTATGGGGGAATCGTGCACGAGCACGTTTTGCCAGCTTACCGCTACCGTAAGCAACGCTGGTATTGAGGGTTGAAGTGGCGGTAAATTTGGCTCAACGCTCCCTTTTTGGAGCCTAACGCAGCCCCTCAGACAACTCTAAATACCAGCGTTGTCTTAAGGGTGCGTTGGGAAAAAAAGCTGCGTTAGGTACGCGGGTCTTTACCGACAAAACTCTAAATCTAGCCAATTATTTTTGAATCATTTTTATTAGATAGTGTTATAAGTGCAACTTTACTTTGATGTATTTTTTATGTGTTTTATGCAACTTTTTTGTTTCAAAAAACAGTTAACCAGAGCTCTGAGGACACGTTATGATTCTAGCGTAAATTGTGATTGCACTTGAGCGATGCACTTACTTTCAACTTGTAATATGAGCAGAAAACCTGATGCACACAAACACACTGTGATAAAGGCCTTATCGCTTGCACTTTACCGTTGGCACTCCATAATCTGGCCCTAAGTTCGAATTTCACGTGAGACAAATTTCAAAGTTAGTTTTATTTGCCTTACCATTGCATCATGTGACAGCCATCAGACAATCACAAAATGCATATACGTATACATCTGTAAATCTTGCACATACTCAGTAGGTGTCTCAGAAAGTGTGTATATAAAAAGATTGTGCATATTTAGATAATAAATTTAAAATTTGTTTAAAGTTGTCTGCTCTATCTGAATCATGAAAGTTTAATTTTGACTTTATAGGTCATTTAACCCCTATATATACGGCAGAGTTGCAGTAAGCAAGATCGGTGCTCCTGTTCCATATGATGGCAGATGCCAGAACATTACAGAAGGTGACACTGTGTGTCACTGTCTGTAATGATTATCTGCTGGTGCTGCTGGGAGGTGTAGGAGGCAAACTGAGAGGTGGTTGGACGGTCCAGTAGTGAAGGGGGGGCGTAAGAAGGGAGAGGGAGGGAGTGGGATAGCCCTACACTGCAGAAACAAATATATAAAGGAAGAGGAAGCGATGGGGAGCTACACTACAGAAAATATTGGCTGTATCTATAAGGGACTTATATCCTCTTTGGAAAGAGGTGGTAGGATCTCCTCTTAATTTTATGCAAGTTAGGGGATCATTAAGAAGCCTGTGTGCTTCAGTGATGTAATCCACTTTATTTTGGATTACCAGACCTCCTCCCTTGTCAGCCTCTCTTAGGACAATATTATCCATGTCCATAATCTGTTTCAAAGCCTCTTTTTCTCTCTTGCACAGATTGTCATTTTTAATCTTAAAGTTCGTGCAAAGGTTTTCTAGTTCCTTTGAAACTAGATTATAAAATGTGGGGATGAAGTTCCCTTTAGATTGCGTAGGATAAAAAACGGACACTGGTTTTAAATTGGAGTTTGATCTATTTTCTAAATATATGTCCCCCATCTGATGTTGCACTGTATTCACCATTGGAAGTATTTCTCCTTAAATTTACACCCTGAGAGCATCACTCTCCAGTGCTATCTTTATATATGTGCCTACACTTACCTCATACCTGATTGAGGTTATTTTATATATCTGGGAAAGACCCCGGGACGAAAAAATTACCACATTGCCAAGAATCTTTCAAGCACAAGATTCAGGAAGTTCCAGATCCAGGACTACCATACACAAGGCTGCACGGAAAGATCCAAGACTACCATACACAAGGCTGCACGGAAAGAACAAGCACAGACAGCGGCAGACCACAGACCTACACCTGTACTACACGACTACACATTACCTCATATGATTGGGGTAATCTTTGGTAAGAGGACATCCTTACTCTTTTTCAAACCTGGATATCTTGCATAGAATTACAGCACTTATACCAGTTATAAACTTTCCATAAGGACTAACTGTCAATAACCATATTTACCTGTTCCATTATATTGGATGTATATGTGTTATATTGTTTAAAATTGTTACGAGTTGCGCAGAAGTATCAGGATTTTTTGTTCTCTTTTTTTGCTATTAATTACAGTGTCAGGGGTACACTGATAATTTCCTCTCTCTGCTGCACTCCAACACATTTGAGTATATCAAAATCTACTGTTCCTGTGACTATTAGCATGTTCCACTGATATTTGCAACTTATCACATCTCCTGCACTATAGTACACACATTCATAACCCATTTGTGTTGGGCTTTTTAGTATCAGTGTCCCTCCTAGAGCGCTGGTGATTTTTCTTGTTTCACACACACACATATATATATATATATATATATATATATATATATATATATATATATATAATATATATATATATATATATATATATATATATATATATATTATAGGTACTGGCATCCAGCTGTCAGAACTAAAGATGGCCGCAGGTAGTGGGAGGGTTAGAGGGCTACTAGGGGGAAACAGGGAAGTGGAAGAGTTAAGGAGAATCGCTACAATGCAGATAATATTATATTAAAAAAATAAAATAATAATTAATAAAAAAACAAACTAAACTGCATACTGCCACACTGTCTCCCAGTACATAAGATGGTGGTGACCAGTGGAGGTTGAGGGAGGGAAGAGAGCTGTTTGGGAGGGATCCATGTTGCTTACAACATACATGTGTGCACTGCCCATTTATAGGGAAATCACATTAACCCTTTACCTTCTTAACACTTCAACACTGTTATAGGAAACATTGTGTGGTCTTTGTTTTTTGTATAGTTTTATATTGTTTGCACTAATAATATGTTGTAAAGATTGTTCTTTTTGTTGTAGTTATAACAGTGTTGAAGTTTAAAGATGGTAAAGGGTTACTGGGATTTCCTTATAAATGGGTAGTGGCAGTGCACAATGTATGTTGTAAGCATGATTAAGGGAATGAATCCAGAAAAGTTGCTTTCTACTTGTACCTTTGTTAATATGTTTGAATAAACATTTTCTGTGAATATATGGTGCTTTGGATCTGCATATTGTGAAGATTGAGAGGCGTGCAGTCACCTCTGTTCCACGGGCATCAAGTTTCCGCTCAGCAGTTCATGTTCGACAGACATCGCTGAATGCCGACAGCATACGCTGTTGGCATTTATCATTGCACAAGAAGTTCTGGGGAACTGCTTCTGCAATGCCGCCCCCTGCAGATTTGTGGCCAATCGGCCACTAGCAGAGGGTGTCAATCAACCCGATCATATGCGATATGGTGGATTGATGTCCGCAGCCTCAGAGCAGGTGGACGAGTTAAGGAACAGCAGTCTTTAGACTGCTGCTTCTTAACTGCTGCTTTCGCATGAAAACAGGGGCATCAGGGGCCATTCGGCCCTTGATAAATCGGTCCCATTGTAACTATAAGGTTAATTTCTGCATGACATAATGTACCAAAGTTGTGGCTCTGCCACAACATAGCAAATCAGTAGTGGTTTTGCTTAATGCTTCAAACAGTAGTGACAATATATAAAGCACATGATTTCCAACAATTCAGATCCAAAAGCTGTGAAAAAGAAAAAGTTCTGAGTAAAAACTTATACTTTGTTGGTATGCCATAAAAACACAAAAACTGTTGCAGTGTTTGCCAGTGATGTTGTGCCTCTAACATTATTTTTATGCAGACATTTCTCTTTTCCCCGCCTTTGGATTTGAATTTGTGCAAGTTGTATAGATATTCGGTGAGCCTCAGGTAGGGCGATTTAGTCAGCCTGCCCACGGGATTCTCCATACGGATGCCTATACAGCGCCACGAACTAACACTAGACCAGCATCCTTACACAATGTAACTCCTGCAATAGCAGTATGGCATGCAGTTCACTTACATACTTTACGGTAAGCCTTTTTCATATCACTTAGTCACTGCTGTAACAAAGCTATACCAAGTGGGGCACTTATATTACAGCACAATCTGTATCCGTAGGCTTTGGTGTTCCACATACGTCTTGAATCGTTTCACAGTAAGCACTCTTGTTTTAGCAGATGGTTTTTCTGTCTCCATAGAGTAATCACCCTAGGATCATTCTGGCATTTAATGTTTACTTTGTTTCTTAATATAACTCCTGATTCGTGATTCCAAGATATAGTCAAAGACTTTCTTATCACATTACTGCATTACTTTAGGGATCAGTTACATCTAACCAAACATTACATATGGGTAGATTTAATAAACAGCCGATGCTGCTTTCTACCCCCATAGTTTCCGGCTCGCCGCAAACTGAATTTAAGAAGCAGCAGACTGCAATCATCCCGATCCAATATGATCGGGATGATTGAAACCCCCTGCTAGCAGTCAAGTGTCCACCAGACACTTGATAAATCAGCCCCAAAATATTATTCACAGCTCCAAAATTAAAAGTAAGAAAAGTAATAGTAAACACTGCTAAGAAAAATTATCCCGGTCATAAATTTGATATGTTGTTGTTTGTAGTCTTAGCATCAATAAATTGTCTGTAGAATGCTTAAAGTATTGTTTTTTCCCCGCAAAAATAGCGGGGTCACTTAGAGAAATTGGTAAAAATGAAAAGGTTGGTAGTGATGCTGTAGAGATGTTGCAATAAATTAAAAATTATGATTATGATTTTACAGTTTCTTTGTAACTTTAACAAAGCAGGATCATACTTTGTATATTTATGTGTATAGTCTAAAGCAGGGTGCACATCAAACCTGGGAGCCAATTAGAAGAGGGCTGGGTTTTCTTTAGTTACTGTGGTTAACTGTCGGAGGGGGTTATAATATAAAATAACACTTTTAATATGTTTATAGTATTCTTAATGCATTTAACTTTTTAAGTTTAACAAATCTAATCATCAAGACAGCAACTTTAAAATCATCCTCACATAATTTTACTTTTACATAATGTAAATGGTGGGAATTTTTTATTGTAGGTTCTTTTGTAAAGCACATCTAGTAAACACCTGGAAATAGTTATGTCTGAATGTATTTAAGGATGTGAACAATTTTATTACCCATTTTTGTGTTCCTATAGTTTATGAATTTGTATTTACCATAATCATGGTTTTGCATTACTGTTACTGCAGCTTATTTACAAGCTCCCAAACCCAAAGAATCCTAACCACTGAAACCCAAAATCAACCACCCCAATTAACAGTAACCTCCTGAACTTCTAATGACACTGACTATGCAGATCACTGCAGGTGTCTCACAATGTAATTAACCCTAACCATGACTTTCTGCACCACAATTAACACTAACCATGTTTGCTGACCTGGGTCCCTAACCTCTATTCCTTCATTATAGATTTTTAAATAATTCAGAGTGTTAAATAATTCAGAGCGGTTACAAATTTTCACACATCAAATGTATAATATTTAATCAGATGAATGGGCATGTTCAGTTCTGAAAATTACCCACCCGTTCACTATCTTGATTAGTTAAAATTAGCCACCAAACAAGATTCTTTAAAAGTGTATAAACAGAGGGGAACCCCACAGCTGTGTGCACATAACCTAATGACAATTCCAGGAATACCAAGCAAATTTTTGTTTGTTTTTAGATTTTAAAGTAATATTTTTTTAATCTTAAAATTAGGTAAAATTGGGTGTCTGATATGGGGTTCTCATGGGAGGGTTGTTTAGCTGTGGTAGGAGCAGTCTTGTGGATGTTAGAGTTATGGTTAAGGTTAACTGTGTTGGGGACCCATGTTAGTCAAATTATGGTTTTGTGCAGTATGGGGGATCTAGGTCCATATAGTGCAACTGCTTTAAAACTCACAAATATAGAGGAGCAAATATTTAAAGCTGACATACTGCTGATTTGGTTAAATCCAACTTTGATTATGTGAATCTTTCACATAGTAGCACTCACCGCTTTTATATATTACTGCTGCTTAAAGGGGAGTGTTGTCTTTCAAACATTAGCCCGGTGATTACAATACTTTCCTGATAGGAAGTTGTTCTTAAAGTCTTATTAAAAGGTAGCTCTAGTACTCATGTGACTCAGTCATATTGGAGAAACAACAGTATCTACCAAGTCTATTAAATATGATTAGCAATTCCGACAGTAGGTGGCGCTTAGTAGTTTTAATTTTTTGCATACCATTCTTTTCAATGGAGTAAGTACAGTCTAAATTCGTGTTCACCTGCGATTAAGTGAATGTGTTGTTCTCATTGCTGTAAATTTCCCATAAGTATTTTTTCCTTTATGTCAATGGCATTTGTGTCAGTCCATTTGAGTTTCTGATGTAAAAACTTTGTAGTAATGTAATATGGTTACTGGCTTATTTTTCTAAGGCATTCCAATCCATCAAAAGGACACCCTTTCAAACAGCCATCCTCAAAACTATAACAGCTTTAAATATGAAGGTTCATTTACTACTCAGTGATGAAGCATTGCATATCTAGGGATTTGTTTTCAGATGCTCTTTTAATTGCTATTACAACTTAAATTGTGGCTATGTGCAAATATAAATGTATATAATATCAATGAGGTTAGCACATATCATATTCAATTATTTACTGCTCCTGGGAAATTGTTCATTTATTTTGGAATAGATTAGTAAAGGTAGTAGTTTTTATTTACATGGCATGAAGGTATAGGGCACTAAAATTTAAATAAATAAAAAATGTTTTTACAATGCATATGAAATAGCAGCAGGTAAACATGCTAAAATAGGTTTCAATTAAAAAAGTTAAAAGTTAAACTAATGAAATGTACAACTAATACCTAGGTATCTGTTGCTCACTGGCTGATAGAGACAACTCTCATATTATGGGGCATATTTATTATTGTGCAAGCGGACATGATCCGATATAGCGAATCATGTCCGCTGCACATCGATAAATGCCAACAGCATACGCACTCGACATTTATCATTGCACCAGCAGTTCTTGTGAACCGCTGGTGCAATACCGCCCCCTGAAAATTCATGGCCAATCGGCCACTAGCAGAGGGTGTCAATCAACCCGATCGTATTCGATCGAGTTGATTTTTGGCGATTTCAGTCCACAGCCTCAAAGCAGGCGAGCAGGTTATGGAGCAGCAGTCTTTAGACCGTACGGAGCTTGATAAATATGCCTCAAAAGGTTTGATTTATTCAGTACAAAAATATACATTAAAAAAAAACACTGTTAAACATTTTTAATTATTCTCTTTTAGATGGAACAGAGAAACATTATTAGTATTGCGTACCTTAAATTCTATATAGTTTTTAGAGTTTGAAACTTAGCATTGAGACATCATCTACCTTATTACAATCCATTAGAAATCACTTTTCACATAATTTTTCACATGATGTTTTAAAAATGTTTTTAAATCCCATTTAGACAGCAATAACATAAAATATTTACGCCTAGATTACGAGTTTTGCGTTAACAGGGGTACGGTGCTAACAAGCAGTTTAAGCTCACCGCTCACCTACAGACAACGCTGGTATTACGGGTTTTTACAAAAAAAAGAAAAGTGAGCGGAGAGCAAAATTTAGCTCCACATCTCACCTCAATACCAGCGCTGCTTACGGTAGCGGTGAGCTGGCTAAACATGCTTGTGCACGATTTCCCCATAGGAATCAATGGGGGAGAGCCGGCTGAAAAAAAGCAGCGTAAAGCTCCTAACACAGCCCCATTGATTCCTATGGGCAAATAAAATTTATGTCTACACATAACACCCTAACATGAACCCTGAGTCTAAACAGCCCTAATTTTACACTTATTAACCCCTAATCAGCTGCCCCCGACATCACCAACACCTACATTATATTAGTAACCCCTAATCTGCTGCTCTGGACACCGCTGCCACCTACATTATATGTATTAACCCCTACTCTGCTGCCCCCAACATCGCCAAACAATACATTTAATTTATTAACCCCTAATCTGCCGCCCCCAATGTTGCCGCCACCTACCTACACTTATTAACCCCTAATCTGCTGCCCCCAAGGTCGCCACCACTATATTAAAGTTCTTAACCCCTAAACCTAAGTCTAACCCTAACCCCCATAACTTAAATATAATTTAAATAAATCTAAATAAAATTACTACAATTAACTAAACTATTCCTATTTAAAACTAAATACTTACCTATAAAATAAACCCTAAGATAGCTACAATATAACTAATAGTTACACTGTACACTATCTTAGCAATTATTTTTATTTTACATGCAACTTTGTATTTATTTCAACTAGGTAGAATAGTTATTAAATAGTTATTAACTATTTAATAGCTACCTAGTTAAAATAAAGACAAATTTACCTGTAAAATAAAACCTAACCTAAGTTACAATAACACCTAACACTACACTACAATTAAATTAATTCCCTAAATTAACTACAATTAAATACAATTAAATACAATTAAATACAATTAAATACAATTATCTAAAGTATGAAAAAAAACACTAAATTACAGAAAATAATTCCAAGTTTTTTAAACTAATTACACCTAATCTAATCCCCCTAATAAAATAAAAAAGCCCCCCAAAATAATAAAAAGCCCTACCCTATACTAAATTACAAATAGCCCTTAAAAGAGCCTTTTGTGGTGCATTGGCCCAAAGTAATTAGCTCTTTTACCTGTAAAAGAAATTACAATACCCCCCCAACATTAAAACCCACTACCCACACACCCAACCCTACTATAAAACCCACCCAATCCCCCCTTAATAAAACCTAACACTAACCCCTTGAAGATCACCCTACCTTGAGAAGTCTTCACCGAAGTCATCAACGAAGCCGGGCGAAATGGTCCTCCAGACGGGCAGAAGGCTACATCCAAGCTGGGAAGAAGAGGTCCTCCAGACGGGCAGAAGTCTTCATCCAGACGGCATCTTCTATCTTCATCCTTTCGGCGTGGAGCGTGTTCATCTTCAAGACATCCGACGCGGAGCATCCTACCTGGCCGACGACTACCCGACAAATAAAGGTTCCTTTAAGTGACGTCATCCAAGATAGAGTCCCTTCAATTCCGATTGGCTGATAGAATTCTATCAGCCAATCGGAATTAAGGTAGGAAAAATCCTATTGGCTGATGCAATCAGCCAATAGGATTGAACTTCAATCCTATTGGCTGATTGGAACAGCCAAAAGAATGCAAGCTCAATCCTATTGGCTGTTCTAATCAGCCAATAGGATTGAAGTTCAATCCTATTGGCTGATTACATCAGCCAATAGGATTTTTTCTACCTTAATTCCGATTGGCTGATAGAATTCTAAGAATTGAAGGGACGCCATCTTGGATGACGTCAAAAGAACCTTCATTCATTGGGTAGTCGTCGGCCAGGAAGGATGCTCCGCGTCGGATGTCTTGAAGATGGACCCACTCCGCGCCGCATGGATGAAGACTTCTGCCCGCCTGGAGGACCTCTTCTTCCCGGCTTTGATGAAGACTTCTGCCTGTCTTGAGGACCACTTCGCCCAGCTTCATTGAGGACTTCGGCCCGGTTGGGTGAAGACTTCTCAAGGTAGGGTGATCTTCAAGGGGTTAGTGTGAGGTTTTATTAAGGGGGGATTGGGTGGGTTTTAGAGTAGGGTTGGGTGTGTGGGTGGTGGGTTTTGATGTTGGGGGGGTATTGTACTTTTTTTTACAGGTAAAAGAGCTGATTACTTTGGGGCAATACCCTGCAAAAGGCCCTTTTAAGGGCTATTTGTAATTTAGTATAGGGTAGGGCTTTGTATTATTTTGGGGTGGCTTTTTTATTTTATTAGGGGGATTAGATTAGGTGTAATTAGTTTAAAAAACTTTTAATTATTTTATTATTTTCTGTAATTTAGTGGGGGTTTTTTTCATACTTTAGATAATTTTATTTAATTGTATTTAATTGTAGTTAATTTAGGGAATTAATTTAATTGTAGTGTAGTGTTAGGTGTTATTGTAACTTAGGTTAGGTTTTATTTTACAGGTAAATTTGTCTTTATTTTAACTAGGTAGCTATTAAAAAGTTAATAACTATTTAATAACTATTTTACCTAGTTAAAATAAATCCAAAGTTGCCTGTAAAATAAAAATAAATCCTAAGCTAGCTACAATGTAACTATTAGTTATATTGTAGCTATCTTAGGGTTTATTTTATAGGTAAGTATTTAGTTTTAAATAGGAATAATTTAGTTAATTGTAGTAATTTTATTTAGATTTATTTAAATTATATTTTAAGTTAGGGGGTTAGGGTTAGACTTAGGTTTAGGGGTTAAGAACTTTAATATAGTGGTGGCGACGTTGGGGGCGGCAGATTAGGGGTTAATAAATGTAGGTAGGTGGCGGCGATGTTAGGGATGGCAGATTAGGGGTTAATAATATTTAACTAATGTTTGCGAGGCGGGAGTGCGGCGGTTTAGGGGTTAATATATTTATTATAGTGGTGGGGATGTCCAGTTCGGCAGATTAGGTGTTAAAATATTTATTATAGTGTTTGCGATGTGGGGGGGGGGCTCGGTTTAGGGGTTAATAGGTAGTTTATGGGTGTTAGTGTACTTTTTAGCACTTTAGTTAAGAGTTTTATACTACGGCGTTACACCATAAAACTCTTAACTACTGACTTTTAAATGCGGTACCAGGCTTGACAGGAGAGGGTCTACCATTCCCTTTATGGAAGACTCGTAATACCGGCGTTATGCAAGTCCCATTGAAAAAATAGGATACGCAATTGACGTAAGTGGATTTGCGGTATTTTCGAGTCTGGACAAAAAAGTGAGCAGTACACCTGTACCTGCAAGACTCGTAATACCAGCGGGCATTAAAAAGCAGCGTTGGGACCTCTCAATGCTGCTTTTTAAGGCTAACCCAAGACTCATAATCTAGCTGTTAGTTTTTTCACAGTTGATACATTAAAGGGACAGTCAAGTCCAAAATAAACTTTCATGATTCAAATAGGGCATGCAATTTTAAACAACTTTCCAATTTACCTTTATCACCAATTTTGCTTTGTTTTCTTGGAATTCTTAGTTGAAAGCTAAACCTAGGAGGTTCATATGCTAATTTCTTAAACCTTGAAGGCCGTTTCTAATCTGAATGCATTTTGACAGTTTTTCACCACTAGAGGGTGTTAGTTCATGTGTTTCATATAGATAACATTGAGCTCATGCACGTGGAGTTACCTAGGAGCCAGCCCTGATTGGCTAAAATGCAAGTCTGTCAACAGAACTGAAATAAGGGGGCAGTTTGCAGAGGCTTAGATACAAGGTAATCACAGAGGTAAAAAGTGTATTAATATAACTGTGTTGGTTATGCAAAACTGGGGAATGGGTAATAAAGGGACTATCTATATTTATTAACAACAAAAATTCTGGTGTTGACTGTCAAACAATTCCTGCCTTGAACAAACAATTCCTAACAAAATCACACTTTTAACCCTTTCCCGTCGGGACTTAGTTGTCTAGAAATTTAAACAAATAAGTAAAAATTTAAATCACACAATCGTTCATGCAATCGTATGATTTAAATTATGGGAATGGATCTATGACACTAGGCACGCTCTCCAGCCCGCGATCCCAGTTAGGAAGCTGCTATGACTTCAGGATAGGCCTAACGGCGGGAACTATTTACTCACGACTGTGTTTGAACAATATAAACATTTAAATTATATATTGATATAGAAGGATGTGGCAATTGTTACTTGTAATTTGCCATGAACTGAGCTTCTTAGGAGACTATAGAAACTTCTAATGACACATATATAGCAGTCAACGAAAAAAAAAAACTGTTTTTGACAATGTTTACTATTTATGTTGGTTGCATTTTTTGGCATGTGAAAAAAAAAAAAAAAAACTCTTGAAACACCTAATAGATATATATTTGTACATGTTTAGCCAATATAAATGTAGGAATTTAATTTGTTCCAAAATTATTGTCAACATTTATATGTATTCAAAGTGGTTTATTATTATTATTTGTAAGGTACCCACATAAACTGCTGTGCTATACAGGGGGTATAATAAATAAAATAAGCTGGTAACAACAATTATTATTGTTAAGAGCTATGAATTTCAAATTACAAATTTGATTTCATATAATACAAACCATAAAGTAAAATGGTGAATAAATAATATTTTTACAAACTACTGAAGGTGTGGGTCATTTTTAGCAGCCAAATTAACTTTCACTTTCATAGCTGGAAAATGTAAGTTTAAAAGTCCTAGACAGAGTAACCATTTGGTAACATCTGTTTACCAGCTGGTGCATCTTGACCTATAACCTGTCTTTATGCAACACTATCTATTCCATGTTAATCTTTAACATTTTGTGGAAATTGTAAATGAGCTTGAATATATATTTCCTGGAAAAAAATGAAAACTTACAAGTTTCATATGATACAAATGTTTGTCAGCAAGCTGGTATTTTCTAAAACCCAGAATCATACAATGTATAAATAGCATTATGAAGGGACATTTTACCTAAAATATGTCTCCTGTGCAATGCCATCATTTTTTTAAAATTAAAAATAAAAATGTGCATTAATCTGCAGGTCATTCATGTCTCCCTCTACACAGACTCACACAGGAGCTTGCTTCGCAGCTTGTACGCTCAGCTACCTAGCATCATATTTCAGCCAACATTCCTTTTTCTTACATATAAGTCCATTATTTTGTCCTGAGATTTACACTGAGCAGTTAACATTTTGTCCATGTGATTTTAATTTTGTGAACTTCAACTGAGACTATGGGGCCGATTTATTAACTGAGACTATGGGGCCGTTAGCTCACATAAAAATTGACTTTTGAAGTGGGCGGTGGAGCACAGGGAATTTGAATTTCATATCTATAATAAAAAGAAAGTTATAGGGCATCTTTGTTACAGCTGAAAAATCTAAAAAATCACTAACATTCCAGATCTGATTTTAAAAAGGGAAGAGTTTACCATCACTTTAATTTGTGTTTTATGATTTTTTGCCTTGTTTGGATATTCTCTTGAAGATTGTTTACTGGTAAAAAAAAATGGTATTGTTTTTATTCTTAAACTTGTGTTCCTTTTTCCCATGGATAAAAGTTTTATTAAAAAAAAAAAGTTTTTTGATATTTACTACTGGGCAGCTTTCTACATTTTATTGACCAATAACTTGACGACATGGAGAGAAATCATGTAAATTGTTTGGGGGCTTTTTTTGAGCATTATATTGCTATGTATATGTCTCTTCCCATCCAAAATTATGCGTAGCTTGATAAGTAACTCTCAAGATCTCCAACTTCCACCTCATCATGCATCTCTTAACGCCAGCTTCATTCCACCCATAAGATCACCTTTCTCTGCAATATTATGCATGGAACAATGTTAATGATCATCAAATTGCCTATTTTGATCTTCTCAAAGATGGCTTGATGACACATGATATATGAGTCAATAATATTTATAGGAAAAACTGCAAATGTAATATATAATATATATATATACAGTATATATATATATATATATATATATATATATATATATATTTATTTATCTTGTCCTATTACTTGCAGAATGATTGAGTTAGAGAAACAGAAGGTATACTACCCACAACATGGAATATAAATGTTAAAGGAACAAGATACACTCATAATCCTGTAGCACATAAAGGGCAAGTTATATACTGTATTTCTTTTTTTATTGTTTTGTTTTTATTAGTAAAGACTCTGTTAATTAAAGACTATTTATGCTATACCCACTTTGTATGTTTTTGAATTTATGATGCTCTTTTTACAACCCAAATAGAAACAACTGGGATTTTAACTTCTGTCTTTTTGCTAGCTGTGGAACTGCCAGAAGATCTAGGGCCTGATGATCAATAGCTTGCCAGCATGAAGAGAAATCACGTAAAGTCTTTGGGAACTTTTTTAAGCATAATATTGTAATGTATGTGTCTCTCCTTTACATCCAGAACCCTTAATAACTAGATAAACATCTCTCAAGATAATATTTCACTAAAATTCTCACTACTGACAAGATCTCTTAGATAATCTCTCCAAGGTGGAGAACTTTAGATCATCGGGCCCCTAGACATTAGGTGCAACAACATTGTGAGTATCCTGTTCTTATATTATTATATTTTTTTGCTGTTTGTTGTGGGTAATAAATCATTGGGATGCCTTGTTTTTCTTGTATTTTTTTAGTGAAAGTAGTATGGTGGCCAAAACATTTTTTTAAGAAAAGCAGCAAAGTAAGTGCCCAAATGACATTCTCATGGTCTCTATTTGGAATCTCTGAGTTTGTTTCAAGCTCTCATTTGGGAGTTTGGTCATTATTTTTTTGCTTTATTTTGGCACAACCTCTAGACTTTTTTTGTTCTCTGAGTACTAAAATATACCAATGTCAGGGAACAGTATACAGCTGAACTTGAAAACCTCACAAATGTCCTACTTAGCTGAGAAAGTTACCTTCATCTTAAATCCCTGTGCCTATCACACCCTGTCGCTCACCCTTCTCTCTTACCATTTGTATGTCTGTTTGTTTGCTGGTTTGCTTAAGTCTTTCATGATTTAGCCTCTAAAATGATCATTAATATCTATAAAATGCCAAGTTCAAATATGTAGTTTTATATATTTCTCAGATAATTTATAGGAGACTTATATTTATGGTTGATTGTTGTTGACTTAAAGAGACATAATACTCATATGCTAAATCACTTGAAAGTGATGCAGCATAACTGTAAAAAGCTGACCACAAAATATCACCTGAACATCTCTATTTAAAAAAAGGAAGATATTTTACCTTTAAAATGTATTCAGCTCATAAGTGCTCTTGTAAGTGCTGAGGTCATAGTATGCTTTGCTATGATCTCATGAGATTTCACTGAAATATTGTGAGATTTCATAGTAAACTTCCTTAAACTGAATAGGGAAATAACATGACCATGCCTGCACATGCCAGATGCATGCTCCCTTGCAAGTCCTGGGACTAGTATCCTGATTGGCTGCTTAAAGTCTCTTTACAGTGGGGTGTGAATACGTAGGACATTTTGAGCTAAATATCTTCCTTTTTTACATAGACATGTTCAGGGGATATTTTCTTATCAGCTTTGTACAGCTATGCTGCATCACTTTCAAGTGCTTCAACATTTGGGTATCATTCCCTTTAAATGTTTAAAGCAAACAATGTGAAATTGTTTGTTAAAATGTTAAATGGGTATGCATATGATTTTATTAAGCTAGCTTTGGCTTTCTGATATGTTCTTTGGAGCTGTCCATCAATAGGGAATATCATTTATTGAAGCCTGTGTTTCTGGCGAGACTTCAGGCTCACCTGAAACACAAGTTATGAAGCAGCGGTCTAAAGACCGCTGCTCCATAACCTATCCTCCTGCTCTGAGGAGGCAGACAGCGATCGCCAGAAATCAACCTGATCGAATACGATCGGGTTGATTCACACCCCCTGCTAGCGACTGATTGGCCGCGAATCTGCAGGGGGCGCTGGTGCAATATTGAATGCGGAGAGCTGATCGGATCATGTCGGACAGACATTTGATAAATAGGCCCCTATGACATCATTACTCACAGAGGGCAGAGGCAGTTGTTGTAGGTTGGTGGCTGTCTTGAGAAAATAACTATAACCCCCACCCCCACATAGACATGTGACCCCTCATTTAAAAGAGGGACATTTACCCTTTCAAATGCAAAGATGGCGTCCCTTAGATTCCGATTGGCTGATAGAATTCTATCAGGATTTTTTTAAGGGTGTAATGGGTGGGTTTATTTTTTAGGTTAGGGCTTTGGGCCTGCAATAGAGCAAAATGCCCTTTTAAGGGCAATGCCCATCCAAATGCCCTTTTCAGGTCAATGGGGAGCTTAGTTTTTTTTAGTTAGGCTTTTACTTGTGGGGTTGGTTGTATGGGTGGTGGGTTTTACTGTTGGGGGGTTGTTTGAATTTTTTTTTTCAGGTAAAAGAGCTGATTTATTTGGGGCAATGCCCTGCAAAAAGCCCTTTTAAGGGCTATTGGTAGTTTAGTTTAAGCTAGGTTTTTTTTTATTTTGGGGGGGCTTTTTTATTTTGATAGAGCTATTAGATTAGGTGTAATTAGTTTAAAGATCTGTAATTTGTTTTTTATTTTCTGTAATTTAGTGTTTGTTTGTTTTTGTGATTTAGTTAATTTAATTTAATTTATTTAATTGTATTTAATGTAGGTAATTGATTTAATTATAGTGTAGTGTTAGGTGTTATTGTAACTTAGGTTAGGTTTTATTTTACAGGTAAATTTGTATTTATTTTAGCTAGGTAGTTATTAAATAGTTAATAACTATTTAGTAACTATTTTACCTAGTTAAAATAAATACAAATTTGCCTTTAAAATAAAAATAAACCCTAAGCTAGCTACAATGTAACTATTAGTTATATTGTAGCTAGTTTAGGGTTTATTTTATAGGTAAGTATTTAGTTTTAAATAGGAATAATGTAGTTAATGATAGTAATTTTATTTAGATTTATTTAAATTATATTTAAGTTAGGGAGTGTTAGGGTTAGACTTAGATTTAGGGGTTAATACATTTAATATAGTGGCGGCAACGTTGGGGGCGGCAGATTAGGGGTTAATAAATGTAGGTAGGTTGCGGCGACATTGGGGGCTTAAGATTAGGGGTTAATAAATATAATGTAGGTGGCGGCGATGTTGGGGCAGCAGATTAGGGGTTAATAAGTATAATGTAGGTGGCGGACAAGTCCGGAGCGGCAGATTAGGAGTTAATAAGTATAATGTAGGTGTTGGCGATGTCGGGGGCGTCAGATTAGGGGTTAATAAGTGTAGGTAGGTTGCGGCAACATTGGGGCGGGAGATTAGGGGTTAATAAATATAATGTAGGTGTTGGCGATGTTGGGGGCAGCAGATTAGGGGTTAATAAGTATAATGTAGGTGGCGGCAATGTCCAGAGCGGCAGATTAGGGGTTAGTAAGTATAATGTAGGTGTTGGCGATGTTGGGGGCGGCAGGTTAACAAGTATAAGATTAGGGGTGTTTAGACTCGGGGTTCATGTTAGGGTGTTAGGTGTAAACATAAAATGTGTTTCCCCATAGGAATCAATGGGGCTGCGTTACTGAGTTTTACGCTGCTTTTTTGCAGGTGTTAGACTTTTCTCAGCCAGCTCTCCCCATTGATGTCTATGGGGAAATCGTGCACGAGCACGTACGACCAGCTTACCACTTGACTTAAGCAGCGCTGGTATTGGAGTGCGATATGGAGCTCAATTTTGCTCTACGCTCACTTCTTGCCTTTTAACGCCGGGTTTGTAAAAACCCGTAATACCAGCGCTGCATGTAAGTGAACGGTGAGAGAAAACTGCACGGTAGCACCGCACAGCTCATTACGAAAAACTCGTAATCTGACCGTATATTTTTATTTGTCCTATCTTTATAACAATATATATTTTCAACATCACATATAATTTAAATAACACAGATACTTATTAAGTTCTTCATATATAACAGTGCAACTCTTGGCTGGGCCCTCTACCCATTTGATCCCTATAATTGTTTTGTTCTACTCCGCCTTTGTTAATAGCGCTGCGGAATCTGTTGGCGCTCTATAAATAACCGATAATAATAATAATAATAATAAAAAATATTTCTGATTATAACGATGAATAAAAAAAACTCATCCTTTTTTTATATGAAGATAAGTAAATATAAAAAGCTGCATTAAAAAATATTTTCTGTTTGCTAATTGTAATATTGTGCAATGATTTTCCATTTATTCAACTATATTTGAAAGCAATTCACATAAGAAAAAGAATTGCAATGGAACATAATTAAGTAAAATCAGGTCACATACTGTTGCTAATTTGTGTCACATAAAACATGTTGCTACTTGCAGAATGCCAAATAATACATTTGTGGAGAGAATTCTACAGGCATTTAAATGTTTCCTCATTGCTGAAATAAAACCTTTAATTAACAAGCACTTTAGAAAAATGTGGCTATTTCCCCCCCCCTCCCCCCCCCAGTCATATAATTATAAATACTTTGGCAATCATTTTTTTCCCTTTATTGCTGACATAGGGATGTTGTCCAAACATGTTTTATAAGACCCTTTATACTGCACATTTTTCTTATAATCTTTTTCATAAATGAATTGTAATCACATAATTATCATACAGTTCAAGAACACATTGCAATGCATAATTACCTTTACCATTTTTGCGGAAATTTTTCTACATTTCCTGAAATGTAGCTGTTTTTTGCCAAACCTTCAAAAAATAAACATGTTGGTCTAGATTCAATATAACCCATTAGTGAAACTAAGCCTGCATGTGCATAGTTGCAAAAGGATATTTTTTTTTGGCAGCTATTTAAAGGGACAGTCTACACCAGAATTTTTATTGTTTTAAAAGATAGATAATCTCTTTATTACCCATTCCCCAGTTTTGCATAACCAACACAGTTATAATAATATACTTTTAACCTCTGTGATTATCTTGTATCTAAGCCTCTGCAAACTGCCCCTTTTTTCAGTTCATTTGACAGACTTGCAGTCTAGCCAATCAGTGCCTGCTCCCAGATAACTTCACCTGCACGAGCACAGTGTTATCTATATGAAATACGTGAACTAACACCCTCTAGTGGTGAAAAACTGTTAAAATGCAATCTCAAAAGAGGTGGGCTTCAAGGTATAAGAAATTAGCATATGAACCTCCTAGGTTAAGCTTTCAACTAAGAATACCAAAAGAACAAAAGCAAAATTGGTGATAAAAGTAAATTGGAAAATTGTTTAAAATTACATGCTCTATCTGAATCATGAAAGTTTATTTTGGCCTAGACTGTCCCTTTAAGAGACACAAAAACAAAAATGTTTCTTTTATGATTCATATATAATATACAAGTATAAACAAATTTTCAGTTTACTTCTATTATCAAATTTGCTTCATTTCCCTTGTCAAAAAATAATCCTAGGTAGGCACGGAAGCAGCAGTGCAATGCTGGGAGGTATGCGAGATAAGTAATAAAATGTTAATTTCCAATTGTTTTCTCTAAGTATTGGGATTTGGTACACAAAGAAAGATAAGCATTTGTGTGTAGAGAAAGTGATAACATAGATCTGCAAGCTCAGTCCATTTTGATGAGTTGTGGTGTCAAAGGATGAAAACAGCTATTTATTTTTTTTAAATACAATTTTTTATTGAGGCTTTTATGCATCGACAAAGACAATAAGGAAACAAGAGATTGACAAATCAGAGCAGTACAGTAGTCATACAATAAAACAATGTCTGGTTTCAAAGATAGCTGTGTGGTAGTCATGCATTGCAGATCACGCATATAAGTTGCAACATATTAAATAATAATAAACAAGTCAATATCAACAATAAATTAACACACATACAAATGAAACCTCATTTTTCTTAATAACTATAGGAATGATATAGCTAGAACATATACACTTTGTGGGCTAGAGAGATAGGAGATTTTCATGGGGTTGATAGCTATGTGGAGGTCACACCAGGACCATTAAGATAAAGAGTGCGGGTAAATCAGCAGGCAAGAGCTGCTCTCGATTGGGAAAAGGGGGAGGGGAGGCATGTCCAGGAGATTTAATAATATAGGTGGGATAGTTATATGGCACGGGACAAGAAAAAAAAAGTGTATTAGGGTCTGATAGGCTACATAAGGGAAAGGTGAGCATGAGCCTAAAATGTATAATTTTGCTATGAGGGTGTAATGGGAGTATTATAAGTAGTGCTATGTACATATAGGTTAATATATATGGGGAGAGTATTGTTGTATCCTCTGTCCTGTACCGTAGTAAGATGTTAAATAAATATCCGCTCTTATAGGTCTAAGTAGTATACATAAATGCATTATGACTGTCTGAAACCCCTATCCAACAGAATGAGAGTCAGCTTCTAGGAGGTGTGACATGACCATTGGCTTTACCATGTGGATATTGCAATTACATATGGTCTGAAATGTCAGGTTATCTAGTTGCGCTCACCCAATGTTGCTGAGACATCATATCGATCAGACAGCTTAATATCGAGGGATATCTACACTCTCTTAGTAGGCAATGTTCCCCTCATTGCTAAATGGGACGCTCTTGGATCCAACTAATCTAAATAGATAGGAGCTAGAGGTGTTAAATAATATCTTGGCCATTTGTGGTCCTTAAAATATAGGGAAGGGCGTGAGGGAATGGCTAATGTACCAAATGCAATGATAAGGGAAAATGAATGTAAAAAGGGACACTTATCTTAACTCTGTATGCATGCAGGGTAAGTTAAATTGCTATCTGAGCCATTGGGGGAGGGACAGAGAGTAGTGTTGGTTTCTGCACAATGATAAATATATCTAAGGGGGTATCGCCATCAAAGGTATACTGCATAATATAAAAGGTGAAAGCGTCAGGAGCCTAATATACTAAGTATATGAGAGGAGGGTATAGGGCTACTTAAATATCTTGTAGTTGAGAGGGGGGATGAGCTAGTCCCTTATTATTGGATGCAAAAATAAAAGGCTTTGCGATCTAACTTGGCAGAAAGTGACATTATTGAGTTGGGTGAGAGGAAGTGTGAGAAATACAGGAAACATATTATCTGTAAGTTAACTGGAAACTAAAATCATGTCCCCTGAAATAGCTATCTAATCTACTACAAGAGTAATTAATGAGTAACCAAATGCTAATAAGTAGATTTGTAATCATCTCTCAAATGGGATCAGCAAGGTAAAGGCTAAACAGCCTGTAGAGCTAAAACAGAGTATAGTTAATTATCATATAACACTTATTTTCCTTTCTCTTTTTTTTCCCCCTTTAAGAGAGACCATTCAGATCCTATTAAGTAAAATTATAGAAGAGACATTATATAAATCAGACTACAGTCAGGTATATTTCAAACTAGATTAACAATACTGCTATTTATTCCTCCCTATATTGAAAGAGCATTATAAGAGTATACTTGTTAGGATCAAGGTCTCATCATTAAAAAGAGAACAAATTCAAAAATGGTCAGGAAAGCTATTAACTGTAAAAACAGTAAAAACAAAAACAAGGGAGCTTGTCATGATACCATCATTGTCCTAAACTTATCTGTTACTAAGGCCAACTCTTAATAGCCAGTGTCCCAAAGTAGTAAGCAGAGAACCCAACTGTGGAGGAATCCAAAAAGACGATCGCAGCAAGAGCGGCCGACAAACTTGCCGCCCGACGCTCGTGGCTGCAGCATCTCACCAGAAACACCTGAGGCCTCTAGCCAACTCCTCTTCTGAAACGAACGGGAATCTTATGCCAGTAATGATCGGTCCCTTGATGTAAGGTAGTAGGCAGTGGAGCGTTAGAATCAAAAGTCCATGGATAGACTGTGTGGACAGCAGGTGAAGGCCACGCTCCGAACACCGATACTTGGGCTAGACTCAGGTGTAGAGTAAGTTGTATGGGCTGTTGAGTAGTTTCGGGTGGAGGTGCTGAGGATTTTGATATATAGCAGGTGGGAAGCTTATGTTGTCTCCAGCCCGATAATCCTATATTAAGCTCGTCCAGACCGCTTGATTGGAGGGCGCAGGGAACTGAAATGTGCCGGTAATCAACCTTGTGATCATTATAGCCTGAGGCCTGCTTAACAGAGTACCCTTTACATGCCAGCAATTTACCTTTCTCCCCGAGGTCGGCCGCATCCTCCGGGATGTAGGAAAAGAAGGGTGTAAAGGAGTTCTGCGATTGTTGCAGTTCATGAGTAAGGGCACCATTTTCAGTGACTAATAGGAGTGAGACGTCCGTCGACACCTCCGTCCCCGCCATATTTGTAGTAGGGATATCCTCACGCTTAGAAACAGGCTTTATTAGAATCGTCAGATCGTTAAATTGACTTGTCATCTGTTTTTCAAATGTAGCTAGAAGGAATTGTATTTCGCTATCAAAGTCCTCCATCGTAGAAATGTCTAGCTTGTCTAGAGATGGTATAATGATCTCTACATACCCGGTTGCCCAGGGGGGTGTGCTGGGATTTAGCCTTCTAGAGATCTGTAGAACGGTCCAGCAGTCTGGTTTAGAAGCTTTTTGTTAAGCACCATAGGTGTCATTCAGTGCAATAGAATACCCTCTATGTTGGACGACTGGAATCTGTACTGGATGGTTTGAAATAATTCAGATTTCTTGGTGGATTGTAAATCTTAAGAGGAGAGCTCCCAAGAAAGCTGCCATCTTAGGTGCTGGCCGGACACGCCCCCGAAAACAGCTATTTAATATACCAACTTAAACCTAAAGAAGCAATTTCTCATACATTTTATACTCTGCTGGTATAACAAATTATTGGAAACACATTAAGGGAAAAGCAATTTTACAATATATGGCCCTTTAATAAAAGACACAATTTTAACAAGTAAAGGGACATGGTGCCAACATTTTTTCATTCATGATTTAGATGTATAGACATGTGCATAGACCATACAATTTGGATAAATTTATATGTAAAGTACAGGAAGATTCCATTTACATAGATAGTGTCATGCATTTTCCAACTCAGAGCAAGGAAACACACACATCCAAAAATATTATGAATTTAACTTGTGGTGGATAGAGGGGGCTCTGTAAGTTCCAGAAATTTGTTTTTTGGTGGGGAAACACTTACTGAACAGGTTTTTTTTGTAGTGTGCAGGGGTCTAATCTGGGAGGCCACTGGGCAGCGTTGCTTGTGTTCCATGGGTGGAGGGAGCAGAAATAGCTATGGTTATTGGGTGGGCGACACTAGGTGGCCCTGGGGCTTGGCTAATTGTGAAGGTACAGCTGCAGGGTGGGACAATTTTCAATCTTATCCTCAACCAGCCAAAGTGGTGTATAAAGTAAAGGACTAGGGTGCATTTCCACCCCAGTACAACTTGATCATAATCCAAATTCTTGATACTTAAATACATATTTTCTGGGCAATTTTTAAAATTCCATAGTAAAAGGATTTGATAAACCCCCTTACAACACTTTTCTAATTATTACCAGTTAAACCAAAAAAAATATCTAATGTAACATTGGTTTTGTGCATTTGTGGAACTCAATGAAATTATCCCGCCATATTGAATGACTCAATTAATTAAGGTTCAAAAATGAATAAAAAGTACCAATTATAATTAGCAAAATCTATAACCTCACAAATAAATGTGCCCTCTCTACCCATAATGCCCCTGTTCAAATCCATTTCAGGGATCAGAAAACATCTGCCGAAAACATTTGCAAGATTTTGTTCAATTCCTTTATCAGTAATAGACTGATAAATCTACATATGATTGTTAATCAGTACATATTTACAGTAATTCATATGCGTTATTTATTTTTTTAAACACAAATCTAAAATACTGACTTTCAATTTATGTTTAACCAAAAGATTTTCCCTCTCTTGCGTCATGGTTCCTGGAACAAACCCTTAATATGTTTACAGTTTCTGTGTAGTTGTAACATAGCTTACAATAGGGAAGGTTTCCCTTAAGATGCATTAACATTCCACCCACATATAATTTGCATGTCTTTGTTTTGATGCAAATTTTCTATGTGTAGGTTTTTTAACATGCAAATAAGATCCAATAATGTGTATGGCTTTTGGAATAGGGTCTAGGTCAGGTTAAAGGGACACTGTACCCAATTTTTTTATTTCATGATTCAGATAGAGCATGCAATTTTAAGCAACTTTCTAATTTACTCCTATTATCAATTTTTCTTCGTTCTCTTGCTATCTTTATTTGAAAAAGAAGGCATCTAAGCTAAGAAGCCAGCAAATTTTTGGTTTAGACCCATGGACAGCACTTGTTTATTGGTGCTGTCCAATCAGCAAGGACAACTTAGGTTGTTAACCAAAAATGGGCCGGCATCTAAACTTACATTCTTGCTTTTAAAATAAACATACCAAGAGAATGAAGAAAAATTGAAAATAGGAGTAAATTAGAAAGCTGCTTAAAATTGCATGCTCTATCTGAATCACGAAAGATAAAATTTGGGTTCAGTGTCCCTTTAATATGATGTAATAGAATATCTTAAAAGTTAAAAAGACATTGGAGTGCCAGTTTAACCCTTGCAAAGGTATGAAATACATTGATAAAGTCCTGTACGGCAGTGGCAGTTGCACAACCCTGATGTGTTTGAGTCTCCCAAATAGCACTATATCTATGTGTTTTATCTGTTTACGCAAAAATTCAAGCAGCTTGGATGGCTACCATTGATGAAGCACAATCCATATTGCTTACTGCAAGTCAATGGTTGATATTTATTATGCTTGCAATAGTATAATACATGCAACAGTATCATGTCAGATATTATGGATTAGTCATTTCCTTCAGATAACAGATTTCTATGAGGGTCTGTACTAAAATTATTATATTTAATAATGCTCAAGCGCAAATCTGATCAAGTCCAAAAAATTATGCTCAAGTAGTATAGTTTTTTTTTTTATTTAGTCTATGCTAAACACTTTCAATGTAAATTTTAACAAAAATATATAAACCCATATACAACCTTAACATTTTACCACTCCCAATCCATGTCATATGCCTTATCTCTTTCTCTTCCACAAACATTTTTTTCCTTTATTAATATTAATTTGTCTCATATTTATTAAAGAAATACAAAACCCTTATTTGGTTCACAACCTGGGTAGTGCTTGCTGACTGGTGGCTAAATGTAGCCACCAATCAGCAAGCTCTATCCAGGGTGCTGAACCTAAAATGGTCCGGCTCCAAATTGTTACATTCCTGCTTTTGAAATAAAGATAGCAAGAGAATGAAGAAAAATTGATAATAGGAGTAAATTAGAAAGTTGCTTAAAATTGTATGTTCAATTTGAATCATGAAAGAAAAATTTTGAGCTTAGTGCCGCTTTAAGCCATAACTCTCATCTATCCATTCTATATAATTTTAATGTGTATTTGTCTGCAAGAATAAATATTTATTACCATGTTTTCAAAAGCATGAAAAAAGAATGCAACATTTGGATTGTTTACAAGCCCAAAACGTAACTGATAACTTGTAATATGAGCTCAATTAGCACTTCCATTGAAAGCATTGGGCCTGCAATATTGGAATGTGGTATGTTAAAAATGCCAAATAATGTTGTGTTATGACTTATGAGTTGAGCTTGACTTGTAATCTTGGCCATAGGGATCATCAATGAGTAGTGAAGATAGAATTTGATAAATGTACAAAATTAGACACTATGCTTTAATGGTAATTTCGGGTTTCTATATTTCTTTTTAATTTTTGGCACCCAAAAAAGGATGTTTAAAATAAGTGTAAATTGTGTACTGATTATGGCGTAACTTAGATCTGTTTGCCAGAAGTGTTGCCACACTGTGGTGTTGTGACTCTCTAACTGTAACACAACTATAAATGCACGTTCCTGTCCTAAAGGAAACTACTTCTTGTTTTCACACAAGTGGAAGCTTGCCCATGTCTGCCAATAAAGCTGTGGGATTTGTTTCTATTAGCCAATAAGCGATTTATCCATGAGGATCAGTTGTGCACAAACAGGTGCTTACTGTTTATTTCATTATCTCTATAAACAACAGTGATATAAATAGTTAAAATAAATAAAAAGGACACATTCAAATTCAAACAGATTTGTGTCAACACATATGCATATGTAATATGCATATGTAAATTTGTGTCCTGCCCACTGCAGATGGACCATACAATAGAAATGAATAAATACATCTAGACTCAGGGGCCGAATTATCAAGCTCCGAAGGAAGCTTGATGCTCCTGTTTTCACACAAGCCTTCAGGCTCGCCAGAAACAGTAGTTTGACACCCCCCGCTAGGGGCCGATTGGCCACGAATCTGCAGAGGGTGACATTGCACATGAGCGCTAAAGCGCTTTTTTTGGCGAGTTGAAACATGTTTTCTGATATTAGAAACAACCAAAAACCCACTATTGTATTCACATTGAAAAAAAAGTCCTTTTATTTGCTGAAAACCCATTCCAAAAATATAGGCTGAGTTACGTTTGGAAACTATACAGCAGAACCACAAGATATTTAAAACTATTGTCAGCTTAACCACATACCACATTTAGCGTTTCATTGATATTCCCTACTTGTAGAAAGTTTGTGAAAGGCACATGATCTAATGCCAATGATAACACAATGGGATACTAAGCAGATACTTGCGTCGCTGAATGAAATTGTTGCATTTCTGAAATTCTGATTTTATCTCTGTGAATTGTTTTTGCTGCCTGAAAGAAAACTAAATCTATTGAATATGAGTTGTTTATTAGACCACTCAACTCTGGATCTAAAAACTAGAACACATAGTGCGCAGAAAAGACACAATCTAAGTGTAGTATTATGGTAAAATGACAATTACTTTATTATGATAAGATTAAACTCACAAGATTAAACCTCAAACATATGAGGTATGGCTACAGCAATTCACTGATGTCCCTCTCAACAAAACACAGCTGCTCCCTTTCACTGCTGATTTGGTCTCCGATACAACCATTCCCTCAGCTTAGGACAGTAAGTCTCAAGTAATGCCAAATGTTGACCGGGTACTTCAGTGAGCTAAAAGAAGGGTAAACACTATCGTTGCTTAGCGTGTCCGCCAAAAGCCAGCTCGCAGACACGCTAGTCTCACATGGTAGCATAACAATCAAAACGTCACAATAGTGGGCGTGGCCTGATGCGTTTTGCAGGGCTCCTCCCCGCTTCCTCAGTTGCTCTGCCCACCTTCACACTACATACCACTTTTAAAGGTTTCAGTTACTCCTCCTTCTACAATCAGCAATAATGAATCAATGTAGCATTATATCTAACCAGTTTCTCATCAGTGTTCTTACTACAGCGCTTAGCTTAAGTATGGAGTTACAACCTTTTTGAATGTACTGTTGCATTATGTTTAAAGGAGAAGTCTCCCGGGCAATAAATACTAAACTCACCAAAACATGAGGTTGATTCATTTCCTTACGGTAGTAGAACAGAACAACATAAAAGCCTACAGTTCATAATCCTATTTCTATTACTAATATCATACTTTATATACTCATACCTATACATATCTTAAAATTTGCAAAAAAAGGGAGGTCACATACAGTTACATATATCACATGTATATAACAATCCACTGATCTAAAACTTAATAAGTTCATTGCTACCTTCTGATCTAAACTTATACACTAATAAAATATTTAAAAGCAGAAACATAATAACCTACGTACAAATACAGACAAAATACATTAAAAAAAAAATACATAAAAAATAAATAATAATGAATGGTCTACAATCAACTATATAGAAACTACATTCCCATCATTCTGTACACATATCCATATACACCAATGCACATAAACGTACCTACGCTTACGTGAACAACACTATTTTGGGAGTGTATTCTTTTTAAATTATTACATATGGAATTGAGTTCCAAAAACCACATACTAAAGTGGTTTTGCAAGTTTAATACTTTTACTAGTTTCCAATACTCCATTATACTCCTAACTTCATTATCTATTACTAATTTATTCAATGAATGCTGCAAGATCAATATCAATATTCATTCCATTTTGTTCAATTGTTCCCAATCTATGGATCCAATACGTCTCACGACGTCTCAACTCTAGAAGTCTGTCCCCACCTCTTACAGCTCTTTCATCTTGTTCTATTGCCTTCACTTTCAGTCCATTTTCATCTTTACCATGTTTCTCAAAAAAGTGGGCTGACACTCCATGGTTCATAATACCTTGTCTGATATTTCTAAGGTGCTCACCTAAGTGAGTCTTTAAAAACCTCTTTTTGCGCCCAATATAAAATTTCCCACATGGGCATTCTAACAAGTATACAATATATTTGGACCTACAGTTGATGAGTTCCCTTATTTCATACTCATCATTGCCACCAAAAGTATGTAAGTGTCTTTTGGTGTATATGAGCACAACACTCACAATTTGCCCTTTCACATACAAAGAACCCTTTTGATTTATCCATAAGCCAATTTCTTTTCTCTCCCTGTTTAAGTAGACAAGGACATATAATATTCTTTAATCTCATATTTCTGTTATACACTATTTTGCAATCCTTTGATATGCACTTATTAAAGATTGGATCTTGCATAACCAAGGGCCAGTGTTTCCTCACTTCTTTGTCAACTTCTTTAAAGGCATAATTGTACTTAGTGACAAAATGTACCTCTCTCATCTGAATTTGCCCCTTCCTTCCTATTACTCTTTTTTCCCAAAAGGTCCCTTCGATCCAAGTCCTTCACTTTCTCCTGGGCTTCCTCCAATAGGTCTCTAGGATATGCTTTAGCCAGAAATCTCTGTTTAATAACTTCTGACTCAGTTTCATAGTCTTATTGTCTAGTACAGTTTCGTTTCGCTCTCTGAAACTGACTGATTGGTATATTTTGTATCCACTTCAGGTAGTGTCCATTTCTGGCATGCAAATACCCGTTCGTGTTAGTTTCCTTCCTATATAGCTTTGTACATACCATATTACCACTATTTCCTATTTCCAAATCCAAAAACTTGACTTTCTCTCGACTGTATTCTGAGGTAAATTTCAAGTTTCAAAAATTTCTATTCACATATTCTTTAAACTCCTCTATGTGTGCCACATCTCCTTGCCAGAGTATCAGAATATCATCTATAAAATTATACCATTTATATAGATGTTCTCTAAATGGGTTAGTGTCACTGAATATAAATAAATCCTCCTACCAACCCATGTAAAGATTTGCAAAGTTGTGAGCCATTTTGGTACCCATGGCTGTACCGGCTGTTTGTACGAAATATTTGTTAGCAAACATAAAATAGTTCCTACTCAATATAAATTTAATGGATTCTCCAACAAACTCACTTTGTAGCTTGTTAATGAAACCTGCTTTGTTAACCCCTTAATGACCACAGCACTTTTCCGTTTTCTGTCTGTTTGGGACCAAGGCTATTTTTATATTTTTACAGTGTTTGTGTTTAGCTGTAATTTTCCTCTTACTCATTTGCTGTACCCACACATATTATATACCGGTTTTTCTCGCCATTAAATGGAATTTTTAAAGATACCATTATTTTCATCATATCTTATAATTAACTATAAAAAAAATTATAAAATATGAGGAAAAAATGGAAAAAAACACACTTTTTTTAACTCTGACCCCCAAAATCTGTTACACATCTACAACCACCAAAAAACCCCCATGCTAAATAGTTTAGAAATAACCAATGTTTACATGTTCTTTGCTTTTTTTGCAAGTTATAGGACAATAAGTACAAGTAGCACTTTGCTATTTCCAAACCACTTTTTTCAAAATTAGAGCTAGTTACATTGGGACACTGATATCTTTCCCTGAATACCCCTTGACATGTATATATATTTTTTTAGAAGGCATCCCAAAGTATTGATCTAGGCCCATTTTGGTATATTTCATGCCACCATTTCACCGCCAAATGCAATCAAATAAAAAAACTCATTCACTTTTTCACAAATTGTTTCACAAGCTTTAGGTTTCTCACTGAAATTATTTACAAACAACTTGTGCAATTATAGCAGAAATGGTTGTAAATGCTTCTCTGAGATCCCCTTTGTTCAGAAATAGCAGACATATATGGCTTTGGCATTGCTTTTTGGTAATTAGAAGGCCGCTAAATGCCACTGCGCATCACACGTGTATTATGCCCAGCAGTGAAGGGGTTAATTAGAGAGCATGTAGGGAGCTTCTAGGGTTAATTTTAGCTTTAGTGTAGTGTAGTAAACAACCCCAAGTACTGATCTAGGCCCATGTTGGTATATTTCATGCCATCATTTCACAGCCAAATGCGATCAAATGAAAAAAAAAGTAAAAATTTTCACAAACATTAGGTTCCTCACTGAAATTATTTACAAACAGCTTGTGCAATTATGCTACTAATGGTTGCAAATGCTTCTCTGGGATCCCCTTTGTTCAGAAATAGCAGACATATATGGCTTTGGCGTTGCTTTTTGGTAATTAGAAGGCTGCTAACTGCCGTTGCGCATCACACGTGTATTATGGCTAGCAGTGAAGGGGTTACTTAGGTAGCTTGTAGGGAGCTTGCAGGGTTAATTTTAGCTTTAGTGTAGAGACCAGCCTCCCACCTGACACATCACACCCCCCTGATCCCTCCCAAACAGCTCTCTTCCCTCCCCCATCCCACAATTGTCTCCGCCATCTTAAGTACTGACAGAAAGTCTCCCAGTACTAAAATAAGTATATTTTATTTATTTAAATTTTTTATAGCATATTTACCTATGCTGCTGTGTAGGATCCCCCCTTAGCCCCCAACCTCCCTGATCTCCCCCCAAACAGCTCTCTAACCCTCCCCCTCTACCTTATTGGGAGCCATCTGGGGTACTGGTCTGCCAGTACCCAATTTACAATAAAACACATTTTTTTTTCTGTAGTGTAGCTTCCCCCCAAACACCAATCCCCCAATCTCTCTCAGATCCCTTAGATGTTTTTTTTAATCATTACCTCCCCCCTTTTTCCCACTTATTAACATGAACTTTTTCTGTAGTGTAGTGATTCCCCCCCGCCGCCTTCATGCATGCGCGGGCATGCGTGCGCGCCCCTGGCGACCCCGATCCCGCCCCCCTCTTACTGAAAGAAGCCATTGATGGCCGCCCACCCGCCTCCCACATCGGCTCCCACCCACCAACGATTACGGCCATCGATGTCCAGTGCAGAGAGGGCCAAAGAGTGGCTCTCTCTGCATTGGAGGGGTAAAATTTTTTAATGCAGGATGCCTCGATATCGACGCATCACTGCAATAATGGGAAAGTGGCTGGAAGCGATCAGGATTGCTTCCACCACTTTCCAAGACCAAGGACGTACGCCATACGTCCTCGGTCGTTAAGGAGTTAAAGAAATATTTCACTGCTGTGATGCCTAGATCATGTGGTATAGACATGTATAAGGAGCTTACATCCATAGTCACCCATATTAGATTATCTATAGGGCGACCATACTGACGCTTTTAAAAGGGACACACATGAAAAATACATAAGTCAGGGCTGTTTTCAGGGCTGTTTAAAGGGACAGTTCAATGTGAAAAGTAAAGTTAAGCGCTCAAAGCACGGGTATATCTAAGTGATGTGTAGTTAAACAAAGGAAACAGTGTCCAGTCTGTAATCAACAAAAAATTAATATATTCATCAAAATAATAATATATAGTAATGTATAGAAAGGAATATATATATGTATCAGAACAGAGACAGAGGCGTAAATATAGTTCAAATGGAAAATTCCAAATGGCAATTTATTATACTAGTAAAACAGAGGTGTCTAGATTTCTAAAACGATACAATGTAAAACAAAGGGACGTCTCCCTTAATTAATGTATAGATACATATAAAATAAGCATAAAAGAACGGTAAGAAAAGTACTTGCGCTTTAGCGAAAAGTGTACTGATGTCCCAAGATATTAACTTGCCAAGTGGCAAGAAAGTAACTGTTCAGTTGCAGGCCTTAATTGCCTGTTTTTTTTTGTGGTTGGCGTTACTGGTTGAAAGAAAAGAGCGCCTTTTATGTAAAGGTGATGTGGCGTCACGTTTTAAAATAGTAGGTGATGTTGCCGTGGCAACCCCTATTCCTAAATCTGTAAGGAAATCCTGGGGGATTTGAAGATAATCTTTGCGCTCACGAAAGATGATAGCTTTGTTGTCGTTAGGAACGACTAGCAAGATCTTGAAATGTAGAAGTAGGTCTTTGCGGTCGCTAGTAGCGACTAGGTTATCCTTTGTTGAAGGACTTGGCGGTCGCAAACAGCGACTAGAAAAAACATATAGATCCTTCCAGTTGAAGATTAGGTGGTCGTTAGTAACGACTAGAGGATCTTTAAGAAGTGTAAGATGGTCTTTGCGGTCGCTGGTAGCGACTGGGTTATCCTTTGTTGAAGAACTTGGCGGTCGCAAGTAGCGACTAAGGAATTCTTTGGTTTAGGATTAGGTGGTCGTTAGTAACGACTAGCGGATCTTAGGATATGTAAGATGGTCTTTGCGGTCGCTAGTAGCGACTGGGTTATCCTTTGTTGAAGAACTTGGCGATCGCAAGTAGCGACTAAGGAATTCTTTGGTTTAGGATTAGGTGGTCGTTAGTAACGACTAGCGGATCTTAGGATATGTAAGATGGTCTTTGCGGTCGCTGGTAGCGACTGGGTTATCCTTTGTTGAAGAACTTGGCGGTCGCAAGGAGCGACTAAGAAATTCCTTGGAGACAGTCAGTTTTGTGGTCGCTAGTAGCGACTAGGAGTTTCTTTGTAGAAAGGTAGGTGCCAAACGGCACAGCAGTTGGTGGAGTTAGTTGTCAGTTGGTGCCAGCATGCACATAGAAATTCAAATAGAAAGTCCTTTGAAGCATAAAATTGTTAACAAATAACAACAATGATGGATTAAAATCAATAGCAGAAAGTACAGTGTCAGGTCAACGCGTTTCGCCCTTAGGCTTTATCAAGACATGTTAGTCTGTGCTGCTATGAGAATATTTAAATGCCTTCAGTTAATCTGATTGGCTGTCTCAGACAATTAATTAAAGGTGGAATGTGTGAATAGGGTGTTTGGACATTTAAGGTGGAATTCTTTGTTCAGTCAATGATAAACTACTTCTTATTTATGGTGGTGTTATAATATAACCAGAATTATCCTATAGCGGAGATAAAGGGAATGTATTCGAAATTATTGTATGATGCTAAGGTGTTATATATAGGCATATATCATAGATATTACATAAAAAATCCATATATGTGGATAGGGATGGATAAAGTAATTAAAAGAAAATTATACATTATGCTGAATCGATGTAGGAAAGAGAAGAAGTGATAGACTATAGGAAAGGGGAGATATCTAACTCTGAGTTAAGTCCTCTTGGATGAAGGGTGTCCATATCATAGATCAATTTTGCTTCTAGTTTTAGGAGTTGTTTTTCCAGATTACCCCCCCTCCAATTAAGTTTAACTTTGGCTAGGCCCCAGAATCTGAAATGCTTCAGATTATTCTGATGGCTTTCTCTAAAGTGTTAGTATAGATGTGTGTCGAGATTCCCTCTGTCTATACATGAAAGGTGTTCTCTGATCCTTTCACGGAGGGTCCTGGTAGTTTCTCCTATGTAATATTTTTTACAAGAACACTCAATGATGTTAAAAACCCCTTTGTCTTGGCATCTTATTGTTTCTCCAATTTTAAACTTAAAATTATTTACTTCTATTTCTTTTAATTTAGAGCTATATTTACAAGAGCGACATCCAAAGCATGGGAAGAAACCAGAAAGTTTAGTTCCTTCTAAGCTTACCTCATAGCTGTTTCTTTTTATGGATTTTAGTTCGCTCTGTGCTAGGGTACTTCTGAGGTTTTTAGCTCTTCTGTAGATTATTTTAGGGTATACAGATACTTTGTCTCTGATTATTGGGTCCGACTGCACTAAGTGCCAATGTTTTGTTAGAATTTTTTTGATTAGACTATTATTACAATTATAGTCTGTAATTAATGATACTTCAATGGTATCTTTTTTATCATCATAATTTGTTACATGTTTGTCAGTCTTATATTTTAGGAGGTTTTTTCGATCTATTTTATCTACATCTTCCTTAGCTGAATTGATAATTCTTTCATCGTAACCTCTTTCCCTGAATTTATTCTCTAGAATTAATATTTGTCTTTCATAATCTGTGTGTCTGGAGCAGTTTCTTTTGATTCTTAGATATTGCCCTTTAGGTATATTATTTTTCCACCTTTCCAAGTGGCAGCTTTTATAATGTACGAAATTATTGGCGTCTACCTTTTTAAAGTGTGTCGACGTAATAATTTGATCGTTTATTACTTCAATTTCTAAATCAAGGAAGATTGTTTTTACTGTATGTGTATGTGAAATTGATGTTCCTGTCATTCTTATTCATGTCAGCACACATTTCTTTTAACTCAGATTCTTCACCCTTCCATACAAATATAATATCGTCTATGTATCTTTTATATAGTACAAGATTTGCACCCAGCTTATGCTGAGGGAAGAAAGTTTCCTCCCAATATCCCATAAAGAGATTCGCATAGCTGGGTGCAAATCTTGTACCCATAGCCGTCCCAGTCTTTTGTAGAAAAAACTTTCCATTAAATGAAAAATAATTTTGATTTAGGATAAACTCAATACCTTCTAACAGAAAGTCTTTTTGTTCTTTCAGCAAAGTAGCATCCTTTTCTAAATAACTACTAACTGATTGGATGCCAAGTTCGTGGTTTATGATGGTGTATAGTGAAGTGACGTCACAAGTTACTATAGTGTAGTTCTCTTCCCATTTCATGTCATTGAGGATTTGTAGAATCTCTGTTGTGTCTCTAAGGTAGGAGGGTAATTTCTTCACATAAACTTGAAGGAATTCATCAAGATACTGGGATAGATTCGAAGTTAATGAATCTATCCCCGAAATAATAGGTCTTCCGGGGGGGTTTGTTAAACTTTTGTGTACCTTCGGTAGGTAATAAAATATGGGTATTTTGACTTGCTTAGGGGTTAAAAATTTGTATTCTTTGTTATTCAGAATACCTTTAGTTTTTGCCATATCAAGTATTTTAGTTAGTTTAGAGGAAAAAAATTTTGTTGGATCTAAACTGAGTGTTTCGTAGGTATTCGTGTCTCCCAGTAGTCTCTGCGCTTCCCCAATGTATTGTACCCTGTTCATAACCACCACTCCTCCCCCTTTATCGGCGGGTTTGATGACTATGTTCTCGTCAGATTGAAGGTTTTTTAGAACTCTTTTTTCTTTTATTGTTAAATTATTATTATATTTTATTTTGGTATTAGCCTTTTTGATATCTCTTTGAACCAATTTTTCGAACATTTCAAGATTTTTTCCTTTCTCAGTTGTTGGGTAGAAGGTTGATTTTGGTTTAAGTTTAGAATGTTTAAAAGAAGTGTTATCATTAGGGGTGGGGTCAGTATGTGTGGGTCCTTGCCAGTTCCTCTCGATAGGGTTTTTAAAGAAATACCTTTTAAGAGTAAGCTTTCGGACATATTGGCTTATATTAATATGTGTATTGAATTTATTAAGTGTTGTAGTTGGTGCAAAGTTTAAACCAAGATTGAGTACTTTCTTTTCTTCTTCATTTACTAACGACCACCTAATCCTAAACCAAAGAATTCCTTAGTCGCTACTTGCGACCGCCAAGTTCTTCAACAAAGGATAACCCAGTCGCTACCAGCGACCGCAAAGACCATCTTACACTTCTTAAAGATCCTCTAGTCGTTACTAACGACCACCTAATCTTCAACTGGAAGGATCTATATGTTTTTTCTAGTCGCTGTTTGCGACCGCCAAGTCCTTCAACAAAGGATAACCTAGTCGCTACTAGCGACCGCAAAGACCTACTTCTACATTTCAAGATCTTGCTAGTCGTTCCTAACGACAACAAAGCTATCATCTTTCGTGAGCGCAAAGATTATCTTCAAATCCCCCAGGATTTCCTTACAGATTTAGGAATAGGGGTTGCCACGGAAACATCACCTACTATTTTAAAACGTGACGCCACGTCACCTTTACATAAAAAGGTGCTCTTTTCTTTCAACCAGTAACGCCAACCACAAAAAAACAGGCAATTAAGGCCTGCAACTGAACAGTTACTTTCTTGCCACTTGGCAAGTTAATATCTTGGGACATCAGTACACTTTTCGCTAAAGCGCAAGTACTTTTCTTACCGTTCTTTTATGCTTATTTTATATGTATCTATACATTAATTAAGGGAGACGTCCCTTTGTTTTACATTGTATCATTTTAGAAATCTAGACACCTCTGTTTTACTAGTATAATAAATTGCCATTTGGAATTTTCCATTTGAACTATATTTACGCCTCTGTCTCTGTTCTGATACATATATATATTCCTTTCTATACATTACTATATATTATTATTTTGATGAATATATTAATTTTTCGTTCATTACAGACTGGACACTGTTTCCTTTGTTTAACTACACATAACTCAGATATACCCGTGCTTTGAGCGCTTAACTTTACTTTTCACATTGCTTTTGCCACATTGTATTCTTGGAGGGGAATTCACTAGTTAAGCTGGGTACAGTCCTTTAGCGCCTATAATTTCCTTTTCTCTACGTAAAGGGACAGTTCACCCAACATTTTTCTCCCCTTTAAATTATTCCCAATGATCCTTTTAACCTGCTAGAGTGTATTAAATTGGTTACAAGTAGCTCCTTTACTCCTATTTCAGCATTTGAAATAGCTGATTTAGCCTGTGGTATCGCCACCTATACTGATCAAATTAATACTGGAGTATAGGCTATTGAATAGCCTAAGTATACACAGCCAGCAGAAGAGATTACACTCTCAGTGGGATGCAGGATAGTTAAGTAATACAATGATCATTTTCCATTGTTCTCTCTATGTATTGAGCTTTGGTGTTTCAGCCAAATAAAAGATAAGGAAGCAAGTCTGTTTACACAAACTTAGAACATAATGAGATCTGATATCAACTTTAAGTTCAACCCATTGTAATAGGCTGTGGTTTCAAAGCACAAAATCGGCTACTTCATATACACAAATAAGCATGAAAATGGAATTTCTCAAATATTTTATACTCTGCAGTTGGTATAACAAGTAATTTAAAATACATTAATGGAAAAACAATTTTACAGTGTACTGTCCCTTTAAAGACATGTTTTGTAAAAGAACCCTGACATATGTATTTTTCATATGTGTCACTTTTTAAAGCAGCAATGGGGTCACCCTAATTATCTATCCATTCTGAACCCTCCAATTGTTCCAGTATATGTGGTGTATCACGTACATAGGACCTCAGGCATTGTACTAGAGGTTTTAGAATATGATCCACAAATTCAGACAATTTTGACTTTAGCCCACCTATAACGGACACAATCGGCCTCCCCGGGGAGTATACTAACCCCTTATGGATTTTGGGTAGGTGGTAGAAAATGGGTAGCACTGGATCTCTCATTTCCAGGAATTCATATTCCATTTTTGTTAATACCCCGTTCTCTCTCCCCTTTATGATGTGGCTATTATATTCACATAAGAATTAATTTGTAGGATTCCTCGCCAATAAAGTATATGTACTTTCATCCCTGAGTAATCTTAATGCCTCTTAGATATACTTGTCTCTATTTTGAATGACCACACCTCCCCACTTGTCTGCAAACCATATCACTATTTCCAAATTATCCTTTAGATTCTGTATCGCTATCTTTTCTTTTTTGCTCAAATTACAATTCTCACTTTGAATCTTTTTCTTTCTTGCTTTCCTACACACTTCCTTTAGTTCCCTCTCCATCAATGTAGCAAACACTGGTATATAGTTCCCCTAAGAGTTCACTGGGTAGAAAGTTGACTTCTTACTTAAATGTGTATGATCTATAGGGATATCCCTTGCTTCAATCTCTAGGGACCCAATAACACCTGCTATTCCTGAAAAGCTATTCTACATATCTTCCATCCCCTCTGCTCCAACTTGTACCGTGGTATCTTTAGACTCATCCATGTCATAAATCGAGGAATCGCCCATCTCTATTACGTTCCCCCTATTCTTACCTTCAAGTATTTGGAAATGTCTAGCTAGAGTGCTTCCTCATAAATTTTCCCAGGTCTATATACACTTCAAATTCATAAGGGACATTTGCTGGTGCATACTATAAACCCTTTTTTAGGAGCAATAATTCATCTTCTGTCAGAGTTTTGGTAGCTATATTAAATATCTTTTGTTCATGTTCTTCTAATAATGTTTTTCTTTGCCTTTATTCCTTCTTGGCTCTACACGCCACTCCTCCTCGACATCCTCGTTTTCATTTTCATTCGGCTAGATTGCAAGTTTTGCGTTAGAGGCTATGCGGTGCTAATGAGCAGTTTTGTCTCACTGCTCACTTACCTGCAGCGCTGGTATTATGGGTTTTTACAAACCCAGCGTTAAAAGGCAAGAAGTAAACGTTGAGCAAAATTGTGCTCCTTACCACACTCCAATACCAGAGCTGCTTAAGTCAGCGGTGAGCTGGTCGTACGTGCTCGTGCAGGATTTCCCCATAGGAATCAATGGGGAGAGCCGGCTGAGAAAAAGTCTAAAACCTGCAAAAAAGCAGAGTAAAACTCAGTAACGCAGCCCCATTGATTCCTATGGGGAAATAAAATTTATGTTTACACCTAACACCCTAACATGAACCCCTGAGTCTAAACACCCCTAATCTTACACGTATTAACCCCTAATCTGCCGCCCCATCATCGCTGACACCTACATTATACTTATTAACCCCTAATCTGCTGTTCCGGACACCACCGCCACCTACATTATATGTATTAACCCCTAATCTGCCGCCCCAGACATCGCCGACACCTACATTATACTTATTAACCCCTAGTTTTATTGTATTATTTTATTATATTCCGTATAAAAGGTTATTCTGACCTAGTACCTGTGCAAGTATATACACCCCCCACCCATAGTCTCTCTCTTTTTTCAGCCATATAGAAGGGGAAGTGGTACTCTATTGTTTTTAGTGGAATATTGTGTTTATTAGACCAGCATGAGAATTATATCTACTTATCTCTATTATCCTTGTAGTAAACTGGAACATGACAACATATGTTTAAGTTTTTGCATGTATAAATAATATTCCTAGGGTATAAATCAGTTATGTAGGGTGATGAAATGAAAATCTTCATTTGATTGGTGGCTTCTTAAAATAATTCAGTTTTCTTGGACTCAAAGATCTGAGCATAGGACTCAAGGAGCATTTATGGTTCTTTTTGCACAACCATTACATGTAGCAGCTTATTTTATAATAATTAGTTCATCCAAAAACCTGTGTGATTGTGTAGGGAATAATGCACCACATTGCTGCTAATATCATTCTACCTATTCTGTGCAAGATGTAAACTTGAGATTTGTATTTAGTGTGAAAAGCATTGCCAGTTCTATTTGCTATAAACACTAGCACAATCACTGTAAAAGACAGGACAACAGCAATGGTTATAAAATGTTTCTGATTCTGCTAATGTTTAAAAAAAAAAACAGGGAATGTATAGGTTTATCTGTGTGTTCAAACATACAAATCCTTACAAATGACTATGTATACCCCCTTTCTTTGCTGATGACATCATACATAAAAGCATGTTGGATAGCATGCACTTTATAAGTCCTTCACACAATAGACTCCTAGGGAAGTAGGCAGTAAAAGTCATGTTGCTCACATACCAGATGATAGAGTGGAAAAAATCCACTCAAGTAGTGAGTGGAGTTCTTTACTTACTTCTGGCTAAACTATTTCAGTGAAACTTAAAGGGACACTAAACCCAATTTTTTTCTTTCGTGATTCAGATAGAGCATGTAATTTTAAGCAACTTTCTAATTTACTCATATTATCAATTTTTCTTTGTTCTCTTGCTTTCTTTATTTAAAAAGCAGGAATGTGATGCATATTAGCCGGACCATTTTTGGTTGAGAACCTGGGTTATGCTTGCTTATTGGTGGATAAATGTAAGCCTGCAATAAGCAAGCACTATCCATGGTCTGACTTCTAAGATTTACATCCCTGCTTTTAAAATAAAGATAGCAAGAGAACAAAAAAAAATGATAAAGATAATATGAGTAAATTAGAAATTTGATTAAAATTTCTGGCTCTATCTGAATCATGAAAGAAAAAATTTGGGTTCAGTGTCCCTTTAAGTATAAAATAATTCACACACACACACATATATATATATATATATATATATATATATATATATATATATATATATATATATATACACCTTTGACCCCTTCCCAGTCCCATCCCTTGTTATATATTATCTCCCTTTAATTCTGACACAAAACCTTCTTTTCTTTATTAAACATTTGTTTCTTAAGTATTAAGGCAAAATATAACTTCCATCTTTTATTTCCATAGCATTTTTATGTGTTTTGCTATACAGGCTAGCAAGCAATATCTTTTTAATTCAGGTCTCAAAAGTACATCTTACTGTTAATATTGAAACAAATCAAATGTGTTACTGCATTTAAATGTGATAATTGTGTTAAAAAAAAAACCACTTCAATTATGGATTTAGGCGCCGATTTATCAAAGTCTGGCGGACATGATACGCTGCCAGACATTGCTGAATGCCGACAGTGTATGCTGGTGAACTGCTTGTGCAATGCCGCCCCCTGCAGATTCAAGGCCAATCAGCCGCTAGCAGCGGGTGTCAATCAACCTGATTGTATAGGATCGGGCGGATTGATGTCCGCAGCCTCAGAGGCAACGGACCAGTTAAGGAGCAGCGGTCTTAAGACAGCTGCTTCATAATTGCTGTTTCTGCGGAAACAGGGGCATCAGGGGCCATTCGGTCCTTAATAAATCGTCCCCTTGGTGTGATGCAGCCCTACTGCATAATACTGCTTTAACAATTTTCTAATAATAAAAAAATCTAACCCAAGACTGTTGACAATGTTGGCATATACGTATATCACTTAGCAGGCAGATTAGTCATCGCTATATTGGGCTTCTCAACCACATCAATTCATTAGAGTCCTTCGTGTCAAGATATAACTAAAAACACTCCACCCATGGGATTTCCTGATACTTTGGAAGATTTAATCACCCAAGTTTTAGTTATGACTAGGAGGAGCTTTTCTCCTAAAAATAGACAAAGGAGAAGTGGAATATCTTTTAAGCGAAGTTACAAAAATCCACTTCTTACATACACCATCAAGAAATAAATATAAAAAAATAAATGAAAACCCATGTGGCTTAGTACAAGGGTCAGTAAGCAAGGCCCAGATTGGCCGACCAGGACACCGGATTTAAATTGTATAAGTCAGATGGGTCAGTGGAATTATATACTATATATATACTGTGTATATATATATATATATATATATATATATACAGTATATATATATTATAGTACAAAAATGCCAAAAGAATTTGCTAAAGAGCAATAAAAAAAATCTAAAACATAAAAAATTGATTGCTAAAAAAAAAATCCCAATAGATTTTGTACTTAAAGGAATATGAAAACCAAAATATTTATTTACTGATTCAATTAACTTCTATTATCATATTTGCTTCATTTTCTTTTTATCTTTTGTTAAAGGAGCAGCAATGCACTACTGGAAGATAGGTGAACACATTGAGGGGTAGTTATCAACGTGTCTACCTCAAATACGCTGGAATTCCACAGCGTATTTGAGGCGAGGCTGATTCGCCTTAGTTATCAAGCCCTAGACACCGGCAAAAGTAGAATTTTGTGACGTAAGCTTCGACCCGCCGGACTCAGTCCGACACAGATCGATTCTTACGTCACTCCAGATATTCCGCACACAAGTGCGGCACAATCTGACTACTTTTGGGAGTTATCAAAAAACTAGCAGGTACGCTCGGCACTTTTCCGGCCCAGCGTACCTGGTTTTCAATCCGCCGCCCTGGAGGCAGCGGATCCTATAGGAATCAATGGGAGTCTGACCATAGCGAAAGTTCAGGTTTGCTGCTGCCAGACATCCCATTCATTCCTATGGGAGATGTCTGCACCTAACACCCTAACATGTACCCCGAGTCTAAACACCCCTAATCTGCCCTCCCTACACCGCCGCAACTAAATAAATGTATTACCCCCTTACCGCCGCTCCCGGAGCCCACCGCAACTATAATAAACATGTTAAACCCCTATACCGGCGCCCCCAGAGCCCCCGGAGCCCCCTGCAACGAAATAAAGTTACTAACCCCTAAACCGCCGCTCCTAGACCCCGCCGCAACTCTTATAAATGTATTAACCCCTAAACCGCCGCTCCCGGACACCGCCGCCACCTACATTATACCTAGTAACCCCTATCCTGCCCCCCCCTATACCGCCGCCACCTATAATTAAGTTATTAACCCCTATCCTGCCGATCTCGTACCTCGCTGCACCTAAATAAATAGTTTAACCCCTAAACCGCCGCTCCCGGACCCCGCCGCAACCTATATTAAACTTATTAACCCCTAATCTGCCCCCCCTACACCGTCGCCACCTATAATACATTTATTAACCCCTATCCTGCCCCCCCTACACTGCCGCCACTGTAATAAAATTATTAACCCCTATCCTGCCCCCCCCTACACCGCCGCCACTGTAATAAAATTATTAACCCCTAAACCTAATTCTAACACTAAACCTAACACCCCCCTAACTTAAATATGAATTAAATACAGCTAAATAAATTTAACTCTTATTAACTAAATGAATCCTATTTAAAACTAAATACTTACCTTTAAAATAAACCCTAATATAGCTACAATATAAATAATAATTATATTGTAGCTATTTTAGGATTTATTTTTATTTTACAGGCAACTTTCAATTTATTTTAACTAGGTACAATAGCTATTAAATAGTTATTAACTATTTAATAGCTACCTAGTTAAAATAAAGAGAAATTTACCTGTAAAATAAATCCTAACCTAAGTTACAATTACACCTAACACTACACTATACTTTAATAAATGAATCCTATTTAAAACTAAATACTTACCTGTAAAATAAACCCTAAGATAGCTACAATGTAATTAATAATTACATTGTAGCTATTTTAGGATTTATATTTATTTTACAGGTAACTTTGTATTTATTTTAGCTAGTTAGAATAGTTATTAAATAGTTATTAACTATTTAATAACTACCTAGCTAAAAGAAATACAAAATTACCTGTAAAATAAATCCTAACCTAAGTTACAATTAAACCTAACATTACACTATCATTAAATTAATTAAATTAATTACCTACAAATAACTACAATTAAATACAATTAAATAAACTAACTAAAGTACAAAAAATAAAAAAAGCTAAGTTACAAAAAATAAAAAAAATAAGTTACAAACATTTAACAAATATTACAACAATTTTAAGCTACTTAACCTAATCTAAGCCCCCTAATAAAATAACAAAGCCCCCCAAAATAAAAAAATGCCCTACCCTATTCTAAATTAAAAAGTTACCAGCTCTTTTACCTTACCAGCCCTTAAAAGGGCCTTTTACGGGGCATGCCCCAAAGAAAACAGCTCTTTTGCCTGTAAAAGAAAAATACAACCCCCCCAACATTAAAACCCACCACCCACATACCCCTAATCTAACCCAAACCCCCCTTAAATAAACCTAACACTACCCCCCTGAAGATCATCCTACCTTGAGTCGTGTTCAGCCAGCCAACCACCGATGGAACTGAAGAGGAGATCCGGAGCGGCAGAAGTCATCATCCAAGGGGCGCTGAAGAAATCTTCCATCCGATGAAGTCATCATCCAGGCGGCGCTGAAGAAATCTTCCATCCGATAGAAGTCTTCATCCAGGCGGCGTCTGGTAAGGTAAAAGGTAAGGTAAAAGAGCTGGTAACTTTTTAATTTAGAATAGGGTAGGGCATTTTTTTATTTTGGGGGGCTTTGTTATTTTATTAGGGGGCTTAGATTAGGTGTAAGTAGCTTAAAATTGTTGTAATATTTGTTAAATGTTTGTAACTTATTTTTTTTATACTTTAGTTAGTTTATTTAATTGTATTTAATTGTAGTTATTTGTAGGTAATTAATTTAATTAATTTAATGATAGTGTAGTGTTAGGTTTAATTGTAACTGAGGTTATGATTTATTTTACAGGTAATTTTGTATTTCTTTTAGCTAGGTAGTTATTAAATAGTTAATAACTATTTAATAACTATTCTAACTAGCTAAAATAAATACAAAGTTACCTGTAAAATAAATATAAATCCTAAAATAGCTACAATGTAATTATTAATTACATTGTAGCTATCTTAGGGTTTATTTTACAGGTAAGTATTTAGTTTTAAATAGGATTCATTTATTAAAGTATAGTGTAGTGTTAGGTGTAATTGTAACTTAGGTTAGGATTTATTTTACAGGTAAATTTCTCTTTATTTTAACTAGGTAGCTATTAAATAGTTAATAACTATTTAATAGCTATTGTACCTAGTTAAAATAAATTGAAAGTTGCCTGTAAAATAAAAATAAATCCTAAGATAGCTACAATATAATTATTATTTATATTGTAGCTATATTAGGGTTTATTTTAAAGGTAAGTATTTAGTTTTAAATAGGATTCATTTAGTTAATAAGAGTTAAATTTATTTAGATGTATTTAATTAATATTTAAGTTAGGGGGGTGTTAGGGTTAGTGTTAGAATTAGGTTTAGGGGTTAATAATTTTATTACAGTGGCGGCGGTGTAGGGGGGGCAGGATAGGGGTTAATAAATTTATTATAGGTGGCGACGGTTAAAATAAATTGAAAGTTGCCTGTAAAATAAAAATAAATCCTAAGATAGCTACAATATAATTATTATTTATATTGTAGCTATATTAGGGTTTATTTTAAAGGTAAGTATTTAGTTTTAAATAGGATTCATTTAGTTAATAAGAGTTAAATTTATTTAGATGTATTTAATTAATATTTAAGTTAGGGGGGTGTTAGGGTTAGTGTTAGAATTAGGTTTAGGGGTTAATAATTTTATTACACCGCCGCCACTGTAATTTTATTACAGTGGCGGCGGTGTAGGGGGGGCAGGATAGGGGTTAATAAATTTATTATAGGTGGCGACGGTTAAAATAAATTGAAAGTTGCCTGTAAAATAAAAATAAATAATAATTTTATTACACCGCCGCCACTGTAATTTTATTACAGTGGCGGCGGTGTAGGGGGGGCAGGATAGGGGTTAATAAATTTATTATAGGTGGCGACGGTTAAAATAAATTGAAAGTTGCCTGTAAAATAAAAATAAATCCTAAGATAGCTACAATATAATTATTATTTATATTGTAGCTATATTAGGGTTTATTTTAAAGGTAAGTATTTAGTTTTAAATAGGATTCATTTAGTTAATAAGAGTTAAATTTATTTAGATGTATTTAATTAATATTTAAGTTAGGGGGGTGTTAGGGTTAGTGTTAGAATTAGGTTTAGGGGTTAATAATTTTATTACAGTGGCGGCGGTGTAGGGGGGGCAGGATAGGGGTTAATAAATTTATTATAGGTGGCGACGGTGTAGGGGGGGCAGATTAGGGGTTAATAAGTTTAAGATAGGTTGCGGCGGGGTCCGGGAGCGGCGGTTTAGGGGTTAAACTATTTATTTAGTTGCGGCGGGGTCCGGGATCGGCAGGATAGGGGTTAATAAATTTATTATAGGTGGCGGCGGTATAGGGGGGGCAGGATAGGGGTTACTAGGTATAATGTAGGTGGTTTAGGGGTTAATACATTTATAAGAGTTGTGGCGGGGTCTAGGAGCAGCGGTTTAGGGGTTAATACATTTATTATAGTTGCAGCGTGGTCTAGGAGCGGCGGTTTAGGGGTTAATACATTTATAAGAGTTGCGGCGGGGTCTAGGAGCGGCGGTTTAGGGGTTAATACATTTATTATAGTTGTGGTGGGGTCTAGGAGCAGCGGTTTAGGGGTTAGTAACTTTATTGAGTTGCGGGGGGCTCTGGGGGCGCCGGTATAGGGTGTAGAACAGTATAGTATAGTGTGGGTGCTTAGTGACAGCTTGTCAATAAAGCTGTCAAAAAGCCGAAAAGCAGCGAGATCGGATGAGTGATAACTATCACAATCCGCTGCTCATCGCCCCGTACTTGGTGCGCGGCTTTTTGACAGCTTTTTTGATAACTTAGGCGAACATATTCAGGTCCGTGGCGGCGATGGTAGGCGAGCTTAGGCGGGCGTATTGGGCCGGCATAGGCAGGTAAAGTAGACGGCTTGATAAGTACCCCTCATTGTGTGTGCCAACAACAAGACATGTATATGTGCAGCCACGAATCAGCAGTTAGCACCCAGTAGTGTATTGCTGCTTCTAAGACTACCTTGTATGCTTTTTAGCAAAGGATACCAGAAGAACAAAACAAATTAGATAATATAAGTGATTTGGAAAGTTGTTCAAAACGGCATGCTTTAGCTAAATTGTGAAAGTTTAAAAGCCGAAAAACTGCAGAAGCATCTGACACAAATTAAAGGGACACTGAACCCAATTTTTTCCTTTCGTGATTCAGATAGAGCATGACATTTTAAGCAACTTTCTAATTTACTCCTATTATCAAATTTTCTTCAATCTCTTGGTATCTTTATTTGAAATGCAAGAATGTAAGTTTAGATGCCGGCCCATTTTTGGTGAACAACCTGGGTTGTTCTTGCTGATTGGTGGATAAATTCATCCACCAATAAAAAAAAGTGCTGTCCAAAGTCCTAAACAAAAAATAAGTTTAGATGTTTTCAAATAAAGATAGCAAGAAAACAAAGAAAAAATAATAATAGGAGTAGATTAGAAAAATGCTTAAAATTGCATGCTCTATCTGAATCACGAAAGAAAAAATTTAAGTTCAATGTCCCTTTAATTTAAATCCAACTGCATATTGTAAAAGGAAAGGCAAATAAAAAGAGGAGCTTTTCACTGAATTATATATAAATAAGTGAAAACAAACCCGGGGGAGGGTAAGCCGATCATTATAAAAGACAAGGATCATGAGGAAACAGCACAACCAGTGAGAACTTGTGACAGGGTTAGGATAAGCACATAATATACTGTCTAAATGTAAATAAGAAAATACAATTGAGAAATGTTTGGTGTTGAACTTCTGTACTTGGTAAACTGATGTAAATGCATTTTAAAACATAAATATACAGCAGTCAGCAGACCAACAGTATCCAACGTCAACAGTTTATAACGTTCCCATTTAGTCCTTCCTTGGAGCTAATGGACATCACCTCCAAAATAATATGCATCCTTGACACTCAGGCAACCTCCAAGAGAGTTAAAGAATCCAATAACTTTAGATCTAGTGTTTTGTCATTTTGCACCCTATACCCACCCATTTCCCAACTCACTTCTACCTACCACCAAACCCCAATCCTAGGTTTAAACCCCAGTACCCAACATACAGTAACATTTTACAATGCTGTTTAGTTATTTAATCAGAACATAATATATGGGAATATGTTTATAAAATGAATACATTTATATAAAAAGTAGATGCCATATATTAGTATGGTGGGGAAATTTGTAAAATTAATAGGTTAGAAAAATGTTTACATTTTTAATGACAATTTGGGCAAATGCAATTAGACTTTGTAATAGTTTACAAATCCTCAAACATTTCCTATAAAGTTGTTGTAATGTACCATGAATAGTTCTAGTTTATTACACACTGTCTACATTGTGTACAATTGTTACCTCAGATTATTTTTTTATAGTTTACAAAGTGCCTTTCTATTGGTTGTATCTCTTCAACTCAGTCTTTCTAAGACCATAGTAATTGATTACTTTATTCAGATACAAAAAGCAATAGCCATCATCTTTCAAAACAATAGGGAACTCCTAGGGGTCAATTTATTAATGTCTGCCGCACATCGATATTTATCATTGCACCAGCAGTTCTTGTGAACTGCTGGTGCAATGCTGCCCCCTGCAGATTTTTAGCCAATCAGTCGCTAGCAGGGGGTGTCAATCAACTCGATCGTATTCGATCGGGTTGATTTCTGTCCGCCACCTCAGAGCAGGCGGACAAGTTAAGGAGCAGCGGTCTTTAGACCGCTGCTTCCTAACTTCTGTTTCCGGCGAGCGCATCAAGCTGCATAGGGAGCTTGATAAATTGACCCCTTAGACTTCGCAGTATTTTTTGGTTTAATTCTATTGCAGCCTTAAGTTCCACAATAAATAAAATGGGATTAAGTAAAGCGAACAGTTGAACGCACATCCTTTAAGGGCTTTGACGCTTCTGCCATGCATAAAAAAACATAAAGCAGATAGCTTGTTTTTAGTAATTCCAGAAACAGGTTCCTTGGTCACAATAATTGTCGAAGCACAGCCTTTCAGAAACAAAGCATTTCAGAAAGCTTGTGCCATTAGTTATTTTCAAAGCAGTTCCGTTATTTTCACCCCTTACAGGTCCTGTTAGGTCAAGCTCCATATCTTCATTCTGGGTGCCACCATCTTGGAGCTTAGGTGTTTTTGTTCTCTGGGACAGAAGTGGTGAGCATTCACAGATAGTGACGTTTCTGGCTTTTTCACAGCTAGATTGTGCATTCGGTTTAGCATGCATTATACAGAGCAGGACATTTACATTTTTGCAGGGTTGCATTGCTCTGTATTCTTGTAGCTTTTTCATTTGTTTTGTAACTTTTTTAAATTGTGTATAAAAATTGGAAAAACAAAACAAAAATGTAAGTCTTATACTCTGGCAATGACCACCATACTGTCAACTGAAGAAAGACCTGTCAAGTAGTGATGTCGCGAATTGTTCGCCGGCGAATAGTTCCCAGCGAACATAGCATGTTCGCGTTCGCCTCGGCGGGCGAACATATGCAATGTTCGATCCGCCCCCTATTCGTCATCATTGAGTAAACTTTGACCCTGTACCTCACAGTCAGAATACACATTACAGCCAATCAGCAGCAGACCCTCCCTCCCAGACCCTCCCACCTCCTGGACAGCATCCATTTTAGATTCATTTGGAAGCTGCATTCTTAGTGAGAGGAGGGACAGTGTAGCTGCTGCTGATTTAATAGGGAAATCTATAGCTAGGCTAGTGTATTCAGTGTCCACTACAGTCCTGAAGGACTCATCTGATCTCTGCTGTAAGGACAGCACCCCAAAAAGCCCTTTTTAGGGCTAGAACATCAGTCTGCTTTTTTTTTTTTTCCTGTGTAATCTAATTGCAGTTGCCTGCCTGCCAGCGTGTGTGTCAGGCTCACAGCGTATATTGTGCCCACTTGCCCAGTGCCACCACTCATATCTGGTGTAACAGTAGTGTACATTTAAAAAAAAAAAACTTTTTTGACTGCGAAATAATAGCAGACAGCTGCCAGTACCCAAGATGGCCACCAATAAGGCCGATGGGGAGGGTTAGAGAGCTGTTTTGGGGGGAATCAGGGAGGTTGGGGGCTAAGGGGGGATGCTACACCACAGCATATGTAAATATGCTATAAAAAATAAATTAACCCCTTAGTGACCAGAGCACTTTTCCATTTTCTGTCCGTTTGGGACCAAGGCTATTTTTACATTTCTGCGGTGTTTGTGTTTAGCTGAAATTTTCCTCTTACTCATTTACTGTACCCACACATATTATATACCGTTTTTCTCGCCATTAAATGGACTTTCTAAAAATACCATTATTTTCATCATATCTTATCATTTACTATAAAATAATTTATAAAATATGAGGAAAAATGGAAAAAAACACACTTTTTCTAACTTTGAACCCCAAAATCTGTTACATATCTACAACCACCAAAAAACACCCATGCTAAATAGTTTCTAAATTTTGTCCTGAGTTTAGAAATACCCAATGTTTACAAGTTCTTTGCTTTTTTTGTAACTTATAGGGCCATAAATACAAGTAGCACTTTGCTATTTTCAAACCATTTTTTTTCAAAATTAGCGCTAGTTACATTGGGACACTGATATCTTTCAGGAATCCCTGAATATCCATTGACATGTATATATTTTTTTTTAGAAGACATCCCAAAGTATTGATCTAGGCCCATTTTGGTATATTTCATGCCACCATTTCACCGCCAAATGCGATCAAATACAAAAAATCGTTCACTTTTTCACAAATTTTTTCACAAACTTTCAGTTTCTCACTGAAATTATTTACAAACTGCTTGTGCAATTATGGCATAAATGGTTGTAAATTCTTCTCTGGGATCCCCTTTGTTCAGAAATAGCAGACATATATGGCTTTGGCTTTGCTTTTTGGTAATTAGAAGGCCGCTAAATGCCACTGCCCACCACACGTGTATTATGCCCAGCAGTGAAGGGGTTAATTAGGAAGCATGTAAGGAGCTTTTTGGGGTATTTTTAGCTTTAGTGTAGTGTAGTAGACAACCCCAAGTATTGATCTAGGCCCATTTTGGTATATTTCATGCCACCATTTCACCGCCAAATGCGATCAAATTAAAAAAAATGTTACATTTTTCACAATTTTAGGTTTCTCACTGAAATCATTTACAAACAGCTTGTGCAATTATGGCACAAATGGTTGTAAATGCTTCTCTGGGATCCCCTTTGTTCAGAAATAGCAGACATATATGACTTTGGCGTTGCTTTTTGGTAATTAGAATGCTGATAAATGGCGCTGCGCATCACACGTGTATTATGGCTAGCAGTGAAGGGGTTAATTAGGTAGCTTGTAGGGAGCTTGCAGGGTTAATTTTAGCTTTAGTGTAGAGATCAGCCTCCCACCTGAAACATCAGACCCCCTGATCCCTCCCAAACATCTCTCTTCCCTCCCCTACCCCACAAATGTCCCCGCCATCTTAAGTACTGGCAGAAACTCTGCCAGTACTAAAATAAAAGGAGAATTTTGGCTTTTTTGTGCATTTTTTTTTAGCATATTTACATATGCTTATGTGTAGGATCCCCATTAGCCCCCAACCTCACTGATCCCCCACCAAACAGCTCTCTAACCCTCCCCCTCTGACTTAATGTGCGCCATCTTGGGTACTGGCAGCTGTCTGCCAGTACCCATTTTAGTGAAAAATATGCTGTTATATATTAAAAAAATGTCCCTTTTCTGTAGTGTAGCTTCCCCCCCCCCAATACCAACCCCCCACCCCTTCCTGATCCCTTAGATGTTTTAAAAAAAATAAGTTTATTATATATTTTTTGACAATCAACTTGTACCTTTTTTCTGTAGTGTAGCGGTTCCCACCCGCTCCCGCCCCGTGCACGCGCCCGCCCGCCACCCCCCGTGCACGCGCGCGCACCCGTGCGCGCCCCCGGCGATACCGCAACCGATCCCGCCCCCCTCTCTAACTAAGAAGCCATCGATGGCCGCCCACCCACCTCCCACTTCAGCTCCCACCCACCAACGAATGCGGCCATCGATGTCCGGTGCAGAGAGGGCCACAGAGTGGCTCTCTCTGCACCGGAGGGGTAAAAAATGTTATTGCAGGATGCCTCAATATCGAGGCATCCTGCAATAACCGGAAATCAGCTGGAAGTGATCAGGATCGCTTCCAGCTGCTTTCCAAACCGAGGACGTGCAGGGTACGTCCTTGGTCGTTAAGTGACTTTTTTAAGAGGACGTACCCTGCACGTCCTCGGTCATTAAGGGGTTAAAAAAAAAATAAAAACCTTTTATTTTAGTACTGGCAGACTTTCTGCCAGTACTTAAGATGGCGGGGACAATTTTGGGGTGGGGGAGGGAAGGGAGCTGTTTGGGAGGGATCAGGGGGTCTGATGTGTCAGGTGGGAGGCTGATCTCTGCACTAAAGCTAAAATTAACCCTGCAAGCTCCCTACAAACTACCTAATTAACCCCTTCACTGCTAGCCATAATACACGTGTGATGCACAGCAGCATTTAGCGGCCTTCTAATTACCAGAAAGCAACGGCAAAGTCATATATGTCTGCTATTTCTGAACAAAGGGGATCCCAGAGAAGCATTTACAACCATTTGTGCCATAATTGCACAAGCTGTTTGTAAATAATTTCAATGAGAAAACCTAAAATTGCGAAAAAATTTAAGTTTTTTTTAAATTTGATCGCATTTGGTGGTGAAATGGTGGCATGAAATATACCAAAATGGGCCTAGATCAATACTTTGGGTTGTCTACTACACTACACTTAAGCTAAATTTAACTCTACAAGCTCCCTACATGCTCCCTAATTAACCCCTTCACTGCTGGGCATAAAACATGTGTGGTGCGCAGTGGCATTTAGCAGCCTTCTAATTACCAAAAAGCAACGCCAAAGCCATATAAGTCTGCTATTTCTGAACAAAGGGGATCCCAGAGAAGCATTTACAACCATGTATGCCATAATTGCATAAGTTGCTTGTAAATAATTTCTGTGAGAAACCTAAAGTTTGTGAAAAAGTTAACAATTTTTTTTTATTTGATAGCATTTGGCGGTGAAATGGTGGCATGAAATATACCAAAATGGGCCTAGATCAATACTTTGGGTTGTCTACTACATTACACTTAAGCGAAAATTAACTCTACAAGCTGCCTACATGCTCCCCAATTAACACCTTCACTGCTGGGCATAAAACATGTGTGGTGCGCAGTGGCATTTAGCAGCCTTCTAATTACCAAAAAGCAACGCCAAAGCCATATGTCTGCTATAATGGCATGTCTGGCACACAGTGTTGGGGCAAGGGTCCATCTGACCACTGATACCTGGTCTGCAAAGCATGGTCAGGGCAGGTATATCACCTACACTGCGCACTGTGAAGCGGGCGTAACCCTTAAACGTAACCCTTACACTACCTGATCGATACAACATCATACCTGATGTTTTAAAGCACGTTATTCCAAACAATTTAGGAATGTTAGGTGATTTATGCCCTTTATGGATTAAAACCAGACTCTGCATCAACTATGTCATTTTCCATGGGAGTTTTGCCATGGATCCCCCTCCGGCATGCCACAGTCCAGGTGTTAGTGCCCTTGAAACAACTTTTCCATCACTATTGTGGCCAGAAAGAGTCCCTGTGGGTTTTAAAATTCACCTGCCTATTGAAGTCTATGGCGGTTTGCCCGGTTCGCCGGTTCGCAAACTTTTGTGGAAGTTCGAGTTCTCTGTTCGCGAACCCAAATTTTTAGGTTCGCGACATCACTACTGTCAAGTTGCCACTCACTTGTTTAATGTTAACCCTGCTTAAGTCTACTGCTCTGAGATTCTGGATATCAGGAACATATACTGCCATCAATTATGCTGAAAAGTGTGTTTACTAGATGTAAAGGATGACTCTCTGGGATATTTGCATGAAATTAAACCTACTCTGCTCTCCACAGTCTTTTAGTATAAAGGTGATTAGTGAAAGCTTGCCCGCTAGCCATATATGCTTGAGTTTGTGTTAAAATTGATTCTGCCTGGCCACAAAAGATGACGATATTCTACAGTACCTGGAAATTAATTAATTTTGGATACACACACCTTTGGTCTTTTCTTCTTCATGAAGGAAAACTTGAAGAGGCCTCTTTTCACAGTTAGCTTTACTATGGTTTTTAAGGGATAGCATACAAATTATATCAGTAAGTATAGCAAGTATTTCAATATATACTGTTTTCCTTCTAATTTGTCTCAAAGTTTTTTATATATATATATATATATATATATATATATGTATATATACTGTATATATATATATGTATATATACTGTATATATATATATACAGTATATATATATATATATATAATCTCCCCTCCTCTAATGACTGATTTGATATTTTCTATGCCCCAGCACTTAAAACTTTTAGTACTGCCTCCATGAAATTGTAAAACATGTCTAGCAACTGTGGTTATTTTTGTTGCCTTTATCAATGTCTTTTTTTAGCATTTCTAATGTTACTTAAATGTTCTGTCATATGAGTACCAAGTGTCCTGATTGTCTTGCCAACATAAAAAAAATTACAATCTCGGGCGGCGGATCTAGCTCTTATAATGACAGGACGCATCTTAGCGGAACTCAGCTGTGAATTTTTCTTTTTTTTAACTATTTTTCGACTCTATCTGTTTTTACATGGTGGAAGTTGTATATTTTCATATAGATGACCTCTTTGAAGCTTTGGGGACTCCAAGAACTAAGAACCAGTCTACAAACCTAATCTGAACCAGATAGGATGGCCACGTGATGGACTGCTATACTAATCCTGGCTGAAAATAATAAGGCTGAAAATATACGGCACCTGTTTCCTACTAAGATTGAGTTAGTTGTATCTTTCCTGCAAGATACTGTATGTGCTCCCATCTGGACCAACATCACACGAGCTGCGTGGCCATACTGAAATCCCCCACTGACATAGTTCATACTAATGACGACGTAGATGGCCTGCTTACCGGGTGCAATGCTGTAGGGCCCCAACGCTCGCTCCTAGTCGAGTTAAGAATGGTGCAGTCACACAGCATGCAGAGAGGTAACAGTGAGAAATTAATATACTTAGAGAGCAAAGAGTGGTAAACATAGAAGCCTTTCAACACGAACATCCTACAGATCCTGTAAGTCCCAGGATGATGAACCAGGATTTCTTAGGCATACAAACAACTAGAAACTTACATTACAAGCCTCAGCGATCTTTATTAATGCTCTTTCAATGAGACTCTAATGCTCAGGTACATTATGATGACTGGTCTGGGTGGCATGGGACTTATGAACACTCTAGCAGCTCACGATGGAACTTTGACACTAAAATAACTCAGGACACTTTACGCTTTTTCTTGACCCTAAGATCTGGAGTAGGGTGATTGCCTAACGGATTTAGAGCAGCGTCCGGATTGACTATATACAGACTATAATAGGACACCGTTCTATCCCCAATACTGAGATTTTACCAGCCTGAAGACCTACAGTTTGCATGCCGATTGTCATCCCAGATGACGGCCTTATGGCCTGAAGAGGGCAGACTCATGGCTCTGGACATTCCAATACTAATCTTAAAATATTAGTTGAACAGCATTAGCTTTTAAAGGGACAGTCTAGGCCAAAATAAACTTTCATGATTCAGATAGAGCATGTCATTTTAAACAATTTTCCAATTTACTTTTATCACCAATTTTGCTTTGTTCTCTTGGTATTCTTAGTTGAAAGCTTAACCTAGGAGGTTCATATGCTAATTTCTTAGACCGTGAAGGCCACCTCTTTTCAGAATGCATTTTAACAGTTTTTCACCACTAGAGGGTGTTAGTTCACGTATTTCATATAGATAACACTGTGCTCGTGCACGTGAAGTTATCTGGGAGCAGGCACTGGTTGGCTAAACTGCAAGTCTGTCAAAAGAACTGAAATAAAGGGGCAGTTTGCAGAGGCTTAGATACAAGATAATCACAGAGGTTAAAAGTATATTATTATAACTGTGTTGGTTATGCAAAACTGGGAATGGGTAATAAAGGGATTATCTATCTTTTTAAACAATAACAATTCTGGTGTAGACTGTCCCTTTAAAGTTTGCTGTATCATGTTAACCCTACTTAGTTACGCAGATAGATTTGTTTAGCTCACATTTTTCATGTTCGTGTAAATGTGCTCTAGAAAATTAGCTTTTCTCCAGTATACATTTTATTCACTTATAGACCTGAGAGAAGCTTTAGCTTTACAAGAGAGTTTTGGTGTATCTGCATGATTGCAAATCCTTGGCTGTTCTGCATATATATTTAATATTTTATGGCTGTAACCATTCAAAATAATCACTCTCTAAAGGTCCAAGAGAGATCATATATTTCATTAGAATGTTATTTGCCTACTTTAATGCTAACTAGCTCATCTTATAATCTATTGTATATTATGTTTGTAATATCAATTGCTAAGTTCCTTTCAACGTATCTAGGTCCAAAAATGCCAGCTTGTTCTCATATATATTCCTATTACTTTTTAGTGTGTCGCTGCACTTTACTTTTGTCTATATTATCACAAGCTAATTTTAACTATATCGGTTAACTTGTTCTATCTCATTGCTGGCTTAAAGGTTAATCGTGGTTAACACGAGTGTTTTCTAACAGAATGATGTTACTTTTAGTGATCTACTGCAATACTATGTCTATAAACTCTTAGCTAAAGAGATTATGTAACTATTACATCCTTAAGTATACATTCTGCAGTACTATCCACATATGCCTTACTCTCACACAGATTACAAGTTTTGCGCTATAGAAGGTGCGAAATGAACATCACAAATGTTGCTTTATTTCACCTCCATAGCGCTGCCATTACAAGTTTTGAAAAACCCGGCTTGTGCGTGCGATATGGTGCTTTTAAGCTCCATACCGCACAAAATACAAGCACTGTTTTGACGTGCTCGTGCACACTTTTCCCATAGACATCAATGGGGAGAGCGGGTCAGAAAAAAGTCTAATGCCTGCAATCGCGGAAAGAAAAGCTCCGTAATGCAGTCCCATTAATGTCTATGGGGGAAAAAAACTAACGTTTAAACCTAACACCCTAACATAAACCCCACGTCTAAACACCCCTAATCTGCTGCCCCTGACATCGCCGACACCAACATAATGTTATTAACCCCTAATCTGCCGCCCCCATATCGCCGCCACCTAAATAAAACTATTAACCCCTAATCTTCTGCCCCTGACATCGCCGACACCTACATAATGTTATTAACCCCTAATCTGCTGCCCCCATATCGCCGCCACCTAAATAAAACTATTAACCCCTAATCTGCTGCTCCCGATATCGCCAGCAATATACTGAAGTTATTAACCCCTATTCCCCTGCACCCCAACATCGCCCACACTATAATATATCGATTAACCCCTATTCTGCCACTCCCCGACATCGCCGCAACTAAATAAAGCTATTAACCCCTAAACCTCTGGCCTCTCACATGACTACCTCTAAATAAATCTACCCCTAAACCTAACGTAACCGTAACCCTAAACCTAACCCTAAAACCCCCTAACTTTAACATAATTACAATAGAGCTAAATTAAAGTTAGCATTATTAACTAAATAATACCTATTTAAAACTAAATACATACTTAACTGTGAAATAAAACCTAAGCTAGCTACAATATAACTAATAGTTATTTTGTAGCTAGCTTAGGTTTTATTTTTATTTCACAGGAAAGTTTGTATTTATTTTAACTAGGTAGATTAGTTAGTAAATAGTTATTAACTATTTATTAACTACCTAATTAAAATAAATACAAACTTACCTGTGAAATAAAACCTAAGCTACCTTACACTAAAACCTAAAATTACAAAAAATAAAAAAAACCTACCATTACAAAAAAACAACAACAATATTATCCAAAAAAATAAAAAAATATTCCTATTCTAATACCCTTTAAAAAAAATAAAAACCCACCCAAGATTTTAGCAGCTCTAGTTGCTATTGGCTGATTCAAATTTTTCATCCAATAGGAATGCAAGGTAGGCCATCTTGAATCATGGACCATATGAAGAGGATGCTCCGCACCGGATGTCTTCAGGATGGACCCGCTCCTCGCGTCTGGGATAAAGATAGAAGATGACGCCTGCATGAAGATTGAAGAGGCCACCTGGATGAAGACTTCTCGCCGCTTGGATGAGGACTTCGCCGCCGGGATGAACATTGAAGAGGCCGTCTGGATGAAGACTTCTCGCTGCCTGGATGAAGATCGTTCAAGCAGGACTTAAAAAACTGTAAGTGGATCGTCGGGGGTTAGTGATAGGTTTTTTTTTAAGTTTTTTTGGGTGGTTTTTTTTTTTTAGTTTAGGGTTTGGGCAGCAAAAGAGCTAAATGCCCTTTCAAGGGTAATGCCCATCCAAATGTCCTTTTCAGGGCAATGGGTAGCTTAGGTTTTTTTTTAGAGTTAGGTTTTTTATTTTTGGGGGTTAGTTGGGTGGTGGGTTTTACTGTTGGGGGGGTCTTTGTATTTTTTTTTACAGGTAAAAGAGCTGTTTAACTTTTAAGGGCTATTGGTAGTTTATTGTAGGCTAGGTTTTTTTTATTTTGGGTGGGCTTTTTTATTTTGATAGGGCTATTAGATTAGGTGTAATTCTTTTTTATTTTTGATAATTTCGTTTGTTATTTTTTGTAATTTGTGTGTAATTTTTAGAGTAGTGTTAGGATTTTTTATTGTGTAGTTTAGTTTAATTTAATTGGTAGTTAGTTTAATTTTAGTTTAATAATTATAGTAGTTTAATTGTTAGTTTAAACCTAGGTTTTTTTAAATTTGACAGGTAAGTTTTAATTTAATTTAAGATAGGGAAATTGTATTATTATTATTATCAGGTATTTGTAGAGCGCCAACAGGTTCCGCAGTGCTATGAACATAGGTGGTATATAAAAACGATTACAGGTATCAAATGGGGAGAGAGAGTCCTGCCGAGAGTTGCACTGTTGTAGTCGGCTCTTATGTAATTTTAATCTAATGTTAGGTGGGGGCGTTAGGTTTAGGGGATACTAGTTTAATTTAGTTTATTGCGATGTGGGGGGGCTTTCGGTTTAGGGGTTAATAGTTTATTTTAATATATTTAGTTGTGGGGGGCTTGCGGTTTAGGGGTTAATGGGTTTATTATAGTGGCGGCGGTGTAGGGCTATTAAGTATAGTGGGGCAGACGGCAGATTAGGGGTTAATAATATTTAAATAGTGTTTGTGATGCAGGAGGGCGGTGGTTTAGAGGTTAATAACTTTATGATAGTGGTGACAATGTCGGGGAGCGGTGGAATAGGGGTTAATAATTATTTTTAGTGGCGGCGATGTCGGGAGCGGCAGATTATGGGTTAATAAGTTTAATATAGTGTTTGCGATGAGGGAGGGCCTCGGTTTAGAGGTTAATAGGTAGTTTATGGGTGTTTAGTACACTTTGTAGCCCTTTAGTTATAAATTTTAAGCAAAAGATTTGTAGTGAAAAACTCCTAACTTCTGCTTTTAGTTGGCGTTATGGATCTTATCGTTTTAGGGTGTAACGCAGGTTTTTTTAGTCTTACCACAAAACTCGTAATGGCAGCGCTATGGGAATCCCATGAAAAAACTTCATTTTTACGAGTGTGGGACTGACGTTGCATTACAGGCTAAAAAGCTTGCAGTACAGCTATACCGACAAGACTTGTAATAGCTGTGGTGCTGTTTTAACACTGAAATTACCATTTTTCCAGTGTTAAACCACAAACGCATAACTCGTAATCTAGTTGTCTGGTAATTAAGAAATATCTTTAATCCCTCATGAAACTAACTAATCGAATGGGCTAGTAATCATACCTAATTCCTAGTTTACTTGAACCTAAGGGTTATACTTGCATACTCTTCTTCTAAGACATAGCTTGATGTTAATATGTTTTGAGACACAGACCTAGGTTCGAAAGTATACGCTTTATTATTTTAGAACGGAGAAGATAGAGGGCACCGCATAGTGCAAATCAGACTATTCCACAAAGGGTGATGGTAGATATTAAGAATCTTACTCACGTGGTGAAAGGCACTAATGTGCAGTATAGGCAGTCCGGAACCAACCAGTCGTCCGGTAGACACAGTGGTAAATCAATCAGCAGAAGGAGTCCTCGTCCCACCAGGGGGAGTCCAAAGATCCCAGGTACAAGAAAGGTGGAAATATTCTTCCCAATAATAATTCAGCAGCAAGTTGAGAGTAAAGGAATTTAATTAAAAAAAATCAAAACAACAGAAACGCGTTTCTCAGTGTCACAGCACTGTTTCATTGGCCTTCATTTAATTTTTTGTATTAAATTCCTTTACTCTCAACTTGCTGCTGAATTATTATTGGGAAGAATATTTCCACCTTTCTTGTACCTGGGATCTTTGGACTCCCCCTGGTGGGACGAGGACTCCTTCTGCTGATTGATTTACCACTGTGTCTACCAGACGACTGGTTGGTTCCGGACTGCCTATACCGCACATTAGTGCCTTTCACCACGTGAGTAAGATTCTTAATATCTACCATAACCCTTTGTGGAATAGTCTGATTTGCACTATGTGGCGCCCTCTATCGTCTCCATTCTAGATCTCCATATCCTGTGTTGTGGCGTGACACTCTAGAGGAGCTGCCCCCAGCCTTGGATCAGAGTTTTTGAGACTGCACGAAATTATACTAGCAGGACTTTCATATTCTACTAATCACTTGTGGACTTTCCATATTTTATATCTGTTTCATGTGCATTTGTGTATATGCATGCTTACTAGCTGATTTATTAGGTTTGTGTTTTTATATATTATATGCAGATTGTACTATCTGAACTACCAACCTATATATACTCTGATGATTTAGAAATTGTGACCATTGGAGTCAACTATTTATATATCTCACATCCTATATATTATGTATTTTATATGATCCCTTATATCATATATATATAACTCCTATCACTACTTGGCATCTCTTATAGGTACCTGTGTGGCTATAGTCCCCATCTGTGTACAGTTTGCCCATCCGCTTTATTATTTTAGTTTATTTACCTCAATGTCTAATATCAATAGTCTAATATCAATAGTCTAATATCAAATAATTTCTACTGACAATTCGATCTAACCCACCCTCATTTTTATAACTCACAAGGCCACATATTGATACACTTCCCTAACCACCTACCTCCAGCACCCCCCCTTCCCCCCACCTAACATCCACACGATACTCTCTATCTTCTAATTGATAGCATTTAACTCCTATTTAATATAATATCTTATATATCTGATTTACCCCAACCCCAGTTTTACATTAGCACTTAAACTCAATAATCACCCACTTATTGCCCAAATTCCCATGCAGGTGTGCTCATCATTTAACTAACTTTTCACCTACCACTTATTAAGTGTAACTGACTACCTTGCACTACTAGAGATATCTTACCCCTTGTAACGCTTGAACTCCTTCTCTTCTCTCCTTCCATTATACACTCCTTGAGCTCTCAATATACGCCACTTCCCACTAGTGGGCCCCTTAGGCCCACATACCTGCACAATATTGCTATTCATTAAACTAAACAGTCTACCATACATAAACAAATTATCAGGAACATCTATATAAAGTACCTACAGTGGCGGATTTATGTTTTGTGCTGCCCTAGGCACTCAAAATTCTGCTGCCCCCCCCCCCCTCAAAGGTTTTAGGCCTTTTTTCCACTTAATATTTTTTTGGGTCAGTGTATAAAATGTTTTTGTTTTGTTCGTTTTTCATAACAATTCAAATGAAAATGGGCTAGCAAAACACTTGCATACAGGTGGGTTGAATTGCATGCATCTCATATCATTTTCTCTCCCTGAGAGAGGGGAGAGAAAAGAAGGGGAGGGAAAAAAAGGGAGGGAAAGGAAAGCAGGAAGGGAGGGAGAGAGAGAAGAAAAAAGTGGTGAGGGAAAGAAAGAAGTGAAAGAAGGGAGCAAGGAAGGGAGTTGAGAGAAAGAAGGGAGGGAGGGAAAGAAGGGAGGGAGGGAGTTGAGGAAGGGAGTGAGTTGAGGAAGGAAGCGAGGGAGAAAGGGAAAGAATGGAGAGAGGAAGGGAGGGAAAGAAGAATACACTTTGAAACAATCACTGCCCTTTACATGCAACAACATACAGTAATTACCATTATTCAAGTAATGAAACTTTTTAGGTGTCCGTTTACTATTTACTCCGTGGGTTCATGAATGCAGAGAAAGCTAGCTATTAGTAGCTAACATAAATTAGTGCTGAGAGTTTATGATATTGGCACAAGGTCTTCTCCTCCAGCCTCACCTTGGAAGCATATCCCCGGTCAAGTTTCTCACCAAGAACGCTTCCACTGCAAAAATGCCGGCGGCTCTAAATGAAGCAACGGTTTAAAGGAGAACTGCCTGTAAAGAGCGACCTTAATCAGTGCATGTGCCTTGTCTTCTCTGTAAAAGCCTGCACTTTATCTCTCACTGTACTGTGTGCTGGCTTTTAGAGAGAGGATAGGGCAGATGTTCTGCCCCTCCCAAATCTGCTGCCCTAGGCACCGGCCTTGTTGGCCTAGGCCATAATACGCACCTTATTACCTATCTTTGATCTTAGCACATAATGTATGTCCCATCCTAATAAGACCGATTGTCTTAGTGTATGCTCCTCTTGGATCACCTGTATACTTTGTCTGGATATACTCTTCTTGTGTCATTCCCATGGACATGCAATTCCCTTCCTGTGATTGTGTATTATATAACCTAACTTGTATCTAATTTCCTCAATAAAAATGTATTAAAAAAAAAATTACAATCACATGACAGGCAGAATATGACATTAGTGCTTTTAAATTTCGTAAAATTGGCTATCTTTCATCTTTTGCCAAATCTATCCTGAATTGTTTGTTTTTTCACCATATGTTAACACACTTTACATCCACCACATGGGATAGACCCATTATATATGGGGGGCTTATTTTATGTATGCTATTCACCCTGTCATCTGATGACGACGTCTGCAGCTATCTGTCAGGAAACAGGGGGGTGAATCATACTTTTGTTGGTGGGAAGTGTCCCATTATAGAAGAGGTTACACCTCTCACATTATTTTAATACATATCAATAAAAGTTAATTTGTATTCATCATCCGGTTGAGTGGATTGAGTGCTAAAATCCCCCCTCTCTTTTTTTAGAATCTTCATTTCCCTGGTTTATTGCATTCTAGTTAAGGGGATAGCACCGGACTGTGAGATATTTTGCTCACAGTACTTTTTCAACTTTAGTTTACTTTTATCACAGTGCCAATATTAGTAACTTTCTTTTCTAAATCACTACTCATGCAAGCAGAATATTGGAATTAAAGGCAAAGTATAAATCAAAATAAACTTTTTTTTTTATTTTAAAAATATATTTCTTTAGTCGTGTGTTGTAAATCTCACCTTTGGAACTTTTTTTTTTTTAACAAATGCTGAAATAGCATCATACTTACATACCACTTCCTCTAAGGGAGGGGGGGAAATTGCAACTCAATGGAGAAGTAGATCACCCACTAAAACAGACTTCAGTTGTATTTAGTAAGGTGCAGTCAAAGCTGGAAAGGTTTAAAGTTTTAAAGAGAGAGATCACATTTATAAAAAAAAAAAAGGTAAGACCATTTTCTACACAATCATTTTTGTTTTGTAAAATTTATCTGCTCAGTATATTTGCTACTGCACATTTAATTTGAGGTTTGCAAGTTTTAAATTTTGCCATAAAATTGCTTTGTAAGTAAAATATTTGGTGCTTTTTAGTGTATAAATGATCTAAATCTAGACAAATTATTTATTTTAAACAGTTTTTACACTTTTTAAGTTGTACTTGCTATAATTATAAATGACATTTATTTGAATATAAATATTTGTAACAACGTAGCAAGTGGTATAAAGAATTTGCATGTGAAATCTGAGTAATTGGGTTGTTTTTAAGACTCCACTAGATTGGTTGTAACTGTTATATATAAACTGTATTTTTTTATATCATAAAACTACAAAGAAAATATTATTGTTTCTATATATTTTATTTGCAACAATGTAAAGCCTATAAATCTGTCACTTGCGTTAATTTAATGATTTGTCTTACAAGATTCTAAAACCTGCAATACTTCCTGTCAACGGAAATTGCTATGAATCTCTTACAAATATGATATGGCTATAGAGTAAAAAACAGGGGAAGCACTTTTAAACTAATTAAATTAGTACCAAACACAATTTATTTTATGTATCCATATATTCTTGATATGGAACATATGTTGCTATAATAAAGCAGGATTTAAAGAAACAGTTTTAGACCTTGTAGTGTTTAAGGTACTGAATCATGGAAAAGATACAAAGGGGAACAAAATATATAATAGGGATATGACAACATCCTCTTTTTGTAGTTTAGCATTTAAACATCCAGATATAAGAGCCAAGAGTGATCTAAGGGAATTTTGCTTTCTGTCTAAAGAACTTATCATAGACACCACTATAAAGAATAATATGCACAGATACTGATCTAGGAATCCAGTATAAAACCTTTTAAAAACTTATTAGAAGCTCCCAATTTAGCACTGTTGATTAGGTTAGGCTGGGACACCCACTGAAGGGGGCTGAGAGCAGACTCTCCCTCCTCCCCTGCATATGAAAAGACCCATTATACAAACAAAATAAATCTGAAGTCTGTATGCATCAGTATATATTTAAACTTTGGGGCTTGGTTAGGAGTCTTAAAATCCACACAATGTTATTTAAAAATAAGTAAAACTATACATTGTTACAAAAACACCCCTAGATGGGCTATATAAAGGGTTCTCTGATAAAAATGACTTCTCCTAACAGGCAATTAATTACAATATCTTAATTTTGGAGAGGTTTTTTTGTCTCATTTCTGTAGAAAGTATAGGATGGTATTGTTGCACATGGTTAATTAAATGGTTCTAATTTATTTTACCTTTAAAGTTAACATCTCCATTTATATTTTTAAAATAAAATAAAATTGATATATAAAGAATAAAACTGAATCATCCGTATCAGGGTTTCACAACTCAAAGGGACGTGAAACCCATTTTTTTGTTTTGTTTTAATGATTCAGATAGAGAATACAATCTTTAACAAGATTACAATTTACTTCTATTATCTAATTTGCTTCATTCTTTAGATATCCTTTGTTTAAGAAATAGCAATGCACATAGGTGAGCCAATCACATGAGGCATCTATGTTCAGCCACCAATCAGCAGTTACTGAGCCTATTTAGATATGCTTTTCAACCAAGGCTATCAAGAGAAAAAAGCAAATTAGATACTAGGGGGTCGTTTTATCATTGTCTGTCCAACATGATACGCTGTAGCGTATCATGTCTGACAGACATCACTGAATGCCGACAGCATACACTACCGGCATTTAACATTGCACAAGCAGTTCTGGTGAACTGCTTGTGCAATGCCGCCTCCTGCAGATTCGCGTCCAATCGGCCACTAGCAGGGGGTGTCAATCAACCCAATCATATAAGATCGGGCGGAATGCAGACTGCAGCTTCAGAGGCAGTGGACCAGTTATGGAGCAGCGGTCTTAAAGGGACAGTAAACGTACAGTAGCCGTAACTTCATAAATTACAAGTATTGCCAGTATTTTTTTTAGTCTAAAGTTGGACTCTGCTCCAGGATCTACTGAGCAGGTCTTGGATTTTCAAAGTGCTATTCACGGGCGTGCTGGCTAGTCACAGCATGCCCGTTCAAACCATTGGACTGAATGTAGCTAGCTCCCACTCTGGTATGGTAGTGGGAGCGAGCTACATTCAGTCCAATGGCGCTATCGGGCGTTCTGGGACTAGCCAGCATGCCCGTAAATAGCACTTTGAAAATCCAAGACCCACTCAGTAGATCCTGGTGCAGAGTCCAACTTTAGACTAAAAAAAATTGGCAATACTTGTAATTTATGAAATCACCGCTAGAATAATGTTATATAATTCTGTCCTATGTGCAGAATTATTTAACATTTTTCTGTACGTTTACTGTCCCTTTAAGACCGCTGCTCCATAACTGCTGTTTCTGGCGAGCCTGAAGGCTCACGCGGAAACAAGAGCATAAGGAGCCATTCGGCCCTTGATAAATTGGCCCCTAGAAGTCCATTTCATCATCAGTAATTTATGGCTCGTAACATTTTATTTCTGGCTTATTGCCTTATTCTACATATATCTATATAGTCATGCATATTTGGCTTTTAATAAAGATGTGTTTGGTTTCTTAATGTTTTACTGTCCTCTAAATGTACATTTGTTAATGCTAACTGGCATTATTTTACAAGTGCACCTCCCACGAACTAGAGCCAGGATCAGTCTTGAGGAAAGGGAGGAGATTTGAGGCTGAAGTCTTGATTGTGGCCTTGATATGTACTGGCATTTATCCACACTTAGAGGTAGATTAAACTGCTGTGTACAATTACAGTTACATGATTACTACTCATCTTCTTGCACCTGTGGCTCTCTTTAAAGCGGTTTATAATTTATACTGGGCGCCGCCATCTTGTATTGTTGTGACAGAAGCAGTGCACTTTTACAGATCAGTGACATTGCCGGCTTTTTGACAGCTGCACCCGGCACTTTGGATTTGCATAGCAAATATAAAAAATAAAAAAAACTTCAGAATAATATATCCCAGTGCAGGAATACAAAAATGTACAGCATGATAGAGCTTGTCAAGAAGACAAGAGTGTCACGGACCTGTGAATGTGCATCTCTTCTTTCAAGGGTACAAGAATACATCATTCCAAGATGGCAGCACCCAGTGTGAAGATGTAGAGCATCCCTAACCGGCAGTTTTAAAGGGTTAAAATAAGAGAATAATTGTAAAAAACAAAAGATGCAGGCACAGAAAGAACAACAGTAGCATGATGAGTACAAATTATGCTACTGTTGTACCCAGCAGTTTCATGTTTATTTAAAGGGACAGCAACACCTTGCAATAAGATGTATTGCTAAAGAATAACAGCAGCCAAGTCTAATCATTTTTAAAACAAATTAACATTATGTTATCATTATCATATGGGCTTGAGTTAATAGCTGGCTTGTCACTGTCATATTTCTAATATAGAGTGAATTGTGTTGTAGTTCTTATTTATTAAAGTCAATTAGGTAAGGGAGGGTTAGTCTTAGAAATTGTCAGTGTGCTTTTTTAGTCCTGAGATTTGGAAAATTCTCAACTTTCAGAAATACATTACATGAAAAGGAAGCAAAATAAATCATGAAAGTATATTACAAAGTTGTTTAGCTATGCTTAATGAAATAGGCTATATTAAAATCTTATTGTCTCTACTGTCCCTTTAAGCCTACTAAATATTACCAGATGTTCCATTAAAACATAAGGCAATTCCTATGCAACCTGAACTGATAACAGTAATGCCATGTCACATGTATTAGATGAGCCACCTGCCTTATAAAGTCACCCTTCCTAACTGTAGTCATAAAACAATTATAAAATGAAAATGTGCCTGCTCTTCAGTAAGGCCATTTAGCCAGACATCAATATGTGGCTAAAAAGGCCCCAAATGTGGAACACCCTACAGAACACTTGATTTAATTCTAAATAATGTTGGATTAAAAATTGCATAAAGTTAGTCTATCACAATATCCACACATACTATTCTGCAATTAACCAAAGGCAAGTAACATTCTTTGCCAATAACTGAAGAACGGAGAGGATTTTTTTACAGACCCCTAAGAAAGAAATGAAAAAAGCAAATGCATTTTATTATTGTACTATCGCTTGCATGTAGCTATGGATATAGGGACAACACTAAATTCAATAGAATCAATACAATAGAGAGTGCAGGTTTATGAGACTTAATTTATTTCAGTTATCAAATTATGAACAGTCTTTTTTATATGCACACTTTCTGTGGCACCAGCTCCTACTGAGCAAGTGCACGACATTACAGTGTATACGTATATATGACTCTTTGATTGGCTAATAGCTGTCACATGATACAGGGGACTGGCAAATGGAAAGACATTTTTAAATTTGTCAGAAAATATCTAATGCTGCTGCAATGTCTATATTACTGAATTTAGTGGTTCTTAAACTCCTGCAAAGGAATTAAACACATAAAGTCAGTTCCAAAGAAGCAATGCACTACAGATGAGCCAATGACAAGAGACAAATGTGTGTAGCCACCAATCCCCAGCTAGCTCCCAGTAGTGTAGGGTTATATGCATACTCTTTTCCAACAAAGGATACCAAGAGAACAAAGTACATTTGAAAACAGAAGTGAATTTAAGTGTTTCAAAATTGAATGTTCTTTTATTATTCAAGTATGCAAGTTTAATATTGTCCGCCACTTCTCTTTAACTCTCCATGCTAAATGAGGCAGGTGCTTAAAGCACAGAAGAAAATACAGCTACTAGATTAGAATTGTAAGTTTGAAGGGACAGTGTACACCAATTTTCATATCATAGGCACTACTATAAAGAGGAATATGCACAGGTACTGCTATAAAAATCTAGTATAAAACCTTTTAAAACTTACTTAGAAGCTCCCAGTTTAGCACTGTTGATGAGGTTGTCTGGGACACCCAGTGAAAGAGACTGGGAAAAAAAAGAGCAGCCCCCCTTCCCTGCATATGAAAAGACAGATAACAAACAGGAGCCAGCAGGAGTCTGTAAACACATGTATACATCTGGCACTGTGGGGCTTGGTTAGAAATCTGAAAATCAGCACAATGTTATTAAAAAAATAAGCAAAACTATACATTGTTACAAAAACACTACCAGAAATGCTAAATAAATAGATCATCTACAAAACATTTATGCAAAGAAAAATCTAGTGTAAAATGTCTCTTTAAGTGACAGCTTTTACTTAGCACATGACAAATACAGACAATTTGTCTGTATGCATCGTGCCCAGTAAAAATGTAATTAAACCCGTGATCATATAACTAGAATTGTTTTTACTTAAACATGTGTATTGCAAAAATGTATGGTCAAAAATGAAGTACACTATAAGCATTTAAATTTGTAATATACTGTTTCTTTAGCATAGCTTAAAAAATGTAAGGCATTAAAGGTAAGGTAAAGTTGAGCCCACTAGTTAACACTATCTTACATAGAATAAAAAATAAGCATAAGTTTCATTCATCGTTATTATCCTAATTGTCGTAATTACTTCTATTTCTACCTTACAAGTACTCGCCCGACACAAATCTTACCTCTGCCCGCCATTTTTAGAATAGTTGATTGACAGTGTAGATCTATATTAACGTCCAATTAGCTTTTTTTCCCCTGGGGGGTCAGCCCATCCATTCCTACGTCACTAGATTCCTGAACGCATGCGTTTTACTAGAATCATCGTAGTTCCACCTGTGCTCATTCGTGAGATGCGCATGCTCTGTGCGACCTATTCAGCTGTGAATCTCAGAATAAGCATCGCATTGATACTTTTGATCAATTAATACTTTGTATCGTCGGCAAGTTGCGTATGCGCAGACTAAATCTACTTTGTGAACGCGCTTTCACCTGACGTAGAGAGCGTGTGGGACCGCTCTCTGACATGAAACAGAAAAACACTGAAGTGGCATGGGGGTGGAGTTGGCAAATAAACGGTAGGAAAAATAAAGATTAGATTGCATCTAAAGTATAGCATAAAAAAAAAATAAAGTTAACGACTACGTTGTTATTGACTAATAGAATGCTTAGAGGCTTTCAATACCGCTAAAGTTTACCTTTACTTTAACCATCTATTACTGAAACTTTATTTTTTCAATAATATTGTATTTGCTCATCACAGTTTAAAGATCTGTAGTTTTGTGACAGTTGTTTAGGAACTAATACTTTGTTATTGACTTTTTAATTAGTTTAAAAACACAGTTAAATAGGTGTGTCAGAACCCATGTTTACAGACCAAGTGGTTCATTTTATGCCTCTCCCTTCCCCTTCCTGTATTCCCCAACTCTAAATACGTAGTAATACAAATGAAACGTTGTCTGTGGTTTCCCCCTAATGCAGAATGCTTATGTACTTGTGTTACTCAATGCCTTGGGGAAACAATATGAAAGATAGAAGAAAAATAATAATTCTAACAAATGTAGGTGTATGTGTTCTTATGTGTTTTGAACCTTGAGAAGATTCTATTTGTCAAAATTAAACTTTCATGATTCAGATAGGGCATGCAATTTTAAACAACTTTCCAAATTACTTTTATCATTAAAGGGACAGTACACTGTAAAATTGTTTTTATGTTAATGTATTTTTAAAACTTGTTATACCAGCTGCACTATATAAAATGTATGAGAAATTGTATTTTCAGGTTTATTTGTATATATGAAGTAGCTGGTTTTGTGCTTTTAAACCACAGCCTATTACAATGGGTTGAGCTTCAGGTAATATTATATCTCATTATGTTATCACTTTTATGCACACAGACTTGCTTCCTTATCTTATATTTTTCTGGAAAACTAAAGCTCAATACATAGAGAGAACAATGGAAAATTATCATTTTTTTTAACTTAAAGGGATAGTCTAGTCAAAATTAAACTTTCATGATTCAGATAGGGCATGTCATTTTAAACAACTTTCCAATTGACTTTTATCATTAAATTTGCTTTGTTCCCTCTGTGGTATTTTTGAAAAGCTAAACCTAGGTAGGCTCAAACTGATTTCTAAACCGTTAAAAACCGGCTCTTAGCTCAGAGCATTTTGAAAGTTTTACACAGTTAGACAGTACTAGTTCATGTGTGTCATATAGATAACATTGTGCTCACTCCCATGGAGTTATTTAGGAGTCTGCACTAATTGGCTAAACTGCATGTCTGTCAAAAGCACTGAGATAAGGGGGCAGTCTGTAGAGGCTTAGATACAAAGTAATCACAGCGGTAAAAAGTATATTAATATAACAGTGTTGGTTATGCAAAACTGGGGAATGGGTAATAAAGGGATTATCTATCTTTTTAAACAATAACAATTCTGGTGTAGACTGTCCCTTTAAGTTAAAAAGTATATCACAGATTTCTTTCATGTAATTAGCAAGAGTCCATGAGCTAGTGACGTATGGGATATACATTCCTACCAGGAGGGGCAAAGTTTCCCAAACCTCAAAATGCCTATAAATACACCCCTCACCACACCCACAATTCAGTTTTACAAACTTTGCCTCCGATGGAGGTGGTGAAGTAAGTTTGTGCTAGATTCTATGTTGATATGCGCTCCGCAGCAAGTTGGAGCCCGGTTTTCCTCTCAGCGTGCAGTGAATGTCAGAGGGATGTGAGGAGTATTGCCTATTTGAATGCAGTGATCTCCTTCTAAGGGGTCTATTTCATAGGTTCTCTGTTATCGGTCGTAGAGATTCATCTCTTACCTCCCTTTTCAGATCGACGATATACTCTTATATATACCATTACCTCTGCTGATTCTCGTTTCAGTACTGGTTTGGCTATCTACTATATGTAGATGAGTGTCCTGGGGTAAGTAAGTCTTATTTTCTGTGACACTCCTAGCTATGGTTGGGCACTTTGTTTATAAAGTTCTAAATATATGTATTCAAACATTTATTTGCCTTGACTCAGAATGTTCAACTTTCCTTATTTTCAGACAGTCAGTTTCATATTTGGGATAATGCATTTTAACATTTTTCTTACCTTAAAATTTGACTTTTTCCCTGTGGGCTGTTAGGCTCGCGGGGGCTGAAAATGCTTCATTTTATTGCGTCATTCTTGGCGCGGACTTTTTTGGCGCAAAAATTCTATTTCCGTTTCCGGCGTCATACGTGTCGCCGGAAGTTGCGTCATTTTTTGACGTTATTTTGCGCCAAAAATGTCGGCGTTCCGGATGTGGCGTCATTTTTGGCGCCAAAAAGCATTTAGGCGCCAAATAAATGTGGGCGTCTTATTTGGCGCGAAAAAATATGGGCGTCACTTTTGTCTCCACATTATTTAAGTCTCATTTTTTATTGCTTCTGGTTGCTAGAAGCTTGTTCTTTGGCATTTTTCCCATTCCTGAAACTGTCATTTAAGGAATTTGATCAATTTTGCTTTATATATATATGTTGTTTTTTCTCTTACATATTGCAAGATGTCTCACGTTGCATCTGAGTCAGAAGATACTACAGGAAAATCGCTGTCAAGTGCTGAATCTACCAAAGCTAAGTGTATCTGCTGTAAACTTTTGGTAGCTATTTCTCCAGCTGTTGTTTGTATTGATTGTCATGACAAACTTGTTAAAGCAGATAATATTTCCTTTAGTAAAGTACCATTGCCTGTTGCAGTTCCTTCAACATCTAAGGTGCAGAATGTTCCTGATAATATAAGATATTTTGTTTCTGAATCCATAAAGAAGGCTATGTCTGTTATTTCTCCTTATAGTAAACGTAAAAAATCTTTTAAAACTTCTCTCCCTACAGATGAATTTTTAACTGAACATCATCATTCTGATTCTGATGATTCCTCTGGTTCAGAGGATTCTGTCTCAGAGGTTGATGCTGATAAATCTTCATATTTATTTAAAATGGAATTTATTCGTTCTTTACTTAAAGAAGTCCTAATTGCTTTAGAAATAGAGGATTCTGGTCCTCTTGATACTAAATCTAAACGTTTAAATAAGGTTTTTAAATCTCCTGTAGTTATTCCAGAAGTTTTTCCTGTCCCTGATGCTATTTCTGCAGTAATTTCCAAAGAATGGGATAATTTGGGTAATTCATTTACTCCTTCTAAACGTTTTAAGCAATTATATCCTGTGCCGTCTGACAGACTAGAATTTTGGGACAAGATCCCTAAAGTTGATGGGGCTATTTCTACCCTTGCTAAACGTACTACTATTCCTACGTCAGATGGTACTTCGTTTAAGGATCCTCTAGATAGGAAAATTGAGTCCTTTCTAAGAAAAGCTTATCTGTGTTCAGGTAATCTTCTTAGACCTGCTATATCTTTGGCTGATGTTGCTGCAGCTTCAACTTTTTGGTTGGAAACTTTAGCACAACAAGTAACACATCGTGATTCTCATGATATTATTATTCTTCTTCAACATGCTAATAATTTTATCTGTGATGCCATTTTTGATATTATCAGAGTTGATGTCAGGTTTATGTCTCTAGCTATTTTAGCTAGAAGAGCTTTATGGCTTAAAACTTGGAATGCTGATATGGCTTCTAAATCAACTTTACTTTCCATTTCTTTCCAGGGTAACAAATTATTTGGTTCTCAGTTGGATTCCATTATTTCAACTGTTACTGGTGGGAAAGGAACTTTTTTACCACAGGATAAAAAATCTAAAGGTAAAAACAGGGCTAATAATCGTTTTCGTTCCTTTCGTTTCAACAAAGAACAAAAGCCTGATCCTTCATCCTCAGGAGCAGTTTCAGTTTGGAGACCATCTCCAGTTTGGAATAAATCCAAGCCAGCTAGAAAGGCAAAGCCTGCTTCTAAGTCCACATGAAGGTGCGGCCCTCATTCCAGCTCAGCTGGTAGGGGGCAGGTTACGTTTTTTCAAGGAAATTTGGATCAATTCTGTTCACAATCTTTGGATTCAGAGCATTGTTTCAGAAGGGTACAGAATTGGTTTCAAGTTGAGACCTCCTGCAAAGAGATTTTTTCTTTCCCGTGTCCCAGTAAATCCAGTAAAAGCTCAAGCATTTCTGAAATGTGTTTCAGATCTAGAGTTGACTGGAGTAATTATGCCAGTTCCAGTTCCGGAACAGGGGATGGGGTTTTATTCAAATCTCTTCATTGTACCAAAGAAGGAGAATTCTTTCAGACCAGTTCTGGATCTAAAAATATTGAATCGTTATGTAAGGATACCAACGTTCAAGATGGTAACTGTAAGGACTATCTTACCTTTTGTTCAGCAAGGGAATTATATGTCCACAATAGATTTACAGGATGCATATCTGTATATTCCGATTCATCCAGATCATTATCAGTTTCTGAGATTCTCGTTTCTGGACAAGCATTACCAGTTTGTGGCTCTGCCGTTTGGCCTAGCTACAGCTCCAAGAATTTTTACAAAGGTTCTCGGTGCCCTGCTGTCTGTAATCAGAGAACAGGGTATTGTGGTATTTCCTTATTTGGACGATATCTTGGTACTTGCTCAGTCTTTACATTTAGCAGAATCTCATACGAATCGACTTGTGTTGTTTCTTCAAGATCATGGTTGGAGGATCAATTTACCAAAAAGTTCTTTGATTCCTCAGACAGGGGTAACCTTTCTGGGTTTCCAGATGGATTCAGTGTCCATGACTCTGTCTTTAACAGACAAGAGACGTCTAAAGTTGATTACAGCTTGTCGAAACCTTCAGTCACAATCATTCCCTTCGGTAGCCTTATGCATGGAAATTCTAGGTCTTATGACTGCTGCATCGGACGCGATCCCCTTTGCTCGTTTTCACATGCGACCTCTTCAGCTCTGTATGCTGAAGCAATGGTGCAAGGATTACACGAAGATATCTCAATTAATATCTTTAAAACCGATTGTTCGACTCTCTCTAACATGGTGGACAGATCACCATCGTTTAATTCAGGGGGCTTCTTTTGTGCTTCCGACCTGGACTGTAATTTCAACAGATGCAAGTCTCACAGGTTGGGGAGCTGTGTGGGGATCTCTGACGGCACAAGGAGTTTGGGAATCTCAGGAGGTGAGATTACCGATCAATATTTTGGAACTCCGTGCAATTTTCAGAGCTCTTCAGTTTTGGCCTCTTCTGAAGAGAGAATCGTTCATTTGTTTTCAGACAGACAATGTCACAACTGTGGCATACATCAATCATCAAGGAGGGACTCACAGTCCTCTGGCTATGAAAGAAGTATCTCGAATTTTGGTTTGGGCGGAATCCAGCTCCTGTCTAATCTCTGCGGTTCATATCCCAGGTGTAGACAATTGGGAAGCGGATTATCTCAGTCGCCAAACGTTGCATCCGGGCGAATGGTCTCTTCACCCAGAGGTATTTCTTCAGATTGTTCAAATGTGGGAACTTCCAGAAATAGATCTGATGGCGTCCCATCTAAACAAGAAACTTCCCAGGTATCTGTCCAGATCCCGGGATCCTCAGGCGGAGGCAGTGGATGCATTATCACTTCCTTGGAAGTATCATCCTGCCTATATCTTTCCGCCTCTAGTTCTTCTTCCAAGAGTAATCTCCAAGATTCTGAAGGAATGCTCGTTTGTTCTGCTGGTAGCTCCGGCATGGCCTCACAGGTTTTGGTATGCGGATCTTGTCCGGATGGCCTCTTGCCAACCGTGGACTCTTCCGTTAAGACCAGACCTTCTGTCACAAGGTCCTTTTTTTCCATCAGGATCTGAAATCCTTAAATTTAAAGGTATGGAGATTGAACGCTTGATTCTTGGTCAAAGAGGTTTCTCTGACTCTGTGATTAATACTATGTTACAGGCTCGTAAATCTGTATCTCGAGAGATATATTATAGAGTCTGGAAGACTTATATTTCTTGGTGTCTTTCTCATCATTTTTCCTGGCATTCTTTTAGAATACCGAGAATTTTACAGTTCCTTCAGGATGGTTTAGATAAAGGTTTGTCCGCAAGTTCTTTGAAAGGACAAATCTCTGCTCTTTCTGTTCTTTTTCACAGAAAGATTGCTATTCTTCCTGATATTCATTGTTTTGTACAAGCTTTGGTTCGTATAAAACCTGTCATTAAGTCAATTTCTCCTCCTTGGAGTTTGAATTTGGTTCTGGGAGCTCTTCAAGCTCCTCCGTTTGAACCTATGCATTCATTGGACATTAAATTACTTTCTTGGAAAGTTTTGTTCCTTTTGGCCATCTCTTCTGCCAGAAGAGTTTCTGAATTATCTGCTCTTTCTTGTGAGTCTCCTTTTCTGATTTTTCATCAGGATAAGGCGGTGTTGCGAACTTCTTTTGAATTTTTACCTAAAGTTGTGAATTTCAACAACATTAGTAGAGAAATTGTGGTTCCTTCATTATGTCCTAATCCTAAGAATTCTAAGGAGAAATCGTTGCATTCTTTGGATGTTGTTAGAGCTTTGAAATATTATGTTGAAGCTACGAAATCTTTTCGTAAGACTTCTAGTCTATTTGTTATCTTTTCCGGTTCTAGAAAAGGCCAGAAAGCTTCTGCCATTTCTTTGGCATCTTGGTTGAAATCTTTAATTCATCTTGCCTATGTTGAGTCCGCCTCAGAGAATTACAGCTCATTCTACTAGGTCAGTTTCTACTTCCTGGGCGTTTAGGAATGAAGCTTCGGTTGACCAGATCTGCAAAGCAGCGACTTGGTCCTCTTTGCATACTTTTACTAAATTCTACCATTTTTATGTATTTTCTTCTTCTGAAGCAGTTTTTGGTAGAAAAGTACTTCAGGCAGCGGTTTCAGTTTGAATCTTCTGCTTATGTTTTTCGTTAAACTTTATTTTGGGTGTGGATTATTTTCAGCAGGAATTGGCTGTCTTTATTTTATCCCTCCCTCTCTAGTGACTCTTGTGTGGAAAGATCCACTTCTTGGGTAGTCATTATCCCATACGTCACTAGCTCATGGACTCTTGCTAATTACATGAAAGAAAACATAATTTATGTAAGAACTTACCTGATAAATTCATTTCTTTCATATTAGCAAGAGTCCATGAGGCCCGCCCTTTTTTTGTGGTGGTTATGATTTTGTATAAAGCACAATTATTCCAATTCCTTATTTTATATGCTTTCGCACTTTTTTATCACCCCACTTCTTGGCTATTCGTTAAACTGAATTGTGGGTGTGGTGAGGGGTGTATTTATAGGCATTTTGAGGTTTGGGAAACTTTGCCCCTCCTGGTAGGAATGTATATCCCATACGTCACTAGCTCATGGACTCTTGCTAATATGAAAGAAATGAATTTATCAGGTAAGTTCTTACATAAATTATGTTTTTAATAAACTTTGGCTGTAACCATAGACTTGTGTACAGAGAGGTTTTTGGGTGTAACATTTTGGCCAAGATACGGAAGCTTCCCTGTTACTTCATGGTAATTTGGTAACTCAGGGTTATGATGCCTTTAGCCAGCTTTACTGTAGTTTGTGTTTACAACTACATGAAACATTTCTAGATCAGGGTAGTATGTTTTGCACCTTAAAAATAAAAAACTAACACTTATAGCTCACGCCCTAACCCGAAACTATTTTAGACCTACAGCACTAAAACTAAAAGTAGTTATGAATATTTAACATACCAATGTTCTTCACATAAAAAAATATATATATGTATATATATATATATATATATATATATATATATATATATATATATATATATATATATATATATATATATGTGTATAAATAATAATATTTTTTTAAATATATATCTACATATCTATATGAATATATACAGGTATAGACACATATTTAAAAATACAAAGAACATTTTCTACTATGTAAAGAACATTAGAATGTAAAATATTTACAGTAAATACACAGTAACACACATTATTAAATATTAAAATTGAAGAAAAAAAAAGATTTCTCTTGTTTAAGGTATTGAGTAGAAATGTCTCAAAGTGTGTATATATGTGTATAAAATGTTTATATGTGTATAAATGTATGTATATCCATATATAAATACATAATACACATGTATATACACATATATGCACATATATATACAGTATATTTTCAACTTGTAATATGCGCGCAAGTTAGCTCGGTCACATTATTGGTTATTGCAAACAATAGCGCGTCACTTTTAATCTGGCCCTATATTGGATACATATTGAAAGACAAAAGGAAAAAATGCAAGAGCACAATTCTAATATATGTCCAAAATGGATAATATTCTGCCACATTTTTACCAATAAGAGAACTGTATGAACTGGACTTTGGGCTCCATTTATAATACTGCAGATGCACCTTTGGGGCCCATGCAATGCCAGCTCCCTTATGTGAGCTTGTAACCGCAAGTTAAAAAACAGGTGCAGACATAAAACATCATGGACTGATCCATCCGGGAGGATCAACCATTTCTGCTTTCACACAATTGGTTGTAATTGAATACTAAATATTAGTATTAAATTATTTTGTTTAAATTACAATATTAAATTCAAGTAGTGGATGTTCCCCACGAATACAGATAGACGGGTTCCCTGCCTGGGAGCCTTGTGCACCCACGCTATAATAAATTAGGCCCTTTGGGATCATTAAATGAATTGCATATTCAACAAGTACATAATAAAAAAATAATAGAATAGCACATAGCATATTTAATTTATATATATATATATATATATATATATATATATATATTTATATACACACACATATATACACCACATATGAAGTCTGGACTTCTCTTGCAAGTACACAGATTAAATGCAAAATGGCAAAATGGTAGTTACGTCAAGGTCCTAGGTCCCTAACATATAGCAACACAATGCATACATCTAACCAAAAATCTGAGATACAAACAAGGGTGAGACAGGCCTTTTATAATTTACCTAGACACGTACAAAACATTGAAATGAACTGCACCTCTGAACTTGACCAGGAGAAAGTCCTATTTTACTGCAAAACTCACAGCCCTGGGTACTCACTAGAACTCACAGACAGCTGCACAGCTCTCACTTACCTCAGGCAGTTAACTCCAGGCACCAGCCTGGGCGCAAAGCCCACAGAGAAAATGACAGAACAAAAACATAGAAAGTCTAGCACTGTCTTGCAAGCACATAGGTAGCTTAGAAGCAAAATGGAAGAGTACGTTTTAATCTAGCTGTGCGCTTGCAAAAGTGTAAAAGTGTCCTTGACTTTTTAACCTAGTGCAAAATTCCAGCGGGGGGGGGGGCAAGAGCTCCACCTTCCCTCCCCTCTGGACACCCATGAATGGAAGAAAATGTAAAAGTCTTGTAAATCATGAAAGCTTTATTTTGACTTTAGTGTCACTTTATGTAAAGAAGATAGGTGTTAAGTAGTACCACATTGTGGCCAAAGCATACAAGCTCTTTCCCATTCCAGTAAATCTAAACATGTGATATATATTTGGTTTCTGTTCATCATTTTATCTACAAAAGCTATTTAAAGGAAGCTGTTCTACAAAGCTAATATTAATAAGCTTTTCATGTGTAACATAACCTACCCAGTGTCTTTTAACGTACATATATTTCTCACTAAAATGGACTATAGCAACCTGACAATCTCTTGCAACTTCATGGGAAGACATTTGCAATATGCCCTTCCCCTGCTCTGTATTTAATGGTTACATCTATTTAGTAACATGATCAGCATATCTTTTAAATAAAAGCTTGTTCATCTCCTATTCAGTTAGAGAAGACTTTGAATAATTAAAACATTCCCACATTTCATCAAGACATTAAAACATATAAACTGAGATGGGGAGATCATGTATATAAACTGTTAATGTAAGATTGTGGAATTTATATATGATAAAAAAATTACTGTAGCTTTATTTTAGAACTGCAATAACATAACAAAAGAAGGACACATTAGGGCCGATTTATGAAAGTGCGAACGGACATGATCCACTGTCAGCATTTATCATTGCACAAGCATTTCACTTGAAATGCTTGTGCAATGCCGCCCCCTGCACATTCGCAGCAACTCAACCGCTAGCAGGAGGTGTCAATCAATCCGATCGTATCGAGCAGGCCGGACAAGTTAAGGAGCAGCTGTCTTAAGACTGCTGCTTCTTAACTCCTGTTTCCGGTGAGCCTGAAGGCTTGCGTGAAAACAGGTATATACTGCCCCATTGTGTATTCATGTTATGATATGAGTTATTTAAACATATAAACAAATGTTATCGCTCCTCCCCACCCAGAACCCTCTCAATATAAAGTTTGTGTTTCAAAAATTATTTAAGGGATAATCCAGTACTGATGAGACTTCTTAGATTCTCTCACCTAAACGAAGGTCCTCTGTCTCCTTCCCTCTCTCTCTCTCTCTCTCTCTCTCTCTCTCTCTCTCTCTCTCTCTCTATAGGCCTGATAATAAAAAACTTACCGGTATAAAGGGAAATCACACAAAATCATTGTGGGGCTTTTTTTTAGCATTTTATTTAAATGTATGTGTCTCTAATTCACAAGCAAAATTCTGTATAGCTAGATAAACAGTTCAAAAGCTAAAATGTGCCTTTATAGCATTATCTAAGGGTCCTCATCATACTGACGAGACTGCATAGAAAATTTCTCAAGAGCGGAGAGAGATCATTAGGCCCTCTTTCTCTCTCTTCTTGTATGACTGTTTATAAGGGCTAGCGGCTCTACTCATATTCCTGTGTATACATTTGGCCTATATGATACTGCAATTGTAAATGGTATGAATCTGTAGTACTATTAAAGCCTCCATTTATGCTACAGGCCTTTGTATCTGCTTTAATAATTTGTGTTACCGTCAATTCTAGATGGTAAACAAGATTAAAAAAGCAGATTTCCTTCCATAACCTTATCTAAACAAACATGTGTTTCTAATTAGGTCATATTCTATCTTGTTTGCACTTCCTCTTCACCACCTCACTCCATCCCAATGTATAGATCTTTAAAACATCACACAAACGGTGTTATCTAGAGGCAAAAAACTAACCAGTTAATACTTAGATGAAGGTATAGGCGTATTCTTACCTAAGTGAGTAATTTGTCAATAAAAAAAATAAATCTTTTAACTTTGTATTTGGTATTAATTGAGAGACCTGAATAAAAAAACTAAAATATATTCTCCAGTATTTTGGAGGGTATGTTACTATATTAGTTATTATTTTAACTGTTCTGTAAACTAATATGAAGTTCATATGTACTCTCCAGTTGTGGCAAACAGATGTTCATATATATTTACTATCTGCAATGCTTGGTTATCATTTATATATATATTTTGTTAATTATTGTTTCTAGTTTAATCCAAGAGAGATCTAAGACATATTACTGAGATTCCAGCTTCCTACTCACATGCACATTTAGCAAAGCAATCAGTGGTTTCCATTATGCTCACAATATACACACCCCCTTAGCTGAATCAAAAGAATATTCTTTTATGCATTTGGTTTGTATTTCTCTGAATCTTTCTTCTATTGGGTATGTCTACCAAATGTGCTGAATACCCAAAAGCTCAGAACAAAATGTATTGTTACTTATTTCCATCCTCGTGTTATAACTGTTGATCCTAACTCATCTTTACTGTTGCTAAGTAAAATTAGTGGTCAGTTATAGACATATTAAAGATAATTATTTAAATATGCTGTTTCATGAAAAAAAGCTTTAGTTAAAAGGACAATAAAAAAATTATTAATATTTTATATGACTATTTTTTATCAGTGTTTATATGATTGTAACAGTTTATTTTAATGTATTTATGTTGTGATTGGGGCAACTTTAATGTTATCGCTAACCCTTTACACAAAGTCTTCATTCAGGCTAACCCAACACATTTATATGGCTATTGTGCTCAAGCAAATGCATTTACTTTCAACATTTAGTACGCGTGCAAATTAATCCACCTCAATATTCCAATATCGATCATGCGCAATTGTTAGAACGCCACTTGTAATCTAGCCCACAATCAAATATCAAAATTGATCAAATATATTGTATTGGATTACATTTAAAAATGACAGAATATTTATAAAATGACATGCTGTAGAGGGCTTCACATACAATACATTAAGCAGTCTGAATGTCATTAGAACAGATTAACACAGTATTACCTTTGTTTTTTTACCTGTTACCTTTGTTTTTCAATAGTAAAACACCATTCACTGATTTCCTTACTTAGAGGAGCCAATCCCGGCTTGTATCAGGGGATGAGAGGGCTTACCAATGTTATTCTGTTAACAAAATCACAACTGTTTGGCTTTAGCAGAAAAGATAGTGTAACAAACTGCAAATTAGGGACAGATATGTGGCAATGTCAAGCTTGCACATGCTAATTTAGTTTTCATGACTGGAATAATTGATTTTGAAACTAAGAATTGTGTGTTTGTGAACATTTCATTCTTTCCTGGGGACATTCTCACAACCCAATTGGTGGACAAGGACAAACTATCAACATCAGAAAACAAAATGTATATTTGATCAATACAGGAAGTACCATTTTAAAATGTCTTCTGCATTAAAAACAATGGCTTGAGTGTCACTTGAAGCAGCACATAAGCAGTATTTAACATGATTTATCCTGTACAGCATCGGATTTAAAATTATTCTGTTTAGATTTCCAGCTTGATTGATACCCAACATAGGGCAAAAAATATTTTCTTTTGTTCACTCACTAGCATGCTAAAAGTAAACTTTAATGTGGCGGGGTTAGTACGCGTATTACAATTTTAAACTAAAAAGTTAGCGCAAGAACAAAATACGATGCACACTAAATTTAGAACTTTGGATATCACAACCACATTGACTTCTCTCCATAGACATTAAAGGGACATTAAACACTTTGAGATGGTAATATAAAATGATAAATTGTATATAATAAAACAACTCTGCAATATACTTTCATTATATATTTTGTCCTCTTTGCCTGTAATTCCATTCTGAAATTGTGAGCTTTTCAGTTCCTGTTAGAAATGGAAGTGCAGAACACTGTTAAATCCCGCACAACCATTGGCTGCACACTCTAGTGACCTATTTATAACTGACCCTAATTGGCCACAGCAGAGAAGGTAACACAAGTTACAGCATGGCAGCTCCCAGTGTTTTATAGACACTAAAACTTTACACTTATTTTTTCACTTTTTAAACAACTAATGAAACTTTAAAAAATACATCTACTTGTTAGTCATGGAGTAATCTTTTCTTTGAATGCATCATTCTATCTAGCATGTATTTAGTGCTTAAAGGGTCAGTAAACCTTAAAATTAATGTTATATAAATCTGCACATAGTGCAGAATTATATAACATTATATTAGCCAAACATTATTTAACATAATATTGCCTTTTTATTTTTAGCAAAAAACGCTGTTTTACAGACCCGCTCTCTGCTGAGCGGGTCTGCTTTTTTTACACAGCGCATCGGGCCAGCTGTATAGTCACAGCCCGGCCCGACCGCGCCATAAGATTAAGTGCAGCTCGCTCCTGTGACAGGAGCGAGCTGCACTTAGTCTTATGGCGTGGTCGGGCCGGGCTGTGACTATACAGCTGGCCCGATGCGCTGTGTAAAAAAAGCAGACCCGCTCAGCAGAGCGCAGAGAGCGGGTCTGTAAAACAGCGTTTTTTGCTAAAAATAAAAAGGCAATATTATGTTAAATAATGTTTGGCTAATATAATGTTATATAATTCTGCACTATGTGCAGAATTATATAACATTAATTTTAAGGTTTACTGACCCTTTAATGTCCCTTTAAAGGAGCATGCTAATAAAAAAAAAAAACATATTGCTCACTCAATAACCAGAAACACGCGCTAAACTCAAAGGTATTTATGAATATTTCACATTACAATATTATTCATTTAGCAGAAAATGTTATTTTTATTTTGAAATAAATATTTAAATATATATATATATACTGTATATATATATATATATATGGTTATTTTTTGTAAATGATCTATATATATATATATATATATATATATATATTTATATATACATGCAAATAAATAATATATTTAAAATACAAGTAATATTTTCTTCTATGTAAATAACTTTGGAATGTGAAATATTTACAATAAAACACAGGATAACATAATTAAAAAATATTGTAATTGAATATTTACAGTAAATACACAGTACAACACATTAAATATTATAGAATTATTATCTATACACACATATATATTATAGCCATTTGCAGTCAAATACATTTACCTCTGAATCCTTATAAAAAAATTATTAATATTTTATATGACTAATTTTTATCAGTGTTTATATGATTGTAACAGTTTATTTTAATGTATTTATGTTGTGATTGGTGCAACTTTAATTTTATCGCTAACCCTTTACACAAAGAGGCCGAATTATCAAATGTCTGTCATACCTGATCCGACAGTGCGGATCAGGTCCGACAGACATTGCTGAATGCAGAGAGCAATACGCTCTCCGTATTCAGCATTGCACCAGCAGCTCACAAGAGCTGCTGGTTCAACGCCGCCCCCTGCAGACTTGCGGCTGCCAGCAGGGAGGTGTCATTCAACCCGATCGTACTCGATCGGGTTGAATTGTGGCGATTCCTGTCCACCTGCTCAGAGCAGGCGGACAGGGTTACGGAGCAGCGGTCTTTAGACCGCTGCTTCATAACTGCTGTTTCTGGCGAGTCTGAAGACGCGCCAGAAATACCGGCCCTCAAGCTCCATTCGGAGCTTGATAAATGGGCCTCAATGTCTTCAGTCACGCTAACCCAACACATTTATATGTCGATTGTGCTCAAGCAAATGCATTTACTTTCAACTTGTAATCCGCGTGCAAAATAATCTACCTCGATATTCCAATATCGCTCATGCGCAATTGTTAGAGCGCCACTTGTAATCTAGCCCACAATCAAATATCAAAATTGATAAAATATATTGTATTGGATTACATTTAAAAATGACAGAATATTTATAAAATGACATGCTGTAGAGTTTAAAAATCAATAAGAAATGTACAGAAGATTGAAATGCTTCTGACAACATTGTTGGGGCTTGTTTTGTTTTAAAATTAAAGTATGCTAATGAGACAAAATATTACTGTATCTAAATATGCAGAGGTGAGCAGAGGAGTATATAATATAGACTCAGAAGTTGTGTAGTATATGTTCTGTAGTTTTGTTGATCAGTATATAGGACTGTCACTGGAACTTACTTTTTATATGTTCCACTGCTTACTTTTTGCAGCAGTTTTTTGTATTCAAATTTTACCTAGTATATGAAATTTGTCATAACAATTTAAACGCCTACAAAAATACATCAGACTGGTTTATATTTACTGAATTAGGATGAACATATGTTTTTCCCTTCATAGAAAATTGTTATTTACATGCTGATATTCTTATTGGATACTATAACTGAATGTTCATGACGTTTGTTTCCTGGAACCATATGCTCTATTTGACTGTTACTTACCTGACACTCTGTATCTGCAGCACCTCTCAGTGAGTCCCTTCACTGGCTCCCCATTCACAGCATAATTAAATTCAAAATTCTCAACCTGACCTATGAAACCCAGCACTGCTCCCCACTATCTGTCCTCACTAATCAGCCCGCCCTCTAAGATCCAACAGTTACCAGATCCTTGCCTCTTCTATCATTACCTCTTCCAATGCTAGACTGCAGGACTTCTCTTGTTCAGCACCAACCCACTGGAAACTCCTCGCACTGTCAGACTTTCCTCTAACCTGCCTATTTTTAAATGCTCCCTAAAGACATTTTTGTCTGGGGAAGCCTATTACCCAACTTAGTAACAAATGAATTCTCCTCTGTATTAACATCATTGTCATCTCCTGTTTCTCACCCTCCTACCCTTCTAAATTCCCATGGGAATAGGGCTCTCAATTCCTCCTGTATTTTTGTCAAATGTTGTCCTGTATCTCAGTGATTTTTAACCTTTTTTTTGCCGTGGCACACTTTTTTACAGTAAAAAATCCTGTGGCACACCACCATCCCAAAATTTTAAAAAGATCACACATTGTAGCCTAATACAGCATATATATATATATATATATATATACACATACACACAAACACACACACATACTGTATGTATTGTGCTGTTATGCCATGCCTCCTACAAACTACCCCTGCACTGCGAGTAAAAAACAAGCAAAGTTTAAAAAATATGTCACACTGTTGTCAGTCTGCCGTGGCACACCTGAGGATCTCTCACGGCACACTAGTGTGCCACGGCACACTGGTTGAAAAACACTGCTGTATCTTACAAGTATTTTTATCATTGTTTTACTTATTTCAATTGTACCCATAGACAGCTCTGCGAATATGTTGCTGCTCTATAAATAAAGTAAAATAATGTTTTATTTCCTGGTTCAGATACAGCATACAATTTTAAACAACTTACCAATTTACTTCTATTATCAAATTTGCTTCATTCTCTTGGTATCCTTTGTTGAAAGAGCAGCAATTCACTACTGGGAGCTAGCTGAACACACCAGGTGAGCCACACTTTTAAACAAAGGATACCAAAAGAACAAAGCAAGTTAGATAATAGAAGTAAACTGGAATGTTGTTTAAAATGTGATGCTATATCTGAATATTTATGTCCCTTTACAAAAAGGTGGAACCAGCTACTAAATGATCTAATTGATTGCATTTGCAAATGGTTTAACATTTTAAAGATAGTACAGTTCTTCATTATCAGGTGCACAGGTCTTTAAACATAACATTTTATATGGTTTGCTGTTACCCCACTGTTAGTGTTTAAAAAGTATAATTAAACTGCAACATACTTGTTCTCCTGAGCTGTTTTTTTTACTGAAAGCAAAAAGGAACTGTTAAAGGGACACTGAGCCCAAATTTTTTCATTCGTGATTCAGACAAAGCATGAAATTTTAAGCAACTTTCTAATTTACTCCTATTATCACATTTTCTTCATTCTCTTGGTATCTTTATTTGAAATGCAAGAATGTAAGTTTAGATGCCGGCCCATTGTTGGTGAACAACCTAGGTTGTTCTTGCTGATTGGTGGATAAATTCATCTACCAATAAAAAAGTGCTGTCCACAGTTCTGAACCAAAAGTAAAAGCTTAGAGGCCTTCTTTTTCAAATAAAGATAGCAAGAGAATGAAGAAAATTTGATAATAGTAGTAAATTAGAAAGTTGCTTAAAATTGCATGCTCTGTCTGAATCACGAAAAGAAAAAAATTTGGGTTCAGTGTCCCTTTAAACTTTTCATATTTATGTAGACTACAGTATTTTATTAGCAACAGTTCAAAAAGAGGTGCAAAGTAGTTTACACTTGCAGTTTGCTTCCTGCAGTTGGTTAGCCACATAATGCCCTGTAGTTCAGATGATTGTGTCTCCCAACGGCCTAGAAATTTAAGTTGCAGTGCAGCTGTCAAGGAAATCGTAAATTATTAGCATCCCCATTTCCTAGCATTGCCTGTTTAAATAAGATTACAGCAATGCAACTCTATAACTATCTCCACCAACTACAAAAACAACAGGAGATGAAAAATGTAATTGCGTATACATTGGACATTATATTTCTTTCCACTGAGCACATGACCAATAAACAAAATGAAAAAAAATAGAAAATATTATTATTAAAAGGTGTGGAATGTATCCACTAATTATCCCAAAATCAAATAATGAGTATTGATCACTTAAAAAGTGACAGTGTACTCTAATATTTTAATGTGTTCCCAATTTTCCATTTTAACTTACTTGAGTGTACTAAATTAAAAGCTTTTCCCTTTATTTTTTCATTTGAAATAGCTGCTTTTGCCTATAGTAAACCCACCTATACTGAACATTTCTTAAAGGGGCATAAAACAAGTTGAGATAGAGACAAAATATAATAATATGTACATTAATTACTTTACCTGCAAATTTATACTGCAGTGCCTCGCCATTAACCCTTTCTTTTAAGTTTCTGAATTGTACAGCTCTAACTCCCCCCACACAATTCCTTTTATGGCTGTAGCTATATCCATTGTTGTTTTGGTAAAATGCACAAATGAATAGGGATTATCTGCTGGAGCTGCCTAGAAGCTGTGAACTCAGTTGAAATACAATGCCTGTGTCTAAACATTGATAAGAGGGGTGGAGCACAGTGTCCAGACAAGACAACATGGCGTTGAATCAGACACTGATTCCCCCGGGGGGGGAAGCCGTGATTGGAGGATGACGGATCCATCATTTTTGACGTGAGAAATGGCTTGCAACGACCGGAGGAAGCTGGAGCTGCTGTCAAGATTTTTAGGATATGCACAGATCTCAACCTGTTTTATGGCACTTTAAAGGGACACTCAATCAAAATTAAACTTTCATTATTCAGATAGAGCATGCCATTTTAAACAACTTTCCAATTTACTTCCATTAACAAAATGTGCACATTCTTTTTATATTTAAACTTTTTGAGTCACCAGCTCCTACTGAGCATGTGCAAGAATAAGCGTGTATACATTTGTGAATGGCTGATGGCTGTCACATGGTACGTGTATGCATTTGTGAATGGCTGATGGCTGTCACATGGTACAGTGGGAGTGGAAAAAGACATAACTTTCAAAATTCTCAGAAAAATCTACTACTCATTTGAAGTTCAGACTAAGTGCTATTGCATTGTTATCTTGCATTTGTTGATTATTCAAATCTACTGTGTTGACTGGTCCTTTAAGTACACATTACTAAAAACATGTAAACAAGAAGGTTTAAATAAAATAATGCTTCCAATGGGGGGCTGTGAAAGCAATGGAAAACAAACATTTTAGGATCTATGTATTGGCCTTTGAGTAAACAATAAAACTAAGATAAGGAGGACTTTGTGTAAATTACTAGGCAGATAAGATAAAGTGGTATTTTCTCCCTACAAGCTCAAACCATTGTATTAGTTTGTGTTTTCAATAAGCAGAAATTGCTATTTCATATGGAAAATAAACATAAATTAACCAATTCATCTCAACATTCTACTTTGTCAAAACTTTTTGAGGCAATACTTTTGTAAATTGATAAAGTTAAAAAAGGAGTAGTTCTCCTTTCTTTGGATGTAAAATATTTTAATTCTAGATTAGACCAAACAAAGCAAAGCAAATAATATCTGATTGTGAAGACACTCAGAATGTATATGAAAATAAAATCCATAATCTGACTAGACAGAATGAGCTTTTAAGTCAAGTATTAAGAATTTGGGAAATAGGAGCAGACGGACTAATATCAGACTCAATTTTGCTCAAGTCCAATTACCTAGGCATTTGGGTCTGTCTAATGATCCTGGTATGTTTCCTTCAAAACTGTCCCAGAATGAGACTATAATAACTCTTCCACAACAAGAATGCTAAAATGAAAATTATGAAGACCTATCGGGAAATAAAGAACAGTATTTTTTCATTTATCAAGATTATTCTGTGGATATAGCTAGAAGAATTTAAATAATGAATAACTTAAAACAGCTGGACATTAAAAAGTATATTCTTTACCCTTCTAAGATAAAGACTGTGGCCCCTGAAGGAGTAAAAATAATGGACTCGATTAAAGATATAGAAAACTGATTAATAATGAAACAAAGGCTTCCTGCTTTAAAAAAAAGTTTGAAAAAAAAAAGAACTTAATACACTAATAGAAATTAGCCAAAATAATAGCGCAAGTAACACACATTCCCACTGTACCCATAACGCCCTTGTTTAAATCCCTTACAGAGACATGCACACAGATCTCTATGGAATTGGAGCACCACAGGTTAATTGCACACAAGTCTTCTACTAGCATTACTAACAACGATGGGTAGAGGAATTTTGTGATTGTGATTTCTCGAAAAACATTCTTAAAATGCCACCCAGAAATTGATATCTGCTAAAAAGGAGTTTGATTAGGCTTAAATAGATAAAAAAAACGCCAACGTTTTTCTTTCATGATTAAGATAGATTGTGCAATTTGAAACAACGTTCTATATTATAAAGTTTTCTTTGTTCTTTTGGTATCTTTCTTTTAAAAGCAGTGATCTTTTTTATGCTTACTGTCCCTTTAACAAAAACTGGCTCTTTCATTTCCTATTTTTTAAATGAAAATAAGTTCTAAAATTAGCTGGCTAAGTATATACTAAAAATAAACAAGAGAAAGGTAAACATAATATTGGTGCCATGAAAAATATTTATTGCAGAACAGAAACAGAAGACAGTTGCATTGCATATGAAAACCAACAACAATGTTTACACATGACCTGAATACCAAATTAAAATGATTCTACTAAATAGTGCACTCAATTATACATGACTAATGGCCCATTGATAAAAGAATTGCCAGGTTTACAAAGAAATACTCAGACAGTGTTGCCAGTCTTGAAAAATGTGCGACACGTTCAGTACAGAACAAACTTGTAGCGACTATTCAAATACACGACTAGATTACAAGTGGAGCACAAAAATATTAGTGAGAACTCATCTTTAGTGATGTCGCGAACTGTTCGCCGGAGAACAGTTCCCGGCGATCTTAGCTTGTTCGCGTTCGCCACGGTGGGCGAACATATGCGATGTTCGATCCACCCCCTATTAGTCATCATTGATGAAACTTTGACCCTGTGTCGCACAGTCTGATGACACATTTCAGCCAATCAGCAGCAGACACTTCCTCCCAGACCCTCCCAGCTACTGGGCAGCAGCCATTTTAGAGTCATAACGATCCTGCTGTCTTAGTGAGAGGAGGTTTAGTGCTGCTGCTGTTGATATTATAGGGAAATAGATAGCTAGGCTAGTGTATTTAGTGTCCACTACAGTCCTGAAGGACTCATCTAGTCTCTGCTGTAAGGACAGCACCCCAAAAAGCCCTTTTTAGGGCTAGAACTTCATCCCAAAAAGCCCTTTTTAGGGCTATAACTTCAGTCGTTTTTTTGTTTGTTTTTTTTTGGTAATTTTATTTGCATTTACCTGCCTGTCAGCCTGTGGCTCACAGCATATACTGTGATTAATTCTTCTGTGCCACCACTTATATCTGCTTAATATTAGTGTAAATTTAAAAAAAAAAACTTTTACCCCATTTTGCTAGTGTAATCTAATTTCATTTTCCATCAGGCCTGTGTGTCAGGTACACAGCATATATTGTGCCTAATTGCTCTGTTTTCCACCACTTATATCTGGTGTAACATTAGTGTAAATAAAAAAAATAAAAAAACTTTTACATCATTTTGCTAGTGTAATCTAATTTAATTTTCCATCAGGCCTGTGTGTCAGGCCCACAGCATATACTGTGATTAATAGCTTTGTTTTCCACCACTTATATCTGGTGTAACATCAGTATAATTTTTTTTAAAAAAACTTTCACATCAGTCTGCTATTGTCATTTAATTTTAGTTGCCAGGCCAGCGTGCCACTAGTGCCAGCCTGTGTGTCAGGCTCCCAGCATATACTGTGCCTACTTCCATCCTGAGTGCCACCACTCCTATCTGGTGTAACATTAGTTTAATTTTTTTTTTTTTTAAACTTTTACATCAGTCTGCTAGTGTTATTTAATCACAGTTGCCTGCCTGCCAGCGTGTGTGCCAGGCCCACTTTCCAACTAGTGCCACCAATCATATTTGTTATAACAGTAGTGTAAATATTTTAAATAAAAACTTTTTTGACTGTGAAACATCAGTCTTTTAGTGTAATCTAATTGTAGTTGCCTGCCTGCCAGCGTGTGTGCCAGGCCCACTTGCCAAGTTAGTGGCACCACTCATATTTGTTGTAACAGTACTTTAAATATTTAAAATAAAAACTTTTTTTGACTGTGAAACATCAGTCTGCTAGTGCAATTGAATTGCAGTTGCCTGCCAGCCTGCCAGCGTGTGTACCAGGCCCACTTGCCAACTAGTGCCACCAATCATATTTGTTATAACAGTATTGTAAATATTTAAAAAAATAAATTTTTTGACTGTGAAATATCAGTCAGCTAGTGTAATCTAATTACAGTTGCCTGCCTGCCAGCGTGTGTGCCAGGCCCACTTGCCAACTAGTGCCACCAATCATATTTGTTATAACAGTAGTGTAAATAATAAAAAAAAAAAAAAATGTGACTGTGAAACATCAGTCTGCTAGTGTAATCTAATTGAAGTTGCCTGCCTGCCAGCGTGTGTGCCAGACCCACTTGCCAAGTTAGTGGCACCACTCATATTTGTTGTAACAGTATTCTAAATATTTCAAAAAAAACTTTTTTGACTGTGAAACATCAGTCAGCTAGTGCAATCTAATTGCAGTTGCCTGCCTGCCAGCGTGTTTGCCAGGCCCACTTGCCAACTAGTGCCACCACTCATATTTGTTATAACAGTATTGTAAATATTTAAAAAAATAATTTTTTTGACTGTGAAATATCAGTCAGCTAGTGTAATCTAATTACATTTGCCTGCCTGCCAGCGTGTGTGCCAGGCCCACTTGCCAACTAGTGCCACCAATCATATTTGTTATAACAGTAGTGTAAATATTTAAAAAAAAAACTTTTTTGACTGTGAAACATCAGTCTGCTAGTGTAATCTAATTGCAGTTGCCTGCCTGCCAGCATGTGTGCCAGGCCCACTTGCCAAGTTAGTGCCACCACTCATATTTGTTGTAACAGTAGTGTAAATATTTTTTAAAAAAACGTTTTTGACTGTGAAACATCAGTCAGCTAGTGTAATCTAATTACATTTGCCTGCCTGCCAGCGTGTGTGCCAGGCCCACTTGCCAACTAGTGCCACCAATCATATTTGTTATAACAGTAGTGTAAATATTTTAAATAAAAACTTTTTTGACTGTGAAACATCAGTCTTTTAGTGTAATCTAATTGTAGTTGCCTGCCTGCCAGCTTGTGTGCCAGGCCCACTTGCCAAGTTAGTGGCACCACTCATATTTGTTGTAACAGTACTTTAAATATTTAAAATAAAAACTTTTTTTGACTGTGAAACATCAGTCTGCTAGTGCAATTGAATTGCAGTTGCCTGCCTGCCTGCCAGCGTGTGTGCCAGGCCCACTTGCCAACTAGTGCCACCAATCATATTTGTTATAACAGTAGTGTAAATATTTAAAAAAAAAACTTTTTTGACTGTGAAACATCAGTCTGCTAGTGTAATCTAATTGCAGTTGCCTGCCTGCCAGCGTGTGTGCCAGGCCCACTTGCCAAGTTAGTGCCACCACTCATATTTGTTGTAACAGTAGTGTAAATATTTAATATTTCTTAGACCTTGAAGCCCACCTCTTTCAGATTGCATTTTAACAGTTTTTCACCACTAGAGGGTGCACGAGAAGTTATCTGGGAGCAGGCACTGATTGGCTAGACTGCAAGTCTGTCAAAAGAACTGAAAAAAGGGGCAGTTTGCAGAGGCTTAGATACAAGATAATCACAGAGGTTAAAAGTATATTATTATAAATGTGTTAGTTATGCAAAACTGGGAAATGGGTAATAAAGGGATTATCTATCTTTTAAAACAATAAAAATTCTGGTGTAGACTGTACCTTTAAACGGGGAGTTTGGTCTGTCACTGTGAAGCGGGCGTAACCCTTACACTACATGATCGATACAACATCATACCTGATGTTTTAAAGCACGTTATTCCAAACAATTTAGCAATGTTAGGTGATTTATGCCCTTTATGGCTTAAAACCAGACTCTGCATCAACTATGTAATTTTCCATGGGAGTTTTGCCATGGATCCCCCTCCGGCATGCCACAGTCCAGGTGTTAGTCCCCTTGAAACAACTTTTCCATCACTATTGTGGCCAGAAAGAGTCCCTGTTGGTTTTAAAGTTCGCCTGCCTATTGAAGTCAATGGCGGTTCGCCCGGTTCGCCGGTTCATGAACAGTTGCGGAAGTTCGAGACCGCCGTTCGCGAACCGAAATTTTTAGGTTCCCGACATCACTACTCATCTTATGTTAAAGTGATTGTAAAGTTTAATGATTTAAAGCCCAGTATCTAAAAATAACTTTAAAGGAACACTGAACTCAAAAAAAATTCTTTTGTGATTCAGATAGAGCATACAATTTTAAGCAACTTTCTAATTTACTCCTATTATCAAATTTTCTTCATTCTCTTGGTATCTTTATTTGAAAATCAAGAATGTAAGTTTAGATGCCGGCCCATTTTTGGTGAACAACCTGGGTTGTTTTTGCTGATTGGTGGATAAATTCACCCACCAATAAACAAGTGCTGTCCAGAATACTGAAACAAAAATTGGCTGACTCCTTAGCTTAGATGCCTTCTTTTTCAAATAAAGATAGCAAGAGAACGAAGAAAAATTGACAATAGGAGTAAATTAGAAAGTTCCTTAAAATTGCTTGCTGTATCTGAATAATGAAAGAAAGAAAAATTGGGTTCAGTGTCCCTTTAAGTCATTAAACTTTACAAAGATGCTTCTTTTAAAAAAAAAAAATACTTACCATTTCATTATGGTAAACATACCGCTGATCCTCTGCCTGCATCTCCTTCTGTATTTAGCATATACAGTAGATGATGAATCCAGCTTCCTCCAATCATTGCGTGCCCCACAAGCTGGATGCCAAAGGGGGCATGCAGCGATTGGAGGAAGCCGGATTCATCATCTATATGCTAAATACAGAAGGAGATGCAGGCAGAGGATCGGCGGTATGTTTACCGTAACGGAATGGTGAGTATTTAAAAAAGAAGCGTCTTTGTAAAGTTTAATTCATTAAAATGCCCATTTTTTAAGATTATTTTTAGATACTGGGCTTTAATTCATTAAACTTTACAATCACTTTTAGTCAATCTTTTTTTTGAGGTCATATTACAAATTGAAATTAAAATAGTAGCGCTCAAGCAGTAGCCTCAGGCACACTAACATCTTGAAGGTGGATATCGCTGCCTCACTATCTGCCTTACCTAGTAGATTTCTATGGGGTGTGTTACAAAATTCAATTCTGGCTTTCACTCGTGCTCTAAACCCAAGGTACGCTTAGCCAACGTGCTCTAAGTTAAAGGTGCGCTACAAAATAGTTTAAATAGTTGCGTTACTCCATAAGTAAAAAATGTTTTTACAGATATATTTTTATATAGATATACATAAATGGGGTGTTTACACTGTTAAAGAAATGGTATATGACAAAGTGTTGGGCCGAGCTACAAGGTGTGTGTATGTTTACGTGATTGTGTATGTGTACATATGTTTATGTATGTATGCATGTATGTGTATGTACACACACATATACATACACGCAGTGCTTTTTTTTTTTTTTAAACAAAAAAGGTGCCGCTTCTCAAAGCAAAGTACTCTGTATTGATTGATATAATGTGCTCATTAATTTTGAGAAAAGTAAAGGGACAAAGTTATTTACAATGCTTGATACATTTTGCAGCCCCTTATTGTGAAAACTAGAGGATTTAGATGATGATTACAAATATTAACTGTCATGAGATGTCAGAGGTGGTGGTACTCAGTATCAGTGAGTACCCCCACAAAAGCATACACACATACAAATCCACATACATATAGACCTTTGAGCCCTTTCCAGTTTAACATAATACCCCTTTAAATAATTGTTATTTATTTATATTAATAATAAACGTATATTTTAATATGTGTAAATATATACTGTATGTAATATTTATTTTAATATGTTTTACATGTATTTTAATGTATTTAAACTTTAGCCCTACTCCAGTCACACTAACCTTTTTAACACTCGAGCACAACACATAACTCACAACTAAATATTGAAACTAAAGGGTGCGCTAAAAAGATGTAGGCCGCGCTAAACATAATCTGGTAATTTTTTTTAACCATTCATCTGTAACACCAGATTGTGCTCTATTCATAGCATGGACCTGCGATAGTGACAGCACTTAACAAGTGCATAGGAAAAAGACAATGCAATAACATCTCAAATTGTTCCAAAATAAATTTTTACTCTTTACGGCTGCAGTAAAAGAAATGTATCAGAAATATATTTTCTATAATCAAATCAAATAATTAGAAATGTTAGAAGCACAATCCAAACAAATCTCTTGCTCTTGTGAAAAAAAAAAGAATCTTGTATTTCAACCATGCATTGAGCAATATACTACCCATAATGCAACCTCTCTTAATCTGGAAATATTCTTTGACTTTTTCACTGTGGCACACTTTATGTACCCCAATTTATCTGGCAGAATCAATTCAACTAATTTATTGGGCACACATGACCATTCTTATTTCAATATATTACACTTCACCTGAAACATTACAACGGTAATTTATTTGGCATATTTTACAGTGGAATGTTTTACAGCGGTACACTTCACCTGGCACATATCACAAGTGATATAACAACTGTTTAACTTACCTGAATAATTAGAGGGAAAGTCATGGAACATCCCTTGTAAACGTACTTTAAATGAAGTCCTCTCCCCATTATGGTGATATTTAAATAGAGTGCACACATTTCTTTCAAGTCTGAGTGAAATGCCAAAAAAAATAAAAAAAATTCTGACTTGCAAAGCCCATGAGTTTCCCTTTAAAGGTATATTGAAGTCAAGCTTAGGCTGTTCAGCTATACTAGTGCCACATATATGAGTTGGCACTGATTGCTAAGTATGATCTGTCCACAGTGCAAAAAATATACTTAAAGGGACAGTCAACACCAGAATTTTTGTTCTTTAAAAAGATAGATAATCCCTTTATTACCCATTCACCTGTTTTGCATAATCAACACAGTTATAATAGTAAACGTTTTACCTCTGTGATTACCTTGTATCTAAGCCTCTGCAAACTGTACCCTTATTTCAGTTCTTTTGACAGACTTGCATTTTAGCCAATCAGTGCTGACTCCTAGGTAACTTCACGTTCGTGAGCTCAATGTTATCTATATGACACACATGAACTAACGCCTTCTAGTGGTGAAAAACTGTCAAAATGCATTCAGCTTAGTGGCGGCCTTCAAGGGCTTAGAAATTAGCATATGAGCCTACCTAGGTTTAGCTTTCAACTAGGAATTCCAAGACAACAAAGCAAAATTGGTGATAAAAGTAAATTGGAAAATTGTTTAAAATGACATGCCCTATTTGAATCATGAAAATTTATTTTGGACTTGACTGTCCCTTTAAAATATACACCTGTGTTATTAATAAGCTTGGCGCAACACATGCATGTGCTGCTTAGTCTCTACATTTAAACTAAATAAATCCTTAAGCAACCTTTCTCTTTTATCATTACATTATAACTACTTTAACAGAAAATATCAGTTTTTAGGGATTCATTGCACTATTGATCAATAGGGATACAACATAAATAAAAGAAAATAAGTTGTATTAAAGACGGATACATTTATTTAAAAAAAAAAAAAAAATACATTTTTAGAATATCTTTTAGATGCAACATGAAAAAAATATCCATTTAAAGTGAATGTAAATTTTGATGCTAAAGTGTCCGTTTTTTTAAAAAATTCGATTAAAAACAACTTTAATTCATCAAAATTTACATTTCACTCGTTGTGAAAAAATACTTACGTTTTAAACTTGACAGCCGCTCCAGCTTCCCCCGGTCGTCACAAGCCATTTCTGATGTCAGAAATGATGGATCGGTCATCCTCCAATCATGGCTCCCCCCCCGGGGGAATCAGTGTCCGATTCAACGCCGTGATTGGAGGAAGCTGGATTCCTCATTTTAGGCGGAGGAAGCTGGAGCGGCTGTCAAGATTAAAAGGTAAGTATTTTTTCACAACACGACTGAAATGTACATTTTGATGAATTAAAGTGTCCCTGTCTTTAATCGAATTTTTAAAAACCGGCCACTTTAGCATCAAAATTTACATTCACTTTAATGTACATTGGTCATTGTATTAGATTTGAACATACAAACCTATCTTTCTGTTTTCTTGTATTTAATTAATTTTAATCTTGGAGAAGGTTTTGCTAATAAACTCACATTAGAATTGTTAGTTTTATATACTGGTTTTGAGGCAAAACAACTTGTAAATAAACTCATACATCTTTATGGAACACTGTAAAAATTAAACTTAAAGGGACATTAAACTGCTGAGTAGAACTACAATAGAATGGTTACTACTCATGCTGTTGTTTTCCTCTTGTGCCTGCAGCTGTCTTCAAAGTGATTCATTTATTTTAACCCCTTATAACTATCAGTTAGTGAAGCTATGCACCTTCACACTGGGCGCCGCCATCTTGGAGCTTATATTTGTTATGTAGCTTTTGAACTGTGCAAAAAACTGCAAAGATGTAATAATTCCACGTCACATATCTGTGAAAGTCCACTGCTTCTGTCACAGGATGCAACAATATGTGGCGGCACCCAGTATAAAATGCAGAGCTTTACCAACTGGATTCTGTAATGAGTTAAAATAAGAGAACGGCTTTAAAGAGAGCTGCATATACATGAGGAAACGCAATAGCATGGTGAGTAGTAAACTTGTTACTGTATTTAGCCGTTAAATGGATTTTAAGCAATTTTTCAATTTATTTCAAAGATCCATTTTGTTTAGTTATCTTGGTATCCCGTGTTAAAGATTATTCATAGGTGAGCTTAGGAATGTCTTTAGCCATCTATGTTATACATAATTGCAAACACTGCTGCCATAGAATGCTAAAGACACATTCACAAAAGATACCAAGAGAACAAAGCAAATTTGATAATTGAAAGAAAGTGGAAAGTTGTTTAAATGCATGTTTTATATAAATTATAAACATTTTATTTTGACTTCAGTGTCCTTTTAAATTTCCAGAAATTAATGTGTGATGTCTTAAAAATTTACAAGACTGAAAACGGAGTTTATTCCTATAACAACCATGGTCAAATTTTTCATTCTTTCTGATAAGTAAGATTATAAAAATAGAGCAAATTAAAGTGGTATGAGTGAGCGGTGAGGACTTGAACTTGCAGCTTTTCATATGTAGGTGAAATGAGCAGGACAAATTAAAGCTATATTGTAATGAAACATAATCTATTAAGGGGGGCACGTTTGAAATTAATATTTGGATCTGATGGGTTGCATTAAATAAAATACTATTAAAATATAAAAAAAAACATACTATATGTGAAAGAAGGATGTTAAAATAAATGTAAAATCTCTTCACCCTCAAACTTACTTTTGTGTGGCAACCTTAACTAAGGTCGGTGATAAGTGCCACTGCAAAATTAATAAAAATTGATTTAAAGGGACAATACATTTTTAATTGAATTACATATTAATTAATTAATGAAAACAAAATTGCAATATACATTCATTATTTGAGTATTTTTTAGTGGTGCTGACATTTTCAAAAGAGCTTTGTCTAAAATGTCTTCATACTGGTGTTGGAGGTGTCAATCAACCTCATCGTACACGATCGGGTGGATTGATCTTAGCAGTCTCAGAGGCGGTGGACCAGTTAAGGAGCAACGGACCTTTTATTGCATTTTTTTTTCAATAATTTTTATTAGACAGTGTTAATATGAGTGTAACTGTACTTTTACATGTATTTTTATGACATTTTTTATTGAGTGTAACGGTTAACTAGAGCTCTGAAGTTGCGGTAACCTGACTCACGTTAAATTAAATTCAGAAACGCATTTACTTTCAATTTGTAATACACACGCTACTTCCTATGTGCATAAACCCAATATGGCTTGCATGCAACTTTAGGCGAGCCACTGTAATCTGGCCCATAGTTAGCAGATTTTTTTTATCTCAGTGCACAATTTATTACATGTCCTTTAGCAACATTCTATTATTTACCAGCATTTTGTAGAATAAATAATTGACAGATTATAAATTACATCTTATTTTTTCTGCAAAAAAAGAACTTGTCTCATTCCATAAAAAGGATAGAAATCAAAATTTACAATTTAAATACACTGCAAAATGCTCCATAATTGACTGGACCTGCTATGTGCACTATTAGATAGTGTATATATAAGTGTAACATTTTATTTTAATGTATTTATGTTGTGCTTGATTCAACTTTTTATTTAGCCCCAACCCTTTATGCGAGGACTTCAGTTGCACTAACCAGATGAGCTCAAATTTAGTTGGCGCTCATGCAGTCACCTTTATTTTCAATTTGTAATATGCGTGCAAGTTAACATGAGCGCAATATTTCAATCTGTTTCTCTAAACAATGTTATTTATACTAAGGAAAACAAATGCTTAGCGCTTTCTGTATTTTTTGCTTAATTGCCTGGCAGATAATAATATCATCATGTTAATTTTAATCGTGTAAGAAAATCTAGAGCTGTGGTTCACTTCCTACTCAAAGTTTCAATCTCATGAAACTATTGCTTAATTTAAGTTCCTCTTCTAAAATGTGTTTTCTTTGACCAGTGGCCAGATAAGAAACATTTTGTACCTTAAATCATTTGTTCCTCTTAAAAATCCTATTGTTGGGGAAAAACTTAAAGTAACACATATACTGTATGTATCATTGATAAAAAAAAAAATAATGATAAACGAAAAAAAAACCACAGAAACAACTACTAAAGTTAAAGGGGCAGTCTAGTCCATATTAAACTTTCATGATTCAGATAGAGAATGTAATTTTAAACAATTTTCCAATTTACTTTTATTAACAATTTTGCTTTGTTCTCTTGGTATTCTTAGTTGAAAGCTAAACCTAGGAGGTTAATATGCTAATTTCTAAGCCCTTGAAGGCTGCCTCTTCTCTCAGGGCATTTTGACAGTTTTTCACTACTAGAGGATGTTAATTCATGTGTGTCATATAGATAACACTGTGCTCACTCACGTGGAGTTCAGTTGAGCCAGCTTAAATGGATGTCTGTCAAAAGAACTGAAATAAGGGGGCAGTTTGCAGAGGCTTAGATACAAGGTAATCACAGAGGTAAAAAGTGTATTAATATAACTGTGTTAATTGTGTAAAACTAGAGAATGGGTAATAAAGGGATAATCTATCTTTTTAAACAATAAAAATTCTGGTATAATCTGTCCCTTTAAGCAGTTTTTGTTCAATCTATACACAGCCTGTCCGTTTTTGAGCGTAGTCGCTAATGTTTTAAAGGTTAAATCTTAATCTAAATAATAAATCACATTGTTTTAAAAATGTTGTATTGCCGTTCCTCACTCCTCCCATCTGTGACTTACTGCTCCAATATCTCATTATACTAGAGAGCGGTCCCACCCACTCCCTACGTCACAATTTTTGGCTCGCACTTGTTGTTCCTTATAAACTAAACTGAGTCGCACATGCGCTTTTGATAAAGGGGGCGGGTGACAAAGAGTCCAGGTCACCTAACGGTCTGGATTTCAATTGGAGATCTAAATCAACGTGATAAGAAATAATATATATATATATATATATATATATATATATACAGAAGCCAAGTCAAATGCACTCACTGTAACAGCCACAACTGCCGGGGTGCTGCGTAGAGATATGTAGTAGTAGCAATCTACCCACCAAGGGGAAGAAAAACGCTTCACTCTCAGGTCTTTTCCAAAAAGGCTTTAATCCATTTTAACAGGCAATCAGTTAAAAGACATCCCAAACGTTTCGATACCTGCTGGTATCTTTTTAAATAGGTCCAAACAAAGTTCCTATGTCCCAAAAGCTCCTCAAGCTTTTGGGACACAGGAACTTTGTTTAGACCCATTGAAAAAGATACCAGCAGGTATCAAAACGTTTGGGATGTCTTTTGACTGATTGCCTGTTAAAATGGATTAAAGCCTTTTTGGTAAAAACTGGAGAGTGAAGCATTTTTCTTCCCCTTGGTGGGTAGATTGCTACTATATATATATATATATATATATATATATATAGAAACAGTAAAGTAAGAATAACTGCAACATCCAAAATGTTCAAAGTAAAAATGTTTAAGCCTTTAAATATTGAAACAAAGTTCTGATTCCGGAGGGTACAGTATTCATTAACCAATATGTAGCAAAAATACTGATCCAATAGAAGTTCCCCCTACACACGCCCTGTGCATTGATAGAAGACAGCAAACGACAGCCCAGTAATTCAATGTTTCACAGCTCTAGAGCACAGCAGGTTTATATATATCTTAAACTACACACAGGTATAAGGTAAAGAATCAGGGGGAAACCGTGTTCCCAGGAGGCACTACCGCCTCAACTCACCACCCCACGGGTGCACCGATTGACCTCTTGTCTGGTGTGTATATTCAGCGTCCCTTAGGCATCAAAACTCTAGAGCTGGCTTGTCCAAAAGCTGTAGCGTCTTCGGCAGAGCGTCCCACTATGCGGGAGGGGGTGTGTTCCGATCCTCTGACATCATGTGGTTTCCGTGAACCAATTGGAAAAGAGATCTGTATTGCTTGAAAAAAGGCCTCCGTGAACTTTGGAGCTTAGAGTCCTTAGACCGTTGCTGCAGCCCAGTAAAGTGCACAGCAAAAGGAAGAATTGTGCAGACAACGGTCAATATAGATAAAACTTCATCTTTATTGTTGAAAATATTAAAACACTCCAGGGGTCATCACAAGTACACAACACAAATGTCCGCTAACATGTTTCGGCCCTCAGGCCGTAATCATAGCTAAAGGACTGTGCACCTGTGTTTCTTAAAAAGCAACAGGAACTCTTTGATTGGTTTAAAATTAAAAGCATGTTGTGTAAAGGTTAACCCTTTGGGAACCAACTTTAATTTACATACATATATATATGTGTATATTGCCCATCTAAGAACTAAGTCAGATCAATACTTGGTAACCGACGTTATTACATAAATTACTTTACTACTTGTTCATATACAAAGTGGAGATTTAAAGTGAACTTAGTAAACAAAACATTAAACATTATAAATAATAATAATATTGATGTTAACACTTTAAGTTCATAGTAGAATTGATAATTCTATAGTACCTATACGATATTTATCGACAGGTTAATCTCACTAGTATACACTTTAAGAAATTCAAGAAGTATGTTTCTTAATCGTCTATTGGTATAACCTAAAGTATTTAGAAAAACAATAATAATAATCTGAACTATACTTAACTAGATTATTATCCTAGACAGTACTTGAGTAATGTAACTTCGTGATGTGAACAGAAATTTATATCTAGAACATTCCGTATAAAATCCAAATAACTAAAAACTTGAATTTATCAGAAAAAGAGGGTAGAGGCATAAGAAAGCTATTGGTATTGGATTTATTATAGGTAGACCTTTTATGGTGAACCTAATATGGTGTGATTCAGGGAACCAGGGGCTCTTAGAGATGTATATAGAAGCTGTAATATGAACTAAAACATGGACATTTTATGACAGTCATAGAATGAGTGTGCCTAGAGACTGTACAAAATCAAAATCAAAAAGTGTTATTTGGAGAGCATAAACAGACCACTGCACAAGAGGGAAGGGATATTACTCCCAGAAATTGATCAAGTCATATTCCGAATTTAGACCCTTCGGTACACGCGTTTGTAATTTAAAAATCCAGAACATTTCCCTCTTCTGCAGTAGCCTGTCTCTGTTGCCCCCTCTAGGCGGACAAAACACTCTCTCAATGGCCTGCCACCTAAGTGTTTCCACACTTTTTTGGTGGTATTTCGCAAAGTGCTGCACCAGGGGAGTAGACGCAACACCTGCCTGAATTGTGGACAAGTGATTTCGGATACGTACTTTCACCTCGGTGGTCGTGAGCCCAACGTATTGTAGATGGCAACTAGTGCAACTCAAGACATAAACTACATACGTGGAGGTACATTTGAGGCAGGACTGTATGGAGTAAACCTCTCCAGTAACTTCAGATCTGACACTATCAGATTGTATTACATATTCACACACCCTACATTTATTCAGGCACTTGAAGGTGCCTTTATGGGTCAGCCAGGAACTCTGTCCCCTGTCAGTCTTAGGTAGAACAGAGGGAGACAATAAGTTACCAAGTGTAGTTGTCTTTCTATAGGAACAGCGCAGACCTTGAGCAATGCAGTGCTCCAGTTTGTCGTCAGCCGCCAAAAATGAAAAATGTTTTTTAATAATTTTACATATATCGGCATATTCCTGACTGTACTCAGTGACAAAGGTCACTCCCTTATGTTCAGCTTTAGACTTAATACCATCCCTGTTTAGAACCGCAGACCTTTCTAGAGGATCCACTTGGCTCCTAGCCTTCCTAATTACTTTTGTATTATATCCTCTGTTCTTCAGCCTTTTGGTTAAATCGTCACACTGTTCAGCACATTTTTCTGGCAATGAACAGTTACGTTTAACCCGAATGAACTGGCCTTTAGCCACAGCAAAAGGTACATGTCTAGGGTGACAGCTACGTGCGTGCAAAAGGGTGTTCCCCGTTATGGGCTTCCTATATATTTCTGTCTCAACCTTTCCATCCCTTGTACCTATAATAGTAATGTCCAAGTAATTTATCACATTATCCTGTAGATCACAGGTGAACTCAATTCCAATATTATTGGAATTCAAGTATGTGACAAAGGACATGAACTGTGACTCACTTCCACTCCACACGAGGAGTAGGTCATCTATATAGCGGCCATAAAAATAAATATGTTCTCTGAAGGGGTTTCCATCCCCATAGACGTGGGACAGCTCCCACCAACCCATGAACAGGTTGGCGTAAGAAGGGGCAAACTTTGCCCCCATCGCTGTCCCACGTCTCTGGAGAAAGAAACCACCCTCAAAAGAGAAATAATTATGAGTGAGCAAAAACTTAAGAACTCTAAGAATAAATTTTCTGAATTCAAAAGAAAAATCTGAAAAAAACTCCAAAAAGAAATTGACCGCTATTAGACCCTCCTCGTGTGGAATGGAGGAATATAATGCCACTACATCAATAGTGGCCCACCTAAAGCTGGGTTGCCAGCCTAGTTGTTCCACTGTACATATGATGTCTTTGGTGTCTCGGATATAGCTATGCAGCCCTTGCACCAAAGGCTGCAACAGACTGTCTACCCACTGCGAGACATGTTCCATTAGTGACCCTATACCACTAACAATAGGGCGCCCCCGAACCTCCTCGAGGGATTTGTGGACTTTGGGCAAGTGGTGGAAGATGGGCACTACCGGGTGATCTACCACCAGATACTCAAACGTTTTACGATCATAGTGCCCACTCTCCAACCCATCATCCAATATATCCAAAAGTTCCCTTTTGAATCCAATTGTAGGGTCCCTAGGAAGAGGAATATAGTCTTCAGTGTTGTTCAACTGGCGTAAGGCTTCATTAACATAGTCCACCCTGTCCAGCACAACGACAGAGCCCCCCTTATCTGCTGAGCGTATGACTATGTCATGATTGTCTTGTAGCTCTTTAAGGGTGGCCCTCTCGCGACTGGACAGATTGGGAGCTTGATACTTAGTACTATTTTTAAGTCTAACTAGATCACGCTCCACACGTTTGAAAAAGGTTTCCAGGGTGTTACCCCTTGACTGGATGGGGTAAAACAAAGATTTGCTCTGGAAGCTACCAGATGCATTTATACTGTCTTTATTAGTGTCAGTCAGAGCCTCCCTAGACAAGTTTTCCATATTAATTACATCACAAGTCTCATTAAATGTCAATTTACTAGAATACTGATCTTGAGTGGGTACATTCAAATCAGAAACCACTCTATTACCTACAGGTTCATGTGATTCATTGAAAAAATGTTTCTGCAATGTCATATTACGTATTAGTTTGTTTACATCAAGGATAGTATTAAAAATATTAAAGTGATTTGTAGGTGCAAAATTAAGACCTCGGCTCAAAAGGGAAATTTGGGAATCTGTCAGTGTGAATTTAGACAGATTTATAACATTATTTATTTGTACTTCTGCTTTCCTCTCCGACCTCTCAACTGATAATGCCCCTGGTTCACCTGACCTATCCCGGTACGTTGGGGAGGAAGAGAAAAAACCTGTTCCAGTTTCCTCTGATCATCTACAGATGCATGTGCTTGAATTGCCACCATACTACTATTATCTTCAGCATAATTAGAGGCAGAGTTATTAGACTCAGCATAGTGTATTCCATTAGTGGCCACCTGCATATGGTGATGTTCTGAAGAAATTGGAGCATTAGTATTATGTGTTATAGATGACTGACCATTTTTGAGAATGCTTCTAGGAAGTTCATCCCCACTAGACGCACCAGTTTCTTCCCCTGATTCAAAATCAGTGTCAGAATAAGTTACCCTCTTAATTTCTGAGTTATGTGTGGGTGCCTGACCTTTACCTTTGTTGTTACTGTTATTCCTTCTGTTTCTCGACCTTCCCCTACCCTGTCTTTTGAATATAGCCTTATCTGAACGTTTCCAAATATATACCAAGTTATTATTGTAGTCATTTTGGTCCCTTACAAATTTTGTGTGTTTAATCTCAAGGACCGAATCTTTCACTTTAGCTACCACAGATTTAAGAATAGTATCAAATTTAGCAAAACTGGCTTCTAACTGACGTAAATTCATCTCAACCTGTAGTTCTCCTATCTCCTCTCTGATATTTTTGAGGAGATTTGATTTATATGATATCAATAACATCATTAAACGTATTGAACAGTCAGATAGAATGTCATTCCAGGCATTAATAAATACAATATCAGTGACATCAAAAGTGGGGAATTTACTCAGTCTCAACCCACGTGGAATAATTTTTAATTTAAGGTAGGTCTCAAGTGTCCAAATGTCCCATTGGAGCTTGTGTTCCCTTATCAAAAGCTTTTCCAATTCCTCAAATAAAGCTGATAAAGAATAATTGGATTTGTCAGTCGAAAAAATTCTTTCAATTTCATTAGAAGTACAGTCTCTTTCAGAAGAGGGCAATAAAGAGTAAAAATGTGTGACCTCCATGGAGAAAAACAAACAAAGGACTGCTCAGATTAGCGGATGAAAGCAGTAAAGTGCAACTGGGTAAAACACTTGTAAATAGAAACAGTAAAGTAAGAATAACTGCAACATCCAAAATGTTCAAAGTAAAAATGTTTAAGCCTTTAAATATTGAAACAAAGTTCTGATTCCGGAGGGTACAGTATTCATTAACCAATATGTAGCAAAAATACTGATCCAATAGAAGTTCCCCCTACACACGCCCTGTGCATTGATAGAAGACAGCAAACGACAGCCCAGTAATTCAATGTTTCACAGCTCTAGAGCACAGCAGGTTTATATATATCTTAAACTACACACAGGTATAAGGTAAAGAATCAGGGGGAAACCGTGTTCCCAGGAGGCACTACCGCCTCAACTCACCACCCCACGGGTGCACCGATTGACCTCTTGTCTGGTGTGTATATTCAGCGTCCCTTAGGCATCAAAACTCTAGAGCTGGCTTGTCCAAAAGCTGTAGCGTCTTCGGCAGAGCGTCCCACTATGCGGGAGGGGGTGTGTTCCGATCCTCTGACATCATGTGGTTTCCGTGAACCAATTGGAAAAGAGATCTGTATTGCTTGAAAAAAGGCCTCCGTGAACTTTGGAGCTTAGAGTCCTTAGACCGTTGCTGCAGCCCAGTAAAGTGCACAGCAAAAGGAAGAATTGTGCAGACAACGGTCAATATAGATAAAACTTCATCTTTATTGTTGAAAATATTAAAACACTCCAGGGGTCATCACAAGTACACAACACGAATGTCCGCTAACATGTTTCGGCCCTCAGGCCGTAATCATAGCTAAAGGACTGTGCACCTGTGTTTCTTAAAAAGCAACAGGAACTCTTTGATTGGTTTAAAATTAAAAGCATGTTGTGTAAAGGTTAACCCTTTGGGAACCAACTTTAATTTACATACATATATATATGTGTATATTGCCCATCTAAGAACTAAGTCAGATCAATACTTGGTAACCGACGTTATTACATAAATTACTTTACTACTTGTTCATATACAAAGTGGAGATTTAAAGTGAACTTAGTAAACAAAACATTAAACATTATAAATAATAATAATATTGATGTTAACACTTTAAGTTCATAGTAGAATTGATAATTCTATAGTACCTATACGATATTTATCGACAGGTTAATCTCACTAGTATACACTTTAAGAAATTCAAGAAGTATGTTTCTTAATCGTCTATTGGTATAACCTAAAGTATTTAGAAAAACAATAATAATAATCTGAACTATACTTAACTAGATTATTATCCTAGACAGTACTTGAGTAATGTAACTTCGTGATGTGAACAGAAATTTATATCTAGAACATTCCGTATAAAATCCAAATAACTAAAAACTTGAATTTATCAGAAAAAGAGGGTAGAGGCATAAGAAAGCTATTGGTATTGGATTTATTATAGGTAGACCTTTTATGGTGAACCTAATATGGTGTGATTCAGGGAACCAGGGGCTCTTAGAGATGTATATAGAAGCTGTAATATGAACTAAAACATGGACATTTTATGACAGTCATAGAATGAGTGTGGGATGGTATTAAGTCTAAAGCTGAACATAAGGGAGTGACCTTTGTCACTGAGTACAGTCAGGAATATGCCGATATATGTAAAAAAATTATTAAAAAACATTTTTCATTTTTGGCGGCTGACGACAAACTGGAGCACTGCATTGCTCAAGGTCTGCGCTGTTCCTATAGAAAGACAACTACACTTGGTAACTTATTGTCTCCCTCTGTTCTACCTAAGACTGACAGGGGACAGAGTTCCTGGCTGACCCATAAAGGCACCTTCAAGTGCCTGAATAAATGTAGGGTGTGTGAATATGTAATACAATCTGATAGTGTCAGATCTGAAGTTACTGGAGAGGTTTACTCCATACAGTCCTGCCTCAAATGTACCTCCACGTATGTAGTTTATGTCTTGAGTTGCACTAGTTGCCATCTACAATACGTTGGGCTCACGACCACCGAGGTGAAAGTACGTATCCGAAATCACTTGTCCACAATTCAGGCAGGTGTTGCGTCTACTCCCCTGGTGCAGCACTTTGCGAAATACCACCAAAAAAGTGTGGAAACACTTAGGTGGCAGGCCATTGAGAGAGTGTTTTGTCCGCCTAGAGGGGGCAACAGAGACAGGCTACTGCAGAAGAGGGAAATGTTCTGGATTTTTAAATTACAAACGCGTGTACCGAAGGGTCTAAATTCGGAATATGACTTGATCAATTTCTGGGAGTAATATCCCTTCCCTCTTGTGCAGTGGTCTGTTTATGCTCTCCAAATAACATTTTTTGATTTTGATTTTGTACAGTCTCTAGGCACACTCATTCTATGACTGTCATAAAATGTCCATGTTTTAGTTCATATTACAGCTTCTATATACATCTCTAAGAGCCCCTGGTTCCCTGAATCACACCATATTAGGTTCACCATAAAAGGTCTACCTATAATAAATCCAATACCAATAGCTTTCTTATGCCTCTACCCTCTTTTTCTGATAAATTCAAGTTTTTAGTTATTTGGATTTTATACGGAATGTTCTAGATATAAATTTCTGTTCACATCACGAAGTTACATTACTCAAGTACTGTCTAGGATAATAATCTAGTTAAGTATAGTTCAGATTATTATTATTGTTTTTCTAAATACTTTAGGTTATACCAATAGACGATTAAGAAACATACTTCTTGAATTTCTTAAAGTGTATACTAGTGAGATTAACCTGTCGATAAATATCGTATAGGTACTATAGAATTATCAATTCTACTATGAACTTAAAGTGTTAACATCAATATTATTATTATTTATAATGTTTAATGTTTTGTTTACTAAGTTCACTTTAAATCTCCACTTTGTATATGAACAAGTAGTAAAGTAATTTATGTAATAACGTCGGTTACCAAGTATTGATCTGACTTAGTTCTTAGATGGGCAATATACACATATATATATGTATGTAAATTAAAGTTGGTTCCCAAAGGGTTAACCTTTACACAACATGCTTTTAATTTTAAACCAATCAAAGAGTTCCTGTTGCTTTTTAAGAAACACAGGTGCACAGTCCTTTAGCTATGATTACGGCCTGAGGGCCGAAACATGTTAGCGGACATTCGTGTTGTGTACTTGTGATGACCCCTGGAGTGTTTTAATATTTTCAACAATAAAGATGAAGTTTTATCTATATTGACCGTTGTCTGCACAATTCTTCCTTTTGCTGTGCACTTTACTGGGCTGCAGCAACGGTCTAAGGACTCTAAGCTCCAAAGTTCACGGAGGCCTTTTTTCAAGCAATACAGATCTCTTTTCCAATTGGTTCACGGAAACCACATGATGTCAGAGGATCGGAACACACCCCCTCCCGCATAGTGGGACGCTCTGCCGAAGACGCTACAGCTTTTGGACAAGCCAGCTCTAGAGTTTTGATGCCTAAGGGACGCTGAATATACACACCAGACAAGAGGTCAATCGGTGCACCCGTGGGGTGGTGAGTTGAGGCGGTAGTGCCTCCTGGGAACACGGTTTCCCCCTGATTCTTTACCTTATACCTGTGTGTAGTTTAAGATATATATAAACCTGCTGTGCTCTAGAGCTGTGAAACATTGAATTACTGGGCTGTCGTTTGCTGTCTTCTATCAATGCACAGGGCGTGTGTAGGGGGAACTTCTATTGGATCAGTATTTTTGCTACATATTGGTTAATGAATACTGTACCCTCCGGAATCAGAACTTTGTTTCAATATTTAAAGGCTTAAACATTTTTACTTTGAACATTTTGGATGTTGCAGTTATTCTTACTTTACTGTTTCTATTTACAAGTGTTTTACCCAGTTGCACTTTACTGCTTTCATCCGCTAATCTGAGCAGTCCTTTGTTTGTTTTTCTCCATGGAGGTCACACATTTTTACTCTTTATTGCCCTCTTCTGAAAGAGACTGTACTTCTAATGAAATTGAAAGAATTTTTTCGACTGACAAATCCAATTATTCTTTATCAGCTTTATTTGAGGAATTGGAAAAGCTTTTGATAAGGGAACACAAGCTCCAATGGGACATTTGGACACTTGAGACCTACCTTAAATTAAAAATTATTCCACGTGGGTTGAGACTGAGTAAATTCCCCACTTTTGATGTCACTGATATTGTATTTATTAATGCCTGGAATGACATTCTATCTGACTGTTCAATACGTTTAATGATGTTATTGATATCATATAAATCAAATCTCCTCAAAAATATCAGAGAGGAGATAGGAGAACTACAGGTTGAGATGAATTTACGTCAGTTAGAAGCCAGTTTTGCTAAATTTGATACTATTCTTAAATCTGTGGTAGCTAAAGTGAAAGATTTGGTCCTTGAGATTAAACACACAAAATTTGTAAGGGACCAAAATGACTACAATAATAACTTGGTATATATTTGGAAACGTTCAGATAAGGCTATATTCAAAAGACAGGGTAGGGGAAGGTCGAGAAACAGAAGGAATAACAGTAACAACAAAGGTAAAGGTCAGGCACCCACACATAACTCAGAAATTAAGAGGGTAACTTATTCTGACACTGATTTTGAATCAGGGGAAGAAACTGGTGCGTCTAGTGGGGATGAACTTCCTAGAAGCATTCTCAAAAATGGTCAGTCATCTATAACACATAATACTAATGCTCCAATTTCTTCAGAACATCACCATATGCAGGTGGCCACTAATGGAATACACTATGCTGAGTCTAATAACTCTGCCTCTAATTATGCTGAAGATAATAGTAGTATGGTGGCAATTCAAGCACATGCATCTGTAGATGATCAGAGGAAACTGGAACAGGTTTTTTCTCTTCCTCCCCAACGTACCGGGATAGGTCAGGTGAACCAGGGGCATTATCAGTTGAGAGGTCGGAGAGGAAAGCAGAAGTACAAATAAATAATGTTATAAATCTGTCTAAATTCACACTGACAGATTCCCAAATTTCCCTTTTGAGCCGAGGTCTTAATTTTGCACCTACAAATCACTTTAATATTTTTAATACTATCCTTGATGTAAACAAACTAATACGTAATATGACATTGCAGAAACATTTTTTCAATGAATCACATGAACCTGTAGGTAATAGAGTGGTTTCTGATTTGAATGTACCCACTCAAGATCAGTATTCTAGTAAATTGACATTTAATGAGACTTGTGATGTAATTAATATGGAAAACTTGTCTAGGGAGGCTCTGACTGACACTAATAAAGACAGTATAAATGCATCTGGTAGCTTCCAGAACAAATCTTTGTTTTACCCCATCCAGTCAAGGGGTAACACCCTGAAAACCTTTTTCAAACGTGTGGAGCGTGATCTAGTTAGACTTAAAAATAGTACTAAGTATCAAGCTCCCAATCTGTCCAGTCGCGAGAGGGCCACCCTTAAAGAGCTACAAGACAATCATGACATAGTCATACGCTCAGCAGATAAGGGGGGCTCTGTCGTTGTGCTGGACAGGGTGGACTATGTTAATGAAGCCTTACGCCAGTTGAACAACACTGAAGACTATATTCCTCTTCCTAGGGACCCTACAATTGGATTCAAAAGGGAACTTTTGGATATATTGGATGATGGGTTGGAGAGTGGGCACTATGATCGTAAAACGTTTGAGTATCTGGTGGTAGATCACCCGGTAGTGCCCATCTTCCACCACTTGCCCAAAGTCCACAAATCCCTCGAGGAGGTTCGGGGGCGCCCTATTGTTAGTGGTATAGGGTCACTAATGGAACATGTCTCGCAGTGGGTAGACAGTCTGTTGCAGCCTTTGGTGCAAGGGCTGCATAGCTATATCCGAGACACCAAAGACATCATATGTACAGTGGAACAACTAGGCTGGCAACCCAGCTTTAGGTGGGCCACTATTGATGTAGTGGCATTATATTCCTCCATTCCACACGAGGAGGGTCTAATAGCGGTCAATTTCTTTTTGGAGTTTTTTTCAGATTTTTCTTTTGAATTCAGAAAATTTATTCTTAGAGTTCTTAAGTTTTTGCTCACTCATAATTATTTCTCTTTTGAGGGTGGTTTCTTTCTCCAGAGACGTGGGACAGCGATGGGGGCAAAGTTTGCCCCTTCTTACGCCAACCTGTTCATGGGTTGGTGGGAGCTGTCCCACGTCTATGGGGATGGAAACCCCTTCAGAGAACATATTTATTTTTATGGCCGCTATATAGATGACCTACTCCTCGTGTGGAGTGGAAGTGAGTCACAGTTCATGTCCTTTGTCACATACTTGAATTCCAATAATATTGGAATTGAGTTCACCTGTGATCTACAGGATAATGTGATAAATTACTTGGACATTACTATTATAGGTACAAGGGATGGAAAGGTTGAGACAGAAATATATAGGAAGCCCATAACGGGGAACACCCTTTTGCACGCACGTAGCTGTCACCCTAGACATGTACCTTTTGCTGTGGCTAAAGGCCAGTTCATTCGGGTTAAACGTAACTGTTCATTGCCAGAAAAATGTGCTGAACAGTGTGACGATTTAACCAAAAGGCTGAAGAACAGAGGATATAATACAAAAGTAATTAGGAAGGCTAGGAGCCAAGTGGATCCTCTAGAAAGGTCTGCGGTTCTAAACAGGGATGGTATTAAGTCTAAAGCTGAACATAAGGGAGTGACCTTTGTCACTGAGTACAGTCAGGAATATGCCGATATATGTAAAATTATTAAAAAAACATTTTTCATTTTTGGCGGCTGACGACAAACTGGAGCACTGCATTGCTCAAGGTCTGCGCTGTTCCTATAGAAAGACAACTACACTTGGTAACTTATTGTCTCCCTCTGTTCTACCTAAGACTGACAGGGGACAGAGTTCCTGGCTGACCCATAAAGGCACCTTCAAGTGCCTGAATAAATGTAGGGTGTGTGAATATGTAATACAATCTGATAGTGTCAGATCTGAAGTTACTGGAGAGGTTTACTCCATACAGTCCTGCCTCAAATGTACCTCCACGTATGTAGTTTATGTCTTGAGTTGCACTAGTTGCCATCTACAATACGTTGGGCTCACGACCACCGAGGTGAAAGTACGTATCCGAAATCACTTGTCCACAATTCAGGCAGGTGTTGCGTCTACTCCCCTGGTGCAGCACTTTGCGAAATACCACCAAAAAAGTGTGGAAACACTTAGGTGGCAGGCCATTGAGAGAGTGTTTTGTCCGCCTAGAGGGGGCAACAGAGACAGGCTACTGCAGAAGAGGGAAATGTTCTGGATTTTTAAATTACAAACGCGTGTACCGAAGGGTCTAAATTCGGAATATGACTTGATCAATTTCTGGGAGTAATATCCCTTCCCTCTTGTGCAGTGGTCTGTTTATGCTCTCCAAATAACACTTTTTGATTTTGATTTTGTACAGTCTCTAGGCACACTCATTCTATGACTGTCATAAAATGTCCATGTTTTAGTTCATATTACAGCTTCTATATACATCTCTAAGAGCCCCTGGTTCCCTGAATCACACCATATTAAGTTCACCATAAAAGGTCTACCTATAATAAATCCAATACCAATAGCTTTCTTATGCCTCTACCCTCTTTTTCTGATAAATTCAAGTTTTTAGTTATTTGGATTTTATACGGAATGTTCTAGATATAAATTTCTGTTCACATCACGAAGTTACATTACTCAAGTACTGTCTAGGATAATAATCTAGTTAAGTATAGTTCAGATTATTATTATTGTTTTTCTAAATACTTTAGGTTATACCAATAGACGATTAAGAAACATACTTCTTGAATTTCTTAAAGTGTATACTAGTGAGATTAACCTGTCGATAAATATCGTATAGGTACTATAGAATTATCAATTCTACTATGAACTTAAAGTGTTAACATCAATATTATTATTATTTATAATGTTTAATGTTTTGTTTACTAAGTTCACTTTAAATCTCTACTTTGTATATGAACAAGTAGTAAAGTAATTTATGTAATAACGTCGGTTACCAAGTATTGATCTGACTTAGTTCTTAGATGGGCAATATACACATATATATATGTATGTAAATTAAAGTTGGTTCCCAAAGGGTTAACCTTTACACAACATGCTTTTAATTTTAAACCAATCAAAGAGTTCCTGTTGCTTTTTAAGAAACACAGGTGCACAGTCCTTTAGCTATGATTACGGCCTGAGGGCCGAAACATGTTAGCGGACATTCGTGTTGTGTACTTGTGATGACCCCTGGAGTGTTTTAATATTTTCAACAATAAAGATGAAGTTTTATCTATATTGACCGTTGTCTGCACAATTCTTCCTTTTGCTATATATATATATATATATATATATATATATATATATATATATATATATATATATATGTATATATATAGCAGGGTTAATATACGACGCTATGAAAAAGACTTTAAAATGGTAATAACTTCGGTCAAATCAAAATATATAAAGATTGATGAATGAAACTACTATTTATTTTATTAATGTATTATAATAGTGGATCTAGAATCACTCAAC